>NC_143575.1:137303932-137616867 GCF_048544385.1 Mastigoproctus giganteus
GCTGTCTTGAGTTCCATACTATTCATCATAAAAATAAATGGCATTGCAAAACAACTGCCATCCATGGTGTAGATGACTTCAGTATTTCATATCAATGCATTTATGACACAGCATGGAGATACAGTATACAGTCAGTCCTCGTATATTACGATAGTTGTGTTCCTAGAAACCCTCGTGCAATATAAACAACAGGCCCTATGGGAAAAATAGGGTTAGGTGCCGACCACCCAAGATTGAACACACATTTGTAACCAAAACATTACCAAACACAATAAATAATCGTAATAAAATACGTAAGTATTTTATTACGACTATTACGTAATAAAATATTGCTTTTGCTTCTATCACAAACAAACTTGTTTTTTGTTTGATTTTCTATCCAAAGAGTTGATACCGTTGCATCTCTTCCAGTTTTGTGTCTTAATCAATGGATTTTAATTACACTTTGAGTTGTTCCTGCTATGAAAGTTGTTTTTATTTTCTCTGCATTCTTTGTAATTCTCGGCGTTGCCTCATTTAGGTCTGTAGCACGTGCAATATCACATGGTCTTTCATTTCGCTCAAAGCGTTTCACAGTTTCATATTTTTTCGCTATCGACAGTGGTGGACTGGCCATAAGCCTTACCGGGGAAACCCCGGTGGGCCGGTGTGATTTTGGCCAGTGGTACGAGGCCACTATAAATTTTCCCGGGTAAGAATTTTTGATCCAGTCCGCCTCTGTTTATCGATATTGCTTTTTTTTTTTCTCTCTGAATCTCTGCTGTGTCTTCACCAGGACGCTTTCTTTTCACACATTTTAAGTATTTTACTCATTTTTAGGGAAATAAGCACAATTACAAAACGAGGAGGTGCGCTCAATACACATAAACAAAGCTGAGCGTGCGTGTGTAGCAACTGAATAAACAACACCGTAAAGGCAGAGATACACTATTATCACCTCACATTTTACTAAAGCACATTTCTAGGGGTTACTACCATAAAACAATAAAAACAATTTCCAGTTGCGTTTCTGCTAGTGGAATCTGTTATAAACTGGTAGTAAACCTTTTTTTTGCCTTTAGCCAGCGGGTGGTTGGTTGGTGGAACAGACTTCCATCTCTTGTGGTGGAGGTTGATAGCCTAAATAAGTTTAAGGCTCAGCTGGACAGGTATTTTGAACGAACAGAGGGGTGAAGTGGAAGTGGGTTTTTTTTTTTTTTTTTTTGGCTGATGCTGCATAAGCTTGCTTTCTTGCATCAAATGCCTCTACTAATGCTAATGCTAAGCTAAACTCGATCTAATTGCATTTGTGGAATTGTGTTGGTTTTTACGTTATTATGGTGAAATGTGTTTCCCCTTCACTGATATAAAACACATAAATACATTTTCAGAATCTTCTCTTCATTCCTATCATGTTGCATTCGTTTGGGGTGATTCCGCGTTCGACTGCCATTTCTTGTAAACACAAAGGCGAATCGTGCATAAGCGAATTCGGTTCGTGTTATATAAGATATCGTTCTCCTATTTATAAATCGTGTATGATCGAATTCGTGTAATGTAAACACGTGTTATAAGAGAGGACTGACTGTACTACAAAACATCCACAAATCAGGTCTCAGAGGACATTTACCCCTATTCGTCCAAACTTCTATGAAAAATAAAACATTCGAGGTTAGAGTACAGAACACCATATCAAAAACATATAAGGAGGAGGAGTTCCTTGGGAGGGCTGTCCTGAGTACCATCATAAAAATAAATGGCATTACAAAACAACTGCCATCCATGGTGTAGATGACTTCAATATATTTAATATCAAGCACAAAATATGGGAACAATGGAAAGGCAACTACAATGTGAAATTAACAATATCAGTAATTGTGCCCAGGAAAATGGTTTTAGAATTGCACAACAAAAAACAGTCTGCATACATTTCTGTAGAAAAAGAAATTTACATCTTGATCCTGAACTAACAACACAAGGTCACAGAATACTAGTTAGGAAAGTGTAAAATTACTTGGACTTGCTCGAGACAACAAGTTGACCTTTGAAGAACATATAAAGCAATTACGAATAAAATACATGAAACAACTCGATATTCTTAGTCTTAACAACAATATCTTGGGTAGCTGACCATTATACCCTGCTCAAACTTTACAAAGCACAAGTAAAGTCATAAATAGATTATGGAATACCTGTTTATTCATTGGCAAAATAGTCCGCCCTCAAATAGTTATATCTGATTCATCATAATGCACTGTGAAGAGCAACAGGAGCCTTCTACATATCTCCTATATTCTCTATACAGAAGCTAATGTTGTCTCCTGAGGAACCATTGTTCCTCAGGAGACAACAGTTAGCACTACTGTATGCATACAAGATAAGATCCATAAAAGACCACCAGACTTGAATATCCCTATTCTCACCAAAATGGGAAAACATATATAGGAACTGCAAAAGTGCAAACCAGCCTCTAGGCATCAGACTACAAGAGTAACTGATAGCACATGATCTCAACATAGATAACATTGTAAATCTAGATGAGCATATAATACTACCATGGATAAACCACTCCACAACAGTTCTCTTCACATAAATCTGGAATAAAAATACTTTTTCAGATGTCAATTTCAACAACTATATGTTGTTGAAAGTTGGCATTATTCTTTTGGAAGTTGGCATGACAGATCAAAATCAGAGAACCATGTAGTAGCATCAGCAGTTCTCCCAGACATTACACTGTCGTGCTAACTTCTAAAAGAATGCATTGTCTACATTGCAGAATAAAGTAGCAGTTCAGATAGCCCTGGAGCACTTCAGAACCACATACCATTTGAGAACAGTAATATACTCTGATTTATTAAATGCAATACAAGCCATACAAACCACAGACTATATAACCTGGGTCCTTGAGGTTGTCACAGACATTCTCTCAGATATGCCAGACAAGCTGTACTTGCTACCTGGGAGTCTAAAATGCCGATAGAACTGATATTCGGACGACACTCAAGTCAAGTGGACCCAATTTCGGAGAAGTCTGGACAGACTGTGCCAAATCCTCTGCTTGCACCTTCATGATGGTGGGACTGTTAGTAATCCCAATGAGCAAGCACACTGGGCGACCACCAGGTTTAAACCAATGTAAGCAGGGGTCGAGGTGTGGGGCCCACACCACATGGAGCAATGCTGCCCCTCTGTGTTACCAGGCAATACTAGGAGGTAGATGACTTTCATCAACCAGTGCAATTCCACCACTTTGCTTATTGGAGGCTTGAAGTGGTGAAACCCATGTTTAGTCTCAAGAGCTAAGTTCCGATCGACCCTTCCCTATCTCTTCCACCGTGCAGTATGACATGACTTTTGAGGTTATGAGGTACATCATGGCCTGATCCAATCTTCCTTACATTTCGAGAGTACAGCTCTAAAACGGTGTTTGCAGGCCGGCCGCTAGTTAGTACACCGGACTGAATAGTGTGTATATGGGAGGAGGGAAATTATGAAGGCCACGTTATGTCAAGGATCTGGATATATTCTTACCATGTGTACCCCCTGTCCAAAAAGTTCATTACTTCATACAGCATGTCCCCCCACTTTTTCTTACTATTGAATACACCACGAATTGTCAAATTAATAGAGTAAGCTTATCTGCAAAAAGATCTAAACCTCCCTAACACTTCCTAGTTCATTTCACAAATATACGTGGTCTCAGTTCTAATCTCAACGATGTCCATTTCCACTTCCAGTTTGCGAAACCCCATGTACTTTTTCTGACAGAATCTCAGTTATCAGTTGATTCAACTACTGCTCATCTCAGTTGCACAAATTATTCGCTGTATGATTCCTTTCACCTCAAAGGTGGTACTAGTGCATATGTCCATTCCGATATTCCCTGTCAGAGTCTTGGTAATTTGGAATCTCCTCTTTTCGATCTTCTCTGGCTTAAAATCTTGTCTCTATCATTCTGCCAACTCCACTAATCACTTGAAGCTCTTTGACTTACTCTCTTCACAACTTGATATTCTCTATTCCAACTTGCTTAATAGTGAGGTAATTTTCCCTGGTGATTTTAATTTCACAACAACTATAGCTGGCTTCCGTTTTATAGTCAAACCGACCCAGCTGGTTGAGATGCTGAGGCTTTTGCAATTACTAATGACCTTGCACAGATTCTTCATTTACCTACAATGATACTGGACAATCCTAACCATACAGCCAACACGCTTGATCTTTTTCTCACAAACAACTCTTGTAAGTACACGGTTGAAGTGAGTGGTCCTTTAGGCACCTCAGATCACAACTTGGTGATTGTCTCTTCTCCACTGGAGCCTTTGTCTCATGACTGTTCACAAACTTATGTTGTTTGGCATTACAAGAATGCAAATGGGATGACCTGCGAGATTTCTTTTCCTTGGTCGGATTATTGTTTCAAAATTTCTGATGTCAACGTTTGCTCAGATTGTCAGTTAAATTATTCTAGTAGGAATGGAATCCTTTATTCCACACTCCACTTTAAAATCTTGCCTTTTTACCTAAACCTTGGTTTTCCAATAAATGTGCTAAGGCTATTCAAGAGAAGAATGTTGCATATCTTAATTGACTTGTTTCCAATTCTTCACTTTCATTTTCTGCCTACACTAAAGCTCACAACAACTGTAAAGCAATTATTATTCAGGCTAAGAGTAGAAAACTTGCTTCTTGCTTTAATGGTAACCAAGCATTCTGGTCTCTTGCCAAAGCTATTGGCCGCAGCTTTTTCCCTTCTCTGCTCCCGCCTATGTTAAAACCAGATTGTTCTGTTGTCACTTCAGACAAGGATAAAGCTGACCTGCTAGCATCCCATTTTTCTTCCAACTCATGTATTAATGATCTTGGTAAAACACTTCCCACCATTCCCAACACACTCCATTCAATGTCTCCTGTGTCTTCTGTCAAAAGTGTGTCAGAAGGATTTTGACGAATCTTGATGCTAAGAAAGGTCCAGTCCTGATGGTATTTCTCTACTTGTTCTCAAAACCTGTGCTCCTGAACTTACTCCTGTTCTTTGCCACCTTTTTTCACTTTCTTATTCCAAAAATGTTTTTCCTTCTGCTGGAAATTTGCTGATATCCAGCTAGTTCCTAAAAAGGCTGACAAATCCCTCCCATCCAGTTATCATCTCATTTACTTCTACTACTTCTACTCTTTCTAAAATAATGGAGAAATCAATTAGCGTATTTCCCCACGTATAAGATGCACATTAATTTTGTGGCCCGATTGAAAAAATATATATTAACTTATCGAACTCAAGTTTTATTCATCATAAAATTCATACAACTCATCACTGTCAAAACTCCCATCCATTAGCTTGTGTTCATCAGTGTCTGATGACGAATCACTGTCTTCATATATTGCCTCATCCTCAGTTCCTTTTTTCTTGGCGCATAATAGCCACTGCTACTAATGCGCCATATAAATTTTAAACCTAAACCTAAACCTCAGTTCCATCTATGGCATTTGAAATGCCACACTTCTTAAATTACTTGATATTATCCAAGGATATTTTCACCCAGGTACAAACTTCTCCTATAGTTGGTTTCTTCACTCTTCCTGCTGGTGCCAAATTGTCCCCATCCATTGGTTCCATTCGTCTCTCATGTCAGCTTTGAAGGATTTGTTAATGCTGACATCAAGTGGTTGGAGCTGGGATGTCAAGGTGTGACGGCAAGTTTTGTTTTTTGCTCTGCAGCAATCTTCTTTGTATTTTTTGTTATGTGTGCCCTGAACTGATCAAGCACCAATAGGGCAGGTTTGCGTAAGAGCCCACCTGGTCTCCTGCTGCAAACTTTCTCAAACCAGATCTTCATCCCATCCTGATCCATCCATTTGGCATTGTTTTGCATTTGAAAATCAGCATAGGAGGCAGCTTGGTTCCGTTGGCATAACAAGCTAGAGCAACTGTATAATGGTTCTTTTCATGTCCACTTGTCTTCACAGTTACAGTTTTCACCCCCCTTATCAACAGTTCTGTTACTTGGGACATCAAATTGAAGGGGGACTTTGTCTATATTTGCAATCTGTCCCAACTCAAACTGATGTGTCTTCCGACATTGAATGACGAAACGATTAAATTCAAGGACCTTCTGCTCATAACTTTAAGGCATCTTTTGGGCAAGTCTGGTGCATGTATGCATGCTTAGTCCATTCCGTTTCATGAACCTGAAGCACCAATTGTGTCCTCCTTTGAAATTAGTAACTTCTTTTTCATCAGCAATTCTTCTTGCCCCATGCTGAACCATCTTTGTGGACACAGGAGTTCCAATTGCCCTTTGCTTCTCAATCCATATCTTCAATTCCCTCTCTAAATCAGGCCATTTTGCTGAATTGCCTCCAATGGCCTTCTTCTGCCGTGGCGTTTTCAGTAGGGTTTCTTCTTCCCGTAGCCAGTCTCGGATTGTTTTCTCAGTTGGAGGAGGACCAAACTGACGTTCAGCACCACGATTTCCATTCACTTTTGCAAACTGGATCACTTTTAACTTGAATTCAGCACTGTACAAAAATTTTCTGAGCCATTTCTGGGCAGAACGTGGCAAAACGTAACCTAATATACCAGTAACAAGTGCAAAACAAATGAGCGCAAAGACAGTAAGTGCAAAAAAGCGGGAAATGCAAGAAAAAAAATCCACACCCACTGTATAAAATGCACCCAGTTTTTAGACCCCAAATTTTTCGAAAAAAGGTCCGTTTTATACATGGGGAAATACGGTAACTGCCAACTCTTAAGCTTCTAGAAACTTTCTGTCTGATCAGTGATCACCGGTTTAGATTCAGTCAGTGTCAATCCACTGGTGATATTCTGGCTTATGTTACCTATTTATGGACTAATTCAATGGAAAAGTTTGGTGAAACACAAGCAGTTGCTCTTGACATCTCAAAGGCTTTTGATCATGTTTGGCATAAAGGTCTTCTAAACAAGCTTCCATCTTATGGTTTGCCAACTGTTTTTTGTAATTGGTTATCCAGTTTTCTCCTTGATTGCTTACTGAGGATGTTGGTAGATGGCTCTCTGTCTTCTAACTTCTCCACTAATGCTGGTGGCCCTCAAGGTTCAGTTCTTTCCACCACTCTTTCCCTCTTTTACCAATGTAAGCAGGGGTCAAGGTGTGCCCACACCACATGGAGAAAACTGGATAACCAATTACAAAAAACAGTTGACTGGAAATCCTATCCGTAGTTTTGCTGATGGTAGCACATTGCATTCCACTTTTCATTTTCAGAAATGTAACCCTGGTCAATCAGCTTCAACTTCTTAAATATCTGCTTCCAATTCCTTAAATGCCAATCTCCAGGTAATTCTCCAGTGCGGCAAAGACAACTGGCTTGTGTAAAGAAAGCCTGCACGAGAACAACGAGAAACGTCAGATAACTTGCACGTAAAATTAGCTTCCCCATACGGCACTCTAGCGCTGCTCGGTCAGGAGCAGAAATTGAGTAGGATATATTGATTGACAGGTAGACATGGCAAACGATGAAATGATTGGTGGTGGGCGCGACAGACGACAAGCTACTGTGTAGTCATTGGTTGACATTATGATGTGCATTTACCAGTAGGTGCTGATTGATATTATGATACATGTGTATCCGCATGAGTGTCTTTAAAAATAAAAATACAGTAATAAAAAATTAATATTTTATTAATAAACAATTTGGTCGAGATTCAGAAATGGGTACCCTTTCCATATAGCTAGCGATATGGCTGTGATTGACAGGTGCTGACTCTGCCCATTGTCACGTGATCTCCTTAACAGACGGAAATGGCTGTTGTGGGTGGCACACACTGCGTGCCAGCCATGTCACCCGTGCGATGTATCTACCGGCACTGGAAACACGAGGCATGCTGAGGTTTTTCTGGGTTACGAAACCGAAAAATTTAAAAAAACAAACTATTGTTTATTGGTATTGTTCTCGGCTGAATAATTCCGGGGGTGTGGGGGCTCCAGCCCCCACATAGATGGGGGTCACAAAATAATAAAAATTAAATTAAAAAAAAAATAAAGTAACTTAGCTCTGTGATTGGCTGATTACGATTGCGTAATGACATTTTGGTTAGTTCTTGATTTGTGCAGGTGCCTGTTGCTTGCTGCCGTGAAATCTCCTTTGTCAGGTATTTTTCACAGGAAACAGGGGCGTACACTAACAAAATCGAGGGAACATTGAGTGCAATTAAATGGCAACTGTCATTAAGCAAAGTAAATGATCAGTTCGACTCCTACCTCGGAGAGTATATGTGGCGAAGGAAACATTCCGGCAGCAGCGATTTAACTATGGAATTTTTAAGAGCTGTGAGATTAGTGTATAAATCTGAAACCGAGGATTGAACGAGGACACCCGACCAATGAAGTGAGTGGTTTTTCTTTGTCTCAGTTCAATCTGATTGTTTTTCATAGAAATAGCATGGAAAAACGTGTGCATTTTGTTTCTGTTTCGTAAAATTTCCCCTAAAATTACGTTTTCTTTTTCTTCTTTTCAGCCTTTCTCATTGTTAATGCCCATAAAATAGCATAGAAAAACATGCATTTATATTTTTCATAGAAAATGTGCATCTATGTTTTTCAAAGAAAAACGTGCATTTTTTCTCTGTTTCATAAAATTTACCTTAAAATTACCTTTTTCTTTTTTCTCTTTTCAACCTTTCTCATTGTTAATGCTCATAAAATAGCATAGAAAAATGTGCATTTTTGTTTGTTTTGTAAAATTTCCCCTAAAATTACATTTTCTTTTTCTTCTTTTCAGTCTTTCTCATTGTTAATGCTCGTAAAGTAGCACAGAAAAACGTGCATTTATATTTTTTCAAATGTTGATATGCCGTTGCTTTTCATTCGTTCTATTAAGCTCCAATTTTGTGGGGGGAAAACAGCGGGGGTTAGGGGGCGGCAGTCCCCACCAAAAATTTTTAAAAAAAGAAGAAGCATTTCTGTGTTCACTCACATCAGAAATTATCATTGTTAATGCTTGCAAAATAGTCTCGTTATGTAAGGGCGAGAAGAATCAGTGATTGCATTTTGTGTAAATTTTTATTTCTTGGTTTTTTAAATTGCCTTTTCTTTTTCTTCATTTCAGCTCCGCTTTTGTGATGTCTCGTGACATACTGCAATCCGAAATTATTTTTCCTTTTCAGCCTTTGTTTGTTTTATTTTTAAAAATTGTTGATTTGCCGTTCCTTTTCTTTCGTGAAATTTCCTTTTAAATTATCTTCTCCCCTTTTCAGCTATATCTGACTTATTCAAATTTCACGTGACATTTTGTGATCGCAAAAAACCTGCATTTTTCTAACTTGAATTTTTGGTAGACATTCAGAAACTGGTACCCCTTTCAAAATGGCAGCGAGGAGAGGAGGGGGAAAGCAGTGATTGACGGGTTGTCACTCCGGTCATTCAATGCGTTCCTCCTCCTCTCCTCGTCCGGTGAATGTCAAGTGACACGCGGATGGCACATGGCACAGCAACAAATAAGGTGGCTGAAAACAAAGGATAAATCCAATAAATTTAAAAATTCAAGTTAGAAAAATGTAGGTTTTTCATGATCACAAAATGTCACTTGACATTTGAATAAGTTGGATATAGCTAAAAAGGGGAGAAGGTAAATAGTCAGATATAGATAAAAACGGGAGAAGGTAAATAGTCGGATATAGCTAAAAGGAAATTTCGCGAAAGAAAAGGAACGGCAAATCAACAAAAATAAAAACAAAATAAAAGCTGAAAAGGAAAAATATTCAGGGATCGCAGTATGTCACGAGACATCACAGAAGCGGAGCTGAAATGAAGAAAAAGAAAAGGCAATTTAAAAAACCAAGAAATAAAAATTTACAAGAAATGTAATCACTGATTCTTCTCGCGCGTACATAACTCGACTATTTTGCGAGCATTAACAATTATAATTTCTGATGTGAGTGAACATATAAATGCTTTTTGTTTTCTTTTTTTTTTTTTGGTGGGGGCTGCCATCCCTAACCCCCGCTATTTTTTCCCACAAAATTGGATCTTAATAGAACGAACGAAAAGCAACGGCAAATCAACATTTGAAAAAATATAAATGCACGTTTTTCTGTGCTACTTTACAAGCATTAACAATGAGAAACACTGAAAAGAAGAAAAATAAAACGTAATTTTTGGGGAAATTTTACAAAAAGTAGCAAAAATCACATTTTTCTATGCTAATTTATGAGCATTAACAATGAGAAAGGCCGAAAAGAAGAAAAAGAAAAGGTAATTTTAGGGGAAATTTTACGAAAAAAAAACCAAAAATGCACGTTTTTCTATGCTATTTTACGAGCATTAACAATGAGAAAGGCTCAAAAGAAGAAAAAGAAAAGGTAATTTTAGAGGAAATTTTATGAAACAGAAACAAACGTTTTTCTATGATATTTCTATGAAAAACAATCAGATTGAACTGAGACAAAGAAAAACCACTCATCTCATCGGTTGGGTGTTCTTGTTCAACCCTCGGTTTCAGGTTTATACACTAAGCTCACAGCTTTTAAAAATTCCATAGTTAAATCGCTGCTGCCGGAATGTTTCCTTTGCCACATATACTCACCGAGGTAGCAGTCGAACTGATCATTTACTTTGCTTAATGACAGTTGCCATTTAATGGCAATCCATGTTACCTCGATTTTGTTAGTGTTTGCCCCTGTTTCTTGTGAAAAATACCTGTGACAAAGGAGATTGCAGCAAGCAACAGGCACCTGCACAAATCAAGAACTAACCAAAATGTGATTAAGCAATCGTAATCTTCCGATCACAGAGCTAAGTTCGGAAAAAAATAGTTAATTTTTTTTTAATTTTTCTGTTTCGTATTGGGTTTCGTAACCCACAAAAACCTCAGCGTGCCAGTAGGTACATGGCACTGGTGACACGGCTGGCACGCAGCGCGTGTCACCCATGCCAGCCGTTTCCGTCTGTTAAGGAGATCATGTGACAGTATGTGGAGTCAGCACCCATCAATCACGGCTGTATCGTTGTAAAGGGTACTCGTTTTCTGAATCTCGACTGAATTTTGAAATTTATTGGATTTATCCTTTGTTTTCAGCCGCCTTATTTGTTGCTGTACCATGTACTGTCGCGTGTCACTTGACATTCACCGGACGAGGAGAGGAGGGGGAATGCAGTGAGTGGGCAGAGTCACAACCCGTCAATCATTGCTTTCCCACTCCTCTCCTCGCCGCCATTTTAAAAGGGGTACCCATTTCTGAATATCTACCAACAATTTATGTGCTAGTCCGCTCATGATTCTAAAGAAAAAAAAGGTTAGGTTACCACCTCCATTTGCAGAGGTTCAAGCTCCCATGGGATTCAAGTGGAGGTAACCTGACCCTTTTTTCACCGTTAGGGCATATTATTGAACAAGAAAATAAAAATACAGGCATAAAAAAATTTATTTTTTTACAAATGTATTTCTAAATATGACTAATTCTAAAGAAAAAAGGTTAGATTACCCCCTCCACTTTGGGAGGGGTACAAGCTCCCATGGGATTTTGTTTCGGTAACTTAACCTTTTTTCACCATTACAGTAAATGTTATGGCATGTGCGATTAGGACAAGTTTTTTTTTTTTTTTTTATGTGAACCCCAAACACGACAGGTATTAGAACCTATAGTACTTAGTACCATGCTTGGGTTGGAGGTTGAGAAGACGAAAGAAGATATTTGTTGACATTGGACTTGAACTTCTGTAGATTATAATTTTCAGGAAATATGTATGAAGGAAGGTTGTTCCAGAAAATGGCAGTTGAATGAATAAATGAGGAAGATGAAAAGTTGGTTCTGTGGGTTTGAAGTTGGACAGTAAATGGACGTTGGCTGGTGGCGGCACTTATTCGGACTGTTTTGAAAGAGAGAGAGGGAATTATAGAAGCCAATTCAGAAGAACAGTGCCCATGGAAGTATCTGTAGAAGAGGCATGCAGCAGAAACAGTGCATCTATGAGAAAGCGAGTGGAGAGACTCTGTTAGAGATGAATCATTAATTAACCTAACTGCCCTCTTCTGAATGGAATCAAGAAGCCTGAGAGAGAGAAGTTTTGGGGACACCACCCCAGATGTGGGAGCAATATTCCATGGCAGGGCGGATTTGCGATTTATACAGAGTGAGCAGCTTTTTTGAAGAAAAGTAACGCCGAGAGTGAAAGAGAAAACCAAGTTTTTTAGATGCAGAGGAAGCAATATTTGTAATGTGCTTGTGCCAAGAGAGATTAGAAGTCAGGGTAATCCCCAAAAGAGATATATCATTTTTCCTAGAAATCGGAATGTCACTAAAGATAAGCATAGGAGCAGAAGAATCCTTTTTGCGAGATATAAGACAAGACTGAGTTTCAGAAGTGTTGAAGTCAACTAAGTTGTCTTTGCCCCACTGGAGAATTACCTGAAGATTGGCATTTAAGGAATTGGTAGCAGATTTTCGAGAAGTTCAAGCTGATTGAGCAGGACAAGGTTTCTCAAAATGGAAAGTTGAATGCAATGTGCTATCATTGGTAAAACTATGGATAGGATTTCCAGTCACTGGAAGAAGGTCATTGATATACAAGAGGAAAAGAGTAGGGGTAAGAACTGAACCTTGGGGGACACCGGCATTAGTGGAGAAGTTAGAAGACAGAGAGCCATCTACCATCACCCTCAGTGAGCGATCAGAGAGAAAACTGGATAACCAATTACTAAAAACAGTTGGCAAACCATAAGATGGAAGCTTGTTTAGAAGACCTTTATGCCAAACACGATCAAAAGCCTTTGAGATGTCAAGAGCAACTACTTGTGTTTCACCGAACGTTTCCATTGAATTAGTCCATAAATGGGTAACATAAGGCAGAATATCACCAGTGGATCAACACTGACGGAATCCATACTGGCAATCGTTGATCAGATGGAAGGTTTCTAGGTAGTTTAAGAGTTGGCGGTTAATTGATTTCTCCATTACTTTAGAAAGAGTAGAAGTAATTGCAATGGGACGATAATTGGATGGGAGGGATTTGTAACCCTTTTTAGGAACTGGCTGGATATGAGCAAATTTCCAAGCAGAAGGAAAAACACCTTTAGAATAAGAAAGTGAAAAAAGGCGGCAAAGAATAGTAGTAAGTTCAGGAGCACAGGTTTTGAGAACAAGTGGAGAAATACCATCAGGACCTGGAGCTTTCTTAACGTCAAGATTCATCAAAGTCCTTCTGATATCCTTTTGAAGGAAGACCACAGGAGGCATTGAATGGAGCATGTTGGGAATAGTGGGAGGTGTTTTACCAAGATCATTAATACATGAGTTGGAAGAAAAATGGGATGCTGGCAGGTCAGCTTTATCCTTGGCTGAAGTGACAATAGAACCATCTGGTTTGGACAGAGGTGGGAGCAGAGATGGGCAAAAGTTGCGGGCAATAGCTTTGGCAAGAGACCAGAATGCTCGGCTACCATTAGGGCAAGAAGCAAGTTTTCTACTCTTAGCCTGTTCAAACTCTAGTTTGGACTGATCAATAACTGCTTTACAATTGTTGTGAGCTTTGGTGTAAGCAGAAAATGAAACTGAAGAATTAGAAACAAGCCAATTACGATATGCAACATTCTTCTCTTGGACAGCCTTAGCACATTTATTGGAAAACCAAGGTTTAGATAAAGGACGAGATTTTAGAGTGGAGTGTGGGATAAAGTATTCCATTCCTGCAAGAATAATTTCACTCACACGATCTGAGCAAATGTTGACATCAGAAGTTTTGAAACAGTAATCCGACTAAGGAAAAGAAGAAAAGAAGTCTCGCAGGTCATCCCATTTTGCATTCTTGTAATGCCAAAAAACACGAGGTTGGGAATAGCCATGAGATAAAGGTTCCAATGGAGAAGAGACAATCACCAAGTTGTGATCTGAAGTGCCTAAAGGACCTCTCACTTCGACCGTGTACTTAGAAGGGTTGTTTGTGATAAAAAGATCAAACGTATTGGCTGTATGATTAAGATTGTCCGGTATTCTTGTAGGTAAATGAACAATCTGTGCTAGGTCATTAGTAATTGCAAAAGCCTGTGACTAGAAAACGGAAGCCAGCTGGAGTTGTGAACATTAAAATCACCAAGGAAAATTACCTGACTGTTAGGAAAGTTGGACTGGAGAAAGTCAAGTTGCAAAGAGAGGAAGTCAAAGAGTTCCAAGTGATTAGTGGAGTTGGGAGAACGGTTGAGACAACAGATGAATTTGACACAATGAGGTAGAGAGATTTTAAGCCAGAGAAGATCAAAGTGAGGAGATTCCAAATTGCCAAGTCTCTGACAGGGAATATGCACAAGTACCACCACCTTTGAGGCGAAAGGAATCATACAGCGAATAATTTGGGCATCTGAGATGAACAGTAGTTGAATCAACCAATAACTGAGATTCTGTCAGAAAAAGTACATGTGGATTGCTAGACTGCTAGTGGAAATGGACATCATTGAGATTAGAATTGAGACCACGTATATTTGTGAAATGAATTAGGAAGTGCTTGGGAGGTTTAGATCTTTTCGCCGATAAGCTTGCTCTGTTAGTTTGACAATTCATGGTGTATTCAATAGTAAGAAAAAATGGGTGGGACATGCTGTATGAAGTAATGAAATTTTTGGATATGGCGTACATGTGGTAAGAATATACCCAGATCCTTGACATAACGTGGCCTCGACAATGCTCCCTGCATGCACACTACTCGGACTCCCTCCAGTCACCATCTGGCAGAGTAGAGGTAGCAAGATTATACACTAGCTGATCTGGAAGCTCTGTCTGGTGTACTAACTAGCGGCTGGCCTGCAAACACCGTTTTAGAGCTGTACCGTTGAAATGTAAGGAATATTGGATCTCGCGACGACATTCATCATAACCTCAAAAGTCATCAATCATACTGCATGATGGAAGAGATAGGGAAGGGTTGACCGGAACGTAGCTCTAGAGACTAAACATGGGTTTCACCACTTCAAGCCTGCAATAAGCAAAGTGGTGGTATTTCACCGGTTCATGAGAGTCATCTACCACCTTGTAAGTTACCATTAGTGCTGCTACAGTGATACTAACCTGATGTTATTGTGTGTTGTGTTTGCGCACCAATCAGCAAGTCGTTTGTCCTGCCTACCTGTCAATCAGTATATCGTTCTCGGCTTTGCTCCAGACCGATAACACCTACCATCTGTTTACCGAGTGAGCAGTGCTACAGTGCCATATCGGCAAACTAATTTTCCTCGTAAGTTATCCAACGTTTCTCATCGTTCTCATGCAGGCTTTCTTTGCCTTTGCCAGACAACTTAGTTGATTTCAATCTTTGAAAAACTCAGTCTTGTCTTATATCTTGCAAAAAGGATTCTTCTGCTCCTATGTTTATCTTTGGTGACAATCTGATTTCTAGGCAAGATGATACATCTCTTTTGGGGATTACCCTGACTTCTAATGTCCCTTGGCACAAGCACATTAAAAATATTGCTTCCTCTGCATCTAAAAAACTTGGTTTTCTCTTTCGCTCCTGGCATTACTTTTCTTTCAGACAACTGTTCACTCTGTACAAATCGCAAATCCTCCCCACCATGGAATATTGTATCGACATCTATGCAGTGACCCCAAAACCTCTCTCAGGCTTCTAGATTCCATTCAGAAGAGAGCAATTAGGTTAATTAATGACTCATCTCTAACTGAGATTCTCCACTCGCTGTCTCATAGACATACTGTTTCTGCTGCATGCCTTTTCTACAGATACTTCCATGGGCACTGTTCTTCTGAATTGGCTTCTATAATTCCCTCTCTCTTTTTTTTTTTTTGTTTAAAACATCTGAATGCGTGCCCCCACCAGCCAACATCCATTTACTGTCCAACTTGAAACTCATAGAACCAACTTTTCATCTTCCTCGTTTATTCATTTAAATGCCATTTTCTGGAACAGCCTTCCTTCATACGTATTTCCTGAAAATTGCAGTCTACAGAAGTTCAAGTGTAAGGTCAACAAATATCTTCTTTCATCTTCTCAACCTCCAACCCAAACACGGTAGTAAGTACTATAGGTTCTAGTACCTCTCATGTTTAGGTTTTTCATAAAAAAAAAAAAAAAAAAATGCCTGCATCCTTGAAATTAAAACCCTGATGAACAATAATCAGTTTGGTTTCTGTCTAAATAGATCCACTTTGTGGATCTAATGATGAAAGCCGAGACTAACATCCGTAATGGTAAGTCGATATACAAAAGGCTTTCAACCCTACTTGGAGGTATAGTATATTGAGGGAACTTTTTTCCATAGGATTGCGAGGGCACTTAACAGAATTCATTAGAAATTTTCTTCAACACAGAACATTTCAGATCTGCTAGTCCATAAACGTTTACTTTCTCAGTCCTACACGCTCCAGAAGTCATCCCACAAGGATCAATCTTTCTTAGTTCTACCCTTTTCACTTAGTCTGAACACTTTAATACAGAACATTCCCAATACTGTCGAACTATATTTATGCTGACAATCTTACTATATCTTTTCCATTCACAATATATTCGTACCATTGAAAGACAGTTGCATCTTTCCATAAAGAAGTTAAGAGACATGGGCACTGCAGAATGTATATCGTTTATCACAACAAAAAAATTGTTTGTGTACCCTGTATGCACAAAAGATGTTTTATGTGTAAAAATCTTTGACGATACATACCAAATTTCAAACAGCGAGAACCGAAATCATAAACATCGTAATTTATTCTCACGCCCACTTCTTACCCTATCGAATCAATGTTAGTGATAAATAGGATACACATGCCCACTGCTTACTCTAAATCAACATTTGGAAGAGGTTAGGCCAATACTCTAATTATCCATTTCATTGTAGCCATTTGTTAAATAGTATGATTGCAACAATACAAGTATTTGTATTGTTACAATTATACTATCATGTTGCATCATGTTACTATTCATGCTTTGTCACAAATTACACATGCAACACTATGAGATCTGTAAGAAACAACAGTATTCATGCATAGTACGCTATCAAAACTATGACTTGCCTCAGGATCTCAATGAATACAAGTGCGAGATGGTAACGACGGCACATTCCATTTTGCAACCAGAAAACAGAGATACTGTCAGAGATGAAATATGTCAAGAACTACTACGACAATGAAGAGCTCATACTAGATTATAAATTGTGCAAATTGGACTTGGACATTTGCAAAATGATTGAAATTTGTAAGACGATGGTAACCCTGACGAAGCATGCAGTAAGGACCTGCATAGCCTTGTAACACAACTGTGAGAAGAATACCCCCTTTCGAAACTTTTATAATCATCCTAACAGCAAGATTAATGAGGATCTAAAGCTCATTGTGGTCAACCAACTCAGCGCAATTTAAAAGAAACGCGAAAACTTGTTGACTAAGAAGGAGTTCTGCAACTTAATGAGAATGGCCAATGACAAGCAAAAGGTTCTACTCATATATGTAATTTAGTCTATTATCTCCCACTAGCAAACTCTTTCAGGTATTCTTGACTGGCCCAGCTTGTTGCGGAAAAACGTTTATGATTCGCCTCTTGATGGATATATGCAACTACTTCAGTAATACAGATGAATAATACTTGGATGTGTTCAGAGCTGGCATAAACCAGCTCTGAGCATATCCAAGATCACTGCCCTCAAGATGTCTGTCATGAGTAGCAATGGTTAGTACAAAGCCACCTAAGTGTTATGCCCTGAATCATAAACATTTTTCTGCAACCAGATGGTTTATGCCAGCTCTAAGCACATCCAAGATCACCTCTCATGATCCTTTGCACGATCTCCTCTCCCAACTCCATTTTTCTTTGTTATGAAATGGAAATGACATCATTTCCGCATTGCAAAATCATGCCGAATTGATTTTACTACAGTCCGAAATTTAATAGACACTGCCAAAGATGTTTACACAAAAAAAAATTGCAAAAAATATTAGCTCTCACCAGTAATCTTCATTTCATAGGTTTAGTGTTGGACACCAAACTTAACTTTGTTCCGTCTATAACATACCTCTGAACTTTTGTTTAAAGAAACTTAATATACACTGAGTGGACCGAAATCATTGGATACATACCTTGAAATAGGTAGGCCCACCTTTCGCCTGAATAAGGGCAGTCACACGGCAAGGCATTGAGTCCACTAGTTCACAAAAGTGTTCTAAGTATTTCCATCCATGCTTCCTGTATCAGCATCCATAATTCTGTGGCATTCCTCGGTGGAGGATCCAAAGCTAGAACGGACTTTTCCACAGCATCCCAGAGATGCTCCACAGATTTCAGGACCGGTGAACAAAGAGGCCATTCCATGGTGGTAAAATCTGTGGAGAGGTGCATTGTCCTGCTAGAAGAATCCATTGCCCTGTGGGTACACGATGACCATGAAGGGATGCAGATGGTCTGCAAGGATGGACACATAACCTGGACCATTCAGAGATGCATCTAGACATACCAGTGGTCCCAACGTGTGCCAGTTAAACACACCCAAGCCATTGCTGACCATCTGCCTGCCTGAATAGTTCCTTGTTGACATGAGGGTGCATAGCTTCGTGTGGATCTTCTAGATATGCACCGTCCCATCTGCTCGAAATAACTGGAAACAGGACTCATCGGACCAGCAGACTGTCTTCAATCTTCCAAGGCCCAGTGCCGATGTTCTTTCACTCAGTTGAGGCTTAAAGTCCTGTGTCATTGTGTTAGCAATGGCACTCTGGTGGGTAGGCAACAGTAATGTATTGTGGCTAACAATCGCCTGATGGTCTTAGTGGGGATGTTTCTGGTACCTCCCTCATTAAAGTTTGTTGTAATTTGTGCCACTGTTGCTCTCTGATTGGCTGATACAATGCGAGACAGACGTCAATGGCCACGTTTATCCACCACCTTTCTCCTTCCACAGAACTGTCCACGATGAGATTTATTCCGGAAATGGTGTATTCTTGATATCGTCAAATGGGGATAGTGCAATTTCTCTACCACCTCCAGGATAGAGTGACCCATGCATCTTGCACCCACTATCATCCCTCTTTCAAAGTCAGTTAACTCACAATGTTTATCCAGATTGACATTGAAATACCATCTGTGTGAATGTAGTGATGCAGTGTACCTATATACCTGCCAAGCGGTGGGTTCATCCACTAGCGAGAGGGGTGACAGCGTTGCATTGCCCAAGAACCAGGTATCCCATGAATTCTGTCCTTTTAGTGTAGTTAGGTCCATTTCTGCTATGACATGGGGTGCTGATAGATATTCTTCTACATTTGTATCATGCTCTTATCAGGTCTCGTTTAGATTATGGTGCTGTTGTCTTTGCCTGGGCTAGGAAAAGTGCACTAACCAGACTTAGTGCCATTCAACACAGTGCCCTTCATACCTAGATGTGTTAAGAACATCCCCTGGCCATAGTTTGTGTGTAGAGGCATACAAACCTCCACTTCACCTTAGAAGGAAAATGCTGCATCTCAGTTATGCAGCCAAAATTCAAAGCTTTCCAACCTATCCCATTCAACTGTTGCTTTTCAACCTTGAATGGATAGCATTCTATAATAGTAAACTGACTGAAAATAGATCCACTGGTATTAGACTAAAAGATTTGTTTCACACCAGGAATATTAATTTTGACAATATATATCAAGAGACTAATGTACCTGATCCACCCTGGTCAGTAAATCTCCCTCACTGGGTACCAGTTTTCAGCAGTGGGGAAAGAAATCCCAAGCAGATAAAAACATTAAACAGCTACATAACGGACTTGCCCTCAACAATATGCAAAGCTGCCTGATATATACCGAGGCTTGAAAACAAGTTTGAATTGTATACCTTCCTTAGATAAATACACACATGTGAATCCCTGTGATGCCATACTCGACCAGACTATTATATTATTGTAGAATGAGGATATAGGAACTGGCACATTTTGGCCTTGTGCCCTTAAACACCCAATCCAATACTGAAGGGTGGTTTGGTTTGGTTTGGTTTTGGTTTTATTGGCACATTAGCTACTAAGGCTATAATGCGCCAACCGAAGGGTGGGATTTGATCACTCTCGTGGGAGATGAACTGAAGCACTCCCAAACCATCTTTTGGGGGAATGCAGCCCCCAAACTATGGGTCAAAATCCCACACACCAATAGAATGTGATGCTGAAACACCACATTATCTGTCAAGGCCAACACCCTGTTTAATCAAAGTCCTGTGAACTTTGGAAAACAGAGCAAAAGATCAAAAAATAGAAAATAGAGCAGAGTCACTTACCCAGAGGCGAAGAAGGAAATTATGCTTACTACATTGAAACATACCTATGCAGCAGCAGGAAAGTTAACTCTCTCAGCAGCAGCACATGTCCATTTCAGATTGGGCCCAAGTCAGTCTCCTAAGGAACAGCATGCAATAAATCATGCCAACAACACATCAATTATGGTACCGCCAACCAGTGTATTACCCAGATTTTTCCTTGAAGGGGGAGAAAAGGTGACAAAATAGGTGCTTTTAATGTCTGTTTGTAATATGGTCTATTTCCCTGTCAAGAAATTGTGCACCATTTAAGGCAAAAATAGTGCAGGGGAGCATTTGCTCTCCCCCATAGGTATGCTTCCAACTTCATCCCAGTCTTGGGCGCCTCCGTAGACAGGTGGGAAGGAGCAGCAGTGCATAGCACACGCTTCTTGATTACACCGGGGTTCAAGCCCGTTACCACCAAATACGGAGGATGCAGAAAGGTCAACGGAATGACCACCGCATATTCTCGGTGAAATATGGCCTTAGTTGCTAAAGCTCCTAAAAACCAAATAACAAACAACAACAAACATCCCAGTCTTCAACAGAAGCTGTAAAAACCAAAACAGCAGTTCCCATGAAGAAGGCTCCACCAAATTTAATAAACTTTGGTGTTTCACGCCAAACTGACAGCCCAGAAACAAATACTAGAAACATGAACTTTCTGTATGAAAAACCTCATATATGACATGGGGAGCCGATTGTTATACTCTACTCCACCTATACCGAGCTTTGATCAGATCTTGGTTGGATTATGGATCTCTGGTTTATGACTCTGTTTGAAAGACTATTAGCAAGTCTCAATTCAGTACAATAGTGTGTCAGGATTGTTCTTGGGGTGATCAGCACATCACCAGTCCAAAGCCAGTAGGAGGCCTGACGTAGCCGAGTGGTCCATTCAAAGATGCAGTAGCATGCGCTCTTTGGGTGGACCTTGGTTGAAAAGAATGAAAAGGACCTGGAGGCAATTTTGCAGGCAGATATGAAGTTTTCTGAGCAGTGCAGATGGTCTGCAGCAGTAGCTCATAGTGTCTTGTCAGTGATATACAGGAAATTTTCTAGCAGGGATAAGGAGGTAATTATCCCCTTGTATAAGGCAATGCTCAGGCCACACCTTGAGTACTGTGTACATGTCTGGAGGTCTCATTTTAAGAAGGATGTAGAGCTGTTGGAATGAGTACAGAGAAGGGCAACAAAATTAGTGAATGGAACAAAGGGTGACTCTTATGAAGAAAGGCTTAAGTTTTGCAAATTACAGTGTCAGGAGACTAGCCACGTGCGAGGTGATCTGATTTGAGGTGAATAAAACCTTGAATGGTTTGAGCATGCTCAATGCTGATGGGATTCTTCCTCTTGCTCAGAATAATCACCTGAGAGGGCATAAATTCAAATTGAGGAAAAACAGTTGTAGGATAAATGTGTGGAAGTTTGTCTTTAGCCAGTGGGTAGTTGGTAGGTGGAACAGACTTCCATCCTTTGTTGCGGAAGTTGATAGCCTAAATAAATTTAAGACTGAGCTGGACAGGTATTTGGAACCAACGGAGGGGTGAAATGAGAGAGGTTTTTTTTTTTTTTTTTTTTTTTGGCTAATGCTGCATAAGCTTGCTTTCTTGCATCATATGCCTTTACTAATTAGCATGGTCCCAGTACACTTGTGGGTTGGGGTCTCTAGTGCTACCTGGGGTTATAAGTATGGTACACTACTTGTACCATTCTACAAGTAGTGTACCATAATTGTAGTATGGTACACTTTCTTCGATCAACTGGTATTTCCTTGCTAACTTCTGATGTATTATCCTAGCTGCTTGGTCGTGTCTATGAGTGTACTTAGTTCTGGGTGATCACCTTGCCTCCTCCGGTGATGTGTTGGATCATTTCTGAGGCCATCATCGACATGTGTCATTCGGGCTCCTTGGCGATGTATTTTCTGTAGTTTATGGTGTTGATTACCTGGTCTTGGATGGTGAGCATCAATTGTTCAGTCTTGGGGAAGAGTGTCCTGCTCGTGAGACCTGCTTTGTAAGCTGTTTTATCTCTGTGATCTTGATGGAGATCATTGTAGTGTCTGCCGGGGAGTGTCTTCTCTGTCCATCTTTCTAGCTTCATTTATGCCTTATGGTTGGGGGGACTCCTTGCTTAGGTTAAGTGGGGTATACCACTTGTCTATATTCCTTATGGCCTGCTGGTGTGCTGCTGTGTGTTTCTGGAAGTAATCCTTCAGATTAACTATCGGTTTCTTCTGTTGCTTAATGATGTCTATCTGTCCCCTTCCACTTTCTTTCTGGGTAATTGTCAGCTCTCAACGGCACAGATTTTGGGTGGTGTTGGCAGCTTTTGGTCATCATTGTCCTTGTCTTTCTCATGATATCGTCCAGCTCGGTGTTAGTCCAATCTATGACCCTGAAGGAGTATGTTAGCACTGGGACTGCACAGGTGTATATGGCTTTAACTGTGTTCCCTCCATTTAGCTTTGCTTTTGGCAGGCTTCTGAGTCTCTGATGGTATTTTTCGGTCAGGCAGGCCTTAATTTCCTTGTGCTGTAACTGTTGAGCCTGCATCATCCCCAAGTACTTGTAGGTCTCTCCCTCTGCCATGGCTTTGATCTGTTTACCAGTCTGCAGCTGGTAGTTGACTAATTTTCCCTGGTGCAATCCGTGGGTCTTGCATTTGTCTAGATCAAATTCCATCCTAACATCATTGTTGAATTCTTCGCTGATCTGTAGTATTTTTCTGGAGGTGCTTCTCGTTTCCCACGTAGAGCTTGATGTCATCCACGTACATCAGGTGGGTGAGGGTGTACAGGTTCTTCCTTCCTTCTTTGAGGTTATATCCCTACTTGTTACTGTTGAGCATGGTTGACAGTGGGTTAAGTGCTAGACAGAACTACAATGGGCTCAAGGCATCTCCCTGAAAGATTCCTCTTTGAGGAATCTTTAACACATCTTTTTAGCGTTCAACCTCAACCAGTGATTTCCTAACAGCAATCCCATTAAGCATTAATGTCAAACGCAATTTTTTTTTTTTTTTTTAATAGGTCCTAGCCACTGAAATCCCAGGAAACTAGGTGGCAGAACCTGCCAGAGCAATTTGTTGTGATACTGGATACACTCGGCTAGCTTCCACGTGGCAGGGTATGGGCAACGTTGGGCCCCACCAGGGGCTTGGCGGCCAATAAGCCGGATAAACAATGGGCATAACATATCACACTGCACAGACACAGCCCACACACTTTCAAGTCTCTGGCTTGACAGTGTACTCTCCTCGATACAGCGAAACACACGCGGAGATAGGAGAAATCCCAGGTGCCATCCGACACGAACATACCTTATACCTTATAAAGATTCCTCTTCTCATCGGGATTGGCCTAGTTGTGATGTTTTTGACATTAATGGTTGTACTCCATTTCGCCATTGTTTCTCCTAGGAAGTTTGTCACTATCAAATTGACTTTGTAGATGTTCAGCGCTTCTTCCACCATGGATTTTGAAGGCCTTGTGGTAATTGATGTAGGCTGTGTACATGTTGTGGCACTTCTAGGCTTCTCCGTAATGTGACATCTATGGTTAATTGCTCCTTGCATCCTTTGCTCAGCCGCTTGCATCTTTTCTGCTATTCGACCATTATGTTCTAGTTCTACAAGTGTGCTGATATCTTCTTGCCAGGGAAATAGAGTGGGCCAGTAAATCAGAGAGTCTTATAATGGCGGATTTTAATTTCCCAGATATTGACTGGAATTTGTGGTTTGGTCACTCACACATTAGCAAGGCTTTTGTGGATTAATTGGATAATTGTTTCCTACATCAGAATGTTCGGGAGGCAACTAGAGGGAGTAATACTCTTGCTTTGATTATCATTAGTGATTCTTCATGCATTAAGAATCTGCAGATAGAGGAATGACTAGGAGGCAGTGATCACAGTGTGCTGTTGTCGGATTTACTCAAAGAGATAACTACCATCAGGGGTAAAGAGAAGGGTTATTGCTTTCATAAAGGTGACTACGGGGGTCTGAGACAGTATTTAAATAATATACAGTGGGACCAACTAATTATGTTACCAACAGCAAATTCAAAATGGGAAGCATTTAAAGAACTTATCTTGGAAGCTATTAGGCTTTACATACCAACTAAGAAATATTGTTCAAGGTTTAGGCGTAAATGAACTAATGAGACATATGATGTCAGATGAACTAATGAGACATATGACAGAGAAGAAAAATGCTTCGGATACATATAAATTAACACGTGACACAGGAGCTTATGATAGATATAAGTTGATCTGTAACCAAGTTACAAAGGAGGTTAGGCAGGCGAAGGCAGATTACGAGAAATCTTTGTCAAGGGATGCAAAGAAAAACAGTAAAGTGTTCTCTTCTTATGTAAACTCTAGAAGGAAGGGGATGAATCAGATTGGTCCACTTGATATCGATGGTTCAACTGTTGATGATCCTGTAGCTAACAAAATAAATGAATATTTTGCTTCGACATTCACACATGAGGAGTTATTCAGCAAGGGGAATGCCAGAGGTGTATTCAACTCTGGCAATAAACTAGATAATCTTGAAATAACTGAGAGTAAAGTGGATGAGAAATAGTTGAAGATAAACACAAGAAAGGCACCTGGGGTGGATGGGATCTATCCAGTTATATTAGAGGAGGCAGCAAAGGAAGTAAGCAAACCCTTAGCCATAATTATGAGAGCTTCCTTGGACTCAGGGGAGGTACCCATAGACTGGAGATGTGCAAATGTGACCCCAATTCACAAAGGTGGATCAAAGGCTGACATAAGTAATTATAGACCTGTGAGTTTAACTTCTGTTCCAGGAAAATTAATGGAGGCACTGGTTAAAGAAGCACTGCAGGATCATCTGGACAAGACTTCAGTTATAGCTCATACACAGCATGGTTTTGTTAAGGGGAAGTCTTGCCTGACCAATTTGATTGGATACTATGATGCAGTCACAAAAGAACTGGATGCAGGGAATAACTTTGATATTATATACTTGGATCTTAGAAAGACTTTTGATGCTGTTACACATAGAAGACTGCTGCACAAATTGGAGCAGTGTGGCATTGGAGGCAAATTGCTGCTATGGATAAACGGGTGGTTGAGGAGGAGAAGACAGAGAGTGGTAATCAATGGACACTGCTCATCGTGGACTAATGTTATTAGTGGAATCCCTCGGGGTTCAGTGTTGGGTCCATTATTGTTTTCTGTATTTATAAATAACCCTCGGGGTTCAGTGTTGGGTCCATTATTGTTGTTTTCTGTATTTATAAATAATATTGATGATGGTATATCAAGCTTAATTTCCAAGTTTGCAGACGATACAAAAGTTGGCAGGGTTGTTAAGGACACTACTGACGCTATGCTCCTGCAATAGGATCTGGAAAGGTTGAGCAGATGGGCTGAGAGGTGGCAAATGAAGTTTGACATTGACAAATGTAAAGTACTACATATGGGAAACAGCAACCCCAGAGCAATGTATCAACTCTGTGGTACTACACTGACAATGGTAGAGAATGAAAAGGACCTGGGGGTAATTGTGTAGGAAGATATGAAGTTTTCTGAGCAGTGCAGATGGGCTGCAAGAGTAGCTCATGGTGTCTTGTCAATGATATACAGGAATGTTTCTAGCAGGGATAAGGAGGTGATTATTCCCTTGTATAAGGCAATGAGCAGGCTACACCTTGAGTATTGTATACGTGTCTGGAGGCCTCATTTCAAGAAGGATGTAGAGCTGCTGGAACGAGTAGAGAGAAGGGCAACAAGGTGAGTGAATGGCAACAAGGTTAGTGAATGAAAAAAATGGTTGCTCTTACGAAGGAGGTCTTAAGTTTTGCAAATTACAGTGTCTGGAGACTAGGCACCGGCGAGGTGATCTGATAGAGGTGTATAAAGCCTTGAATGGTTTGAGCATGCTTAATGCTGATGGGGCTCTGCCTCTTGCCCAGAATAATCACCTGAGAGGGCATAAATTCAAATTGAGGAAAGACAGATGTAGGGTAGATGTCTGGAAATTTGTCTTTAGCCAGCAGGTAGTTGGTTGGTGGAACAGACTTCCATCCCTTGTTGTGGAAGTTGATAGCCTAAATAAATTTAAGGCTCAACTGGACAGGTATTTCGAACGAATGGAGGGGTGAAGTGGAAGTTTTTTTTTTTTTTTTTTTTTTTCTGGCTGATGCTGCATAATCTTGCTTTCTTGCATCATATGCCTCTGCTAATGCTAATGCAGTTGGTCAGGATCTTGTTCATTGTTGGGAGGCAGGCGAATGGCATATATTTCCCCGGATTTCTTGTATCTTTGTCTGTAGGCTTATCGTTCAGGCGAACTGCTTTGCCAGGTGCTTGTGTGTGCAAATGAGCTTCTTGTACCAGTAGTTATGGATGTTATCTATTCCTGAAGTTTGCCATCTGTCAGAGTTTTTGATTGTCTGTTTTACTTCTTCTTCCTGAATTTCTTGTACATCCTTGATTTTCTTGCGTTCTAGTTCTATCCCGGGGGCTTGGCAGTTATATCTTACTTCCCTGCTCCATATGTTTCCCCAGAACTGCTCAATCGTCTTCTGCTTGGGTGGTCCGTTCCCTTCTTTCCCATCTTTTCCGAGACTCCTGTAGAAGCCTTTTTGGTCCTCATCAAAAATTCGGTTGTTTATTTTCCTCTTGGAGCTCTCTTTGTATCGGCGTAGTCTCTTGCTGAGTGCAAGAAGGTTCTGCTTCAGTGTGTCTCAAGTACTCTCTTATTCTCTGATTTTTTGTCTCATGTTTGCTGTGAACGCTGTCTCTCTTGAGGATGCTCTTCACTTTTCCAATTAATTTCTTACTTCTATTGCCCTGTTGGTACTTTGTCAATTGGCCTATCTTGACTCTTAATTCTTCTACCTTCTGGCGAAGTGCGTTGATCAATGTCAATGAATGCATTGATCAACATCATTAATAAGTAGGAGGTGTCGCTATTAAATAATGAGACTGCTCATACAGCCACTACATACCAAGCGCCACCTGAGAGACAAAGGCACAGCAGTTGACTATGAACCTTTCTCTAGTTGTCTGCTAAGCTTATTATTATAAACCATAAAAATTTAGGTCACATGAACGTTGTGTTAACAAGACTACTGTACAAGGTGTGGTTATTAAAAAAACAAGATTGTGTGCGCAACTACTACACACCAAGTGCCACCTATAAAACAAAGACATAGAACCTGACCTTGAACCTTTCCCTAGTTGTCTATCAAGTCACGTTTTAACATGCACATTCACTTTGCAGTGAGACAGGTTTTCATTACCTTGTGTTTATGCAGTTTACTTTTTTTTTCACTGGAAAAATGAGAGACAAAAGAATCAAACAATGAATCAACCTAAAATTTTCAATAAAATTAAATGACCAAATGAAAGTTATGAATTGTTAACATCAAGTTTGTGGGGAAAATACTGTGCTAAGAGCTCATGTGTTTAAATGGCATAAAAGATTTTTAGAAGAAAGAGAGAATGTGGAAGATGATGAATGAATGACCTGGCTGTCCAGTAATCGTGAAAACTGATAAAATGTGAATCAGGAAGTGATTATCGTGGAATTCTTAGAGTGATTATATCAGAACTCAATTTGGACAAAGAAACAGTGACAAATTTTGACTGAAAATTTAGGCATGAGAAAAGTGTGCACCAAGCTGGTGCTAAACATGTTGAAGGAAGGCTCCAATTTTGTGAAGATGTTTCGAAAAAAAATTGAATATCAAGAATTTCTGAGTACTGTACTTGCGATGAAAGTTGGCTGTTTTTTTTATGACCCCAAAACTAAAAGACCGTCAATGCAGTCAAAGACAAAACAATCTCCCATACCAAAAAAGCAAGAATTTCAAAATTAAAAACAAAAATCATGTGTCTTATTTTCTTTGATATTAAATAAATTATTATGGATGAATGCATCCCACCAAATCAGACTGTCGATCAAATGTAGTACAGTGAAGTTCTGTTAAGGCTGTGTGAAAAAAATTTGAAGGAAGAGACTTGAACTTTGATGGTTCGAGGATGCTCCATCAAGACAATGCTCCAGCACAAAATGTGCTTTCTGTTTGCCAGTTTCTGGCCAAAAAAAAAAAAAAAAAAACCTTTGTGTATAAGCATGCATCCAACTCACCAGACCTCGCTCCTTATGACTTTTTTTTTTTAACTGAAAAGTGTAATTCAGTGAACCCATTTTCAGTGCATTGAAAATATTCAGAAAAAAAAAAATGACAAGTGTGAAAAGATGATGACTTCCAGAAATGTTCCTGTGCTTGTAACAAATACGTGAAACTGTCTGCAAGTCCTAGGCAATCATTATGTAGGGGATACTGAAACAACTTTGGGCTCAACAATGGGTGAACCCCCAGCGAATCTACTAATAACATTATTCCAAGAAGAGTAGTCCCAATTAAAAACCAAAAACCATTTTATGTTTTCTTCTGTCCAATCATCCCTTTTTCCATTGCAATAAATCTTCTAATGCCACAGTTCTTCAATTTGTTCAGTACTCTTTTATATGGAACAGTAGATGAGAATAAGTAGCAATGGTCTTCCCTTTTAGTGAAGCGTTACTTATTCGAGATAGTGCAATACATGGGGCACCTCCGTAGCCAGGTGGGAAGGAGCAGCAGTGCGTAGCACATGCTTCTTGATTAGACCGGGGTTCGAGCCCGTCACCACCAAATACTGAGGATGTGGAAAGGTCAGGGAATGACCACCGCATATGCCTGAGTAATATGGCTTTAGTTGCTACTGCTCCTAAAAACCAAAAAACAAACAAAACAACAGCAATACATGACAACTTGTTGTGAAGGAGGAGCACAATATGAGATACAGATAAAATGATGCCCTTTTACACTACAAACATGGTTTTTTGCTCTTTAAAAGTGATCTATACTGTATTAAAGAGATTATTTATACTCTTAAACTTATGATGCCTTGTTGCATTGAGTTTAACTTTTACATTAAGTTTTGAATAAAATCATGCCACAGGTAGAGCAGCAAAAGAAAGTGCTCGGAGTAGCAGGAATGCACTGGTTAGAAGGGAGAACTTCCGAAGGCATTTCTCCTGTGAATCAGAAGTATATGATATGTGTTACTTGTGCCCTCTTCGTGAAGCTACCTTTATCAGGATATAATACAGCCATAGAGGATGCTTTTTTTTATATTCATTTTAAAGTTCATGATGATTTTAAGTGCAAATGTGGTATTCTAATAGGATTATATGAGGGCATGATGTATGGAGTTGATGTCCTCGAAAACATAAAAAGGTGGGGGGGAGACCTATCCAGCACTCAGTGCATGATGGCTCCTCCCTCTCTTTCTCTCTCTCTCTCTGCTCAATGTTGAGCCCATGCCCTATCATCAGACAACACAATAACATCCTCTGCAATGGAGATCTTTAATCCCACAGGAAGTAGTATAGTTTGTGACTCAATTGTCAGGGAAATGAGAAGCATGTTGTGAAAAAAAGGACATGTAATAGCATCATGGTATGATTGCCGGGGGGGTACTACAGTTGATGATTTTACAGAGCAGCGTCAACTCTTAAGGACACAAAAGGTGGTACTGTTGTACAAGTTGGTACTAATAATTAAAGAGAGAGAGAGTTAAGAAGGGGATTTAATTAACAAGTACAGAGAACTAATGAGAAAAGTCACAAATTAGGATTGAAATTGAAAGTTTCTGCAATACTGCCAGAATGTGACAGAGGGGGGAGTACTTGATGACAGCTTTATTAATCAATTTAGCGCCTGGAGTGACCATGCAAGGCTCATGTGGTAGAACGTTTTTCACAGCTTGATCTATTCTTGCTAACAGCAGAGACTGTTTCTACATGGATGGATATGCTTAAATAGAAGGAGTGCAAGAATATTTACTGATGCTGTTGAGACAGTATTAACTGGGTAAGAAATCTGCTAGCCTCAGGGAATACCTTGACTAAAAGATTAACAGTAACCAGAGGGAAAATTGATTCTTACAAGCTTCTATTGGAACATGCAGCATCCAGGAAAACAGTGTCAGGGATTTCAAGACGTGATGGGAGCCCACACGGAACAAGCAAAAACATGGACTGTGTTAGGGTTATTATGAGTAAAAATAGTTGCATGTATACATGCACTTACACTAATGCTAGGAGCATATCAAATAAATTTGATGAATTTTAAGTATTGTTCAATTCATCATATACAGAAATTGTGGGTTTATCAGTGATATGGTATCACTTAGATATAAGGGATTTAGAATTTGAAAATGGGGAATGCAATGTGTACAGAAAGGACAGATGAAGACAGGAGGGAGAGGGTTGTGGTTTAAGAAATACACTTAAGAAGAAGTTAAGAAATTTTTTAAGAATAAAATCACATAAAATCAAAAGCAGTGCATCCAGTGGGTATAGGTGGCCAGTGCAGTGTTGAGTCAGTTTGGTGTTGACATAAGCACATGGAAACAAAAAAAAGGAAACTAGAGCAGGAGTGTGTTATAGTCACAATGATTGTGATGTGTGTAACAGACTACTGTATAGACATATAGAGTGGACCAGTAAATCAGAATGTCTTACAATGGGGACTTCAAATTTTCAGAGATTTATTTACTTGGTCCTGTGGGTTTGTCGCTCACATAGTAGCAAGGCTTTTGTGGAATTATTGATTGATTGTTACTTAGACCAGACTGTTACAGAGATAACAAGAGAAAGCAATACTCTTTATCTGATTATCAGAATCAACCCTTCATGCATTAAGAACCTACAGATAAAAGACCCACTGGCAGTGCTCACAGAGTATTAATGTGGGTTGTTGTTGTTGTTATTATTTGGTTTTTAGGAGGATTAGCAACTAAGGCCATATTGCTCCAGGGATATGCAGTGGTCATTCCCTGACCTTTCCGCATCCTCCATATTTGGTGGATTAATGTGGGATTTACTTAAATATATAATTGTTTTGTAAAGGTGACTACAGCAGTTTCAGAATTTATTAAATTCTATGCAGTGGGACCAAACAATGAAGTTTCCAACAAGGAATTCTAAATAGGAAGCATTTAGGTATGCAATTATAGAAATTACTAAGCTTTTTATACTGACTAAGAGATACTGTGCAAGCCTTGGAGTGGATGTCAGATGAACTGAGGAGACTTCTGGCAGAGAAGAAATTATCAGATGATACAGATGACTACATTAGTTATAAACTAGCCTGCATTCAAGGTACAGAGAAGATTAGACAAGCTAAGGCAGATTAAAAAAGCAGCAAAGACTTTTTTACTTATAAACACTAGGTCTTGGATGAATCATATTTTCTACTAGACGTGAAAGGTTTAACAGCTGATGATTGTGTTCAGGCAGCAGACAAATTCACAAGGAATTTCTAGGAATAGGGATGCCGGAAGTATGTCAATTTATAACAGAGAGCTGAATGATTTTGTGATAATTGAGAGGAAAGTGGAGGAGAAATTGTTGAAGGTGAACATAGAATAGTCACCTGGAGTGGATGGGATCCAGTGGCGGACTAAGGAAGAATCTGACCCTAGGCAAGATTCTCATTTTGGGCCCCACCTATGGTTGCCATCTTTCAGAAATTGTAATGGAGGACAGTTGAATGGGTTAAAAAAGGTCTTCTGTTACTAAATAGAAAAATACATTTGAACTCTATTATTGAAGTTGCCAACTTAAATCAAATAGTTCATACCAACATACAACAGAGGCATTGATTAAGAAAAAAAATCTACCTAATTAATGATCGACTAGCGCTATCTGGTGAATCATCTTTGGATTCAGAGAGGTCCTTGGACTAGAGACATGAAAATATATCCAAATATGCAAATGAATTCATAATGTGTGAATGTAGGGTGACATAAGTAATTAAAGACCTGTTAACTTGACTTTTGCTCCAGGGAATATAATGGACTATAAGGGAATATAATGTATTACTTAAATTAGTAATACAGGACAATCTGGACAGGAATTAGTTACACTGTAGTCACAGCAAAGATGTCTTAAGGGATAATCTTCTCTAATTGGATATTGTGATAAAAGTAACAATGGAACTGGATGCAAAAAATAATTTTTACATCATATAATTAAATTTTTAGAAAGCTTTTGATTATTTTGCACATTAAAGACTGCTAAACAATATGGAACTGTGTGCATGTGTGTTTGGCATTAAGGGCAAGTTACTTCTATGGATAAAAGGACTGGTTGAATGGGAGAAACAGAGAGAGAGGTTATCAATACATACGGCTTTCTTGGACTAATGTTATTAGTGTTGTTTTCTGTTGAGATATTGATGAAAACATATCATGCTTAATGTCTATGATTACAGATGATACAAAGGTTGGCAGTGTGGTTAATCACAATAATCAAGGTATGCAATAAGGTCTCGACAAATGAAGTAGGTGGGCTGTGAAGTTTAACATTCCCAAACGGGAGCAATACTTAATATGAATTATGAGCAGTAATTCCATATTAATGTACCAGCTCTGTGGTACCGCACTCAGGAAAGTGAAGAATTAAAAAGATGTGGAGGTAACTGTGCATTCATATATGAATTTCTCTGAGCAGTGCAGGCAATGCAAACAGACATTGACAAAATCTCAAGACCACTACAACAATATATCAAGTACAGCAGTACAGCAATACACCAATTTTGCCAAAAGAGAAGTGATTATCCCATTGTATAAGTCAATGGTCTGATCACATGTTGCATATTGCATACAAGTTTGGAACCTTACTTTAGTAAGAATTGATCTGTTGTAACAGGTGGCAGAGAAGGACAATATGATTGGAGAGAGAGAGGAACAAATGGATACTTTTTACAATGATGGGCTGCAGTTCGAATAATGGTGAGAATTAGCATTAGCATTTAGCATTAGTAGAGGCATATGATGCAAGAAAGCAAGCTATGCAGCATCAGCCAGGAAAAAAAAAAAAAAAAACTTCCACTTCACCTTCACCCCTCCGTTCGTTCGAAATACCTGTCCAGCTGAGCCTTAAATTTATTTAGGCTATCAACTTCCACAACAAGGGATGGAAGTCTGTTCCACGAATCAACTACCCGCTGGCTATAGGCAAATTTCCGCACATCTATCCTACATGGGTCTTTCCTCAATCTGAATTTATGCCTTCTCAGGTGATTATTCTGAGCAAGAGGCAGTATCCCATCAGCATTGAGCATGCTCAAACCATTCAAGGCTTTATACACCTCTATCAGATCACCTCACCGGTGCCTAGTCTCCAGACACTGTAATTTGCAAAACTTAAGCCTTTCTTTGTAAGAGCAACCCTTTGTTCCGTTCACTAACCTTGTTGCCCTTCTCTGTACTCGTTCCAGCAGCTCTACATCCTTCTTGAAATGAGGCCTCCAGACCTGTATCCAGTACTCAAGGTGTGGCCTGCCCATTGACTTATACAAGGGAATAATCACCTCCCTATCCCTGCTAGAAAGTTTTCTGTATATCATTGATATACAGGAATTGATAAGACACCATGAGCTACTCTTGCAGCCTGTCTGCACTGCTCAGAGAACTTCATATTTGCCTGCACAATTACCCCCAGGTCATTTTCATTCTCTACCACTGTCAGTGTAGTACCACAGAGCTGATACGTTTCTCTGAGGTTGCTGTTTCCCATATGTAGTACTTTACATTTGTCAATGTTAAACTTCATTTGCCACCTCTCAGCCCATCTGCTCATACCTTTCCAGATCCTGTTACAGCAACATAGCATCAGTAGCGTCCTTAACAACCCTGCGAACATTTGTATCGTCTGCAAACTTGGACTTTAAGCTTGATATACCATCATCAATATTATTTATAAATACAGAAAACAACAATGGACCCAACACTGAACCCTGAGAGACTCCACTAATAACATTAGTCCACGATGAGCAGTGTCCATTAATTACCACTCTCTGTCTTCTGCCGCGCAACCATCCCTTTATCCATAGCAACAATTTGCCACCAATGCCACACTGCTCCAATTTGTGCAGCAGTCTTTCCATGTGCAACAGTATCAAAAGCCTTTCTAAGATCCAAATTTATAATATCAAAGTTATTCCCAGCATCCAATTCTTTTGTGACTATCCAATATAGTATCCAATCATAGTATCCAATCAAATTGATCAGGCAAGACCTTCTCTTAACAAAATGTTAACCATGCTGTGTCTTAGCTATAAATGAATTCTTGTCAAGGTGATCCTGCAGTGCTTCTTTAACCAGTGCTTCCATTAATTTTCCTGGAACAGAAGTTAAACTCACAGGTCTATAATTACTTTTGTCAGCCTTTGATCCTCCTTTCCGAATTGGGGTTGCATTTGCACATCTCCAGTCTGTGGGTACCTCCCCTGAGTCCAAGGAAGCTCTCATAATTATGTCTAATGGATTGCTTACTTCCATTGCTGCCTCCTTTAATATAACTGGATAGATACCATCCACCCCAGGTGCCTTTCTTGTATTTATCTTCAACAATTTCTCCTCCACTTTACTCTCAATTATTACAAGATCATCTAGGTCACTGCCAGTGTTTACTTCATCTATGGCATTCCCCTTCCTGACTAACTCCTCATGTGTGATTGTAGATGCAAAATATTGATTTAGTTTGTTAGCTACCTGAGCAGGATCATGAACAGTTGAACCATCGATATCAAGTGGACCAATCTGATTCATCCCCTTCCTTCTAGAGTTTACATAAGTAAAGAACTCCTTGCTGTTTTTCTTTGCATCCCTTGACTAAGATTTCTCGTAATCTGCCTTCGCCTGCCTAACCTCCTTTGTAACTTGGTTACAGATCGACTTATATCTATCATAGACTTCTGTGTCACATTAATTTATATGTATCCCATGCATTTTTCTTCTCTGCCATATGTCTCATTAGTTCATCTGACATCCATTTAGTCCTGAACCTTGAACAATATTTCTTAGTTGGTATGTTAAGCCTAGTAGCTTCTAAGATAAGTTCTCTGAATGCTTCCCATTTTGAGTTTTCTGTTGGTAACATCATCAGTTGGTCCCACTGTATAGAATTTAAATACTGTCTCAGACCATCATAGTTGCCTTTACGAAAGCAATAACCCTTCCCTTTACCCCTGATGGTAGTTACTTCCTTGAGTAAATCCCACTTTAGCACACTGTGATCATTGCCACCTAGTGGTTTCTGTATCTGCAGATTCTTAATGCATGAAGAATCACTACTGATAATCAAATCAAGAGTATTGCTCCCTCTAGTTGCCTCCCGAACATGCTGATTTAGAAAACAATCATCCAATAAATCCACAAAAGCCTTGCTAATGTGTGAGTGACCAATCCACAAATTCCAGTCAATATCTGGGAAATTAAAATCCCCCATTATAAGACTCTCTGATTTACTGGCCCACTCTGTTTCCCTGTACAGTTTCTTATTATACTCATCAGAGTCATTAGGCCTATAGCACACTCCTACTCTCAATTTTGATCTCCCAATGCTTATGTCACACCAAACTGACTCGACACTGCACTGTCCAGCGATATCGACTGGCTTCACTTCCTTGGATTTTATGTGTTTCTTAACTAATAGCATAACCCCTCCTCCCTTAAAGTTAGTGGCCCTACCATGTATGCTTTCTAGGTGATCCAGATGCACACCACCCTCTGTGAGGTCTCTGAAGTCAAATCATGGAGAGTGAATGATCGAAATTATGCTTGGCAACTGTCACTCACACTGATCAACACAGGTATATTTGCACATATATGCAAATATACCCCACAGGATCTAGCTGTTCACTGTACTTGTCAATACATCCTTGTCCCTTTATCCTAGAATTGAGTGGTCAATGCTAACTGACTTTCACAACAGTAACCACTCTCCTGTTCTTTGGGAAATACAGATTGGTATAAAATACCAGTGCAACCAACAAATTATCTGGAATTTTCTCAGAGCTACCTGGGAACAATTTTCTAATTGAATCTGTTTTGATAGTCGCTTGATCCTTCTTCTACCATTAGTAATGCCTCTGTGTATATCAATCAATACAATACCAAAGTCAAACACTACCAAAGAGATTTCTTTCTTTCCAAAAGGAAATCAAATAATGTATGGAAAATATTTCACTGAAATATTTTCCATACATGGAGAATCTTATTACTTATTAATGGCACAAACTGAAGCTTAACTAAGTTGTAGGAAATCATCATAGGATTCTTGGATTAGATTTACATTGCTCGTCTGCAGAAGCACTAACCCCAAAATAATTTGGAGAAAGACTTGTACCCATAGACCATAGTTTGAATAAATCCTCTTCAATCCTATCTCAGAAAGGAAAAGGTCTTTCTTGTCCTGATGACTCTTGACATTGCAGAAATATTAGCTGATACTTTTACTGGCACCTCATCCTCTGTTCCCTATGAGGATTCACTTAGCCATACAAAGAAGCCTGTGGAATGTTACTATTAGATCCTATTCCTATAACCTACCACTAACTATTGCTAACAAACCTATCCAATATTCCTGAAACAATTCTGCTGGGCCACAAATTCACTCCACAAAGCTCTGCCACCTCAGCTCCAGTTCCTTATCCATATTATTTGAATTTTACAACAGAATCTTTTAAGAGAATGTTTATCCTACTACATGGTAGCAAACAATAGTGATAACCATAGGAAAACCAAGGAAAGATGCCTTCTCATCCAACATCTGTATATTTCTTATTAGTGGTTTAGGGAAAATCCTAGAAAAGATGGTTTACAAAAGACTTTTCTGGATTCTTTAAGACCAAGAATCTATATGTCATACCATCAGTTTGATTTCTGTCTGAATAGGTCTGCAACAAATATCCGCATGAAAGCTGAACACACAGTTGAAATGCTTTTATATATATATATATATATAAAAAAAAGCATGACAGTAACTTTTAATATTGAGAAGAATTTGACACCACCTGGAGATATGTTGCACCAAAACTTAAATGATCTTGGACTGGGAGTTAGCATGCCTCAATTTATACAGAATTTTCTCCTTCCCACGACTGTTCAAGTATGATTTTAGAAATCCACAACATACACATGAGAAGAAGGTATACTTTGAAGATACATCATAAGTTCAATCCTTTTGAGCATTGAAAGACAGGTACAAGTGTCAGTAACTGAAAGTGAAAATTGGGCAAAATGCAATGGCTCTCAATTAACTGAAGGGAAACTACTTCTTTAAATTGAACTCTTTTCATTTGGAACTTGTCCTAAAACTGAAAGGAATATTTCAATTTGATAAAAACTTAGGTTTAGTTTTAGATTCACATGACAGAATTTTCATATACATATTACCTACATTCAAGCTAGCAATGCTGTATGATGATGTTACCAACAATTATCAGATTTTTAAGGGGGAAAGAGAGAATTATTGTTATTTACATGTTGAATAACGATATTAAATGAACATGACCTTGCAATTTGTTGCATAAATATAGGATCATGCTGAAAAATGCTGCGAGCTAGGTCAGAATGAGTGCATGTCTACAATTCTGCCCAGACACGAGAGGAGAGATTATATGCTTGAAAGCCTTGCGGATATCTCTAGCTCTGCAATGTACCTTGCAGGCTCCCTAATCTACAGGCTCTAGGGAGAAATTTTTACTGGCAAGGCCAGCACTTGTAGGTAGAAGGAATTAATTTTGTAGAGACAGAAGGAATTAATTTTGTAGAGATAAAGGTGCTGCAAGAGTTTTTGCCAGTATCATTGAGGATATGAGGGTTCAGGGGAAACTGGTAGTTAGAGGGAAAGAAGGGTAATGTAGACATGCATTTATCTGATGATATGGGGCAAAGTAATGCTTGCAGACATCTCAAGAATTCTTGTTTATTTCCACAACATTGGCTGTTGTGGCAATAAAAGAAAGATAGATTTTTTCGGAGGGTGGCAATGTTTCAAATGAGTTGAAAGATAAAGTTAGGGAAACAATCCTAAATGAGGGTGTGCCAGGTTAACTGACATCCCCCTCAAAGTTTAACTTTGATTAAACACCCTTTGAAGGTAAACCATACTTAGTATTAGCTATAATCTAATAATCTAGTTAATTTTTAAATTAACTAGATTTTTATTATTTGTACCAGCATTTTAGAGCACATATTAGAGACTTGTGGAATATTTTTGACCTCATCATTACTAACAAATCATATCACTGGATTTAAAGTACAGAAACTATTGGGCAGGTAGTGTTCATGCTGTCGTTAGTTCAAAGATGTTGCAGTAGTTGAAGGTAAAAGCATGGGTTTTAATTTCAGAAAGGGGAACTATGGCTGTTTAAGGCTGTAGATCATCATCATCAGCCATTTTCAATGCACTGCAGGATGAAGGCCTCTCCAGCAACTTTCCAGTTCCTTCTGTTTTGAGCACTGGCCATCCATTTACTGCCTAAAAACTCATGAATTTCATTTATCCATCTCCGCCTTTGTCTTCCAACTTTTCTTCTAGCTCCTCTTGGGTACCATTCTGTTATTTTTTTAGTCCATCTGTCATTGTCTTCGAGCTATGTGTCCTGCTCAAGACCATTTTAGTTTTGATAAGAATGTCCTTTACTTGAGTTTGCTGCCTAATCCATGTGTTTCTCTTCTTATCTAACAGTCCGATTCCCAGTATAACTTGTTCCATTTTTCGCTGTGTAGTTCTCAGCTTCTCTTCCATTCTTTTGGTGAGTGCCCAAGTTTCACTTCCATAAGTCATGGTGAGGAGTATACATTGATTCATTATTTTACGCTTCAGACAAGCTGGGATATTGCTCTTCAGTATGTGACTATATTTCCTGAATACTATCCATCCAAAATTTATTCTTCTCTTGACTTCCAGCCATTTATCCTTATTACAGCTAATAACTTGTCCCAGATAAGTATATGACTCCACCTTTTCAATTACTGCTCCTTCAATCATTATTTTCCTTTCCGTGGCATACTTGTTCATCATTACTTTTGTTTTAGCCATATTCATCTTTAGTCCAAAATCCTTACTAACTGCTCTCTAATTCTTTGGGATCGTGGCTTATGACCACAATGTCATCTGCAAATCGTAAATGGCTTAGGTACTCTTCGTTCATATTGACTCCTTTCTGCGACCAGGCTAATCTTCTGAAAGCTTCGGCGCCTCCGTAGCCAGGTGGGAAGGAGCAGCAGTGCGTAGCACACGCTTCTTGATTAGACCGGGGTTCGAGCCCGTCACCACCAAATACGGAGGATGCGGAAAGGTCATTCAGGGAATGACCACCGCATATCCCGGAGCAATATGGCCTTAGTTGCTAATGCTCCTAAAAACCAAATAACAACATAACATCTGAAAGCTTCCTCAAGGGCAGCAGTAAACAGCTTCGGAGATATTGTGTCTCCTTGTCGAACTCCTTTCTCGATTTTAAATTTGCTACTGTCATTGTCTAGTCTAATAAAGGAGGTAGCACTCTCATATATTTTCTTCAAAATCATAATATATGGGGTATCTATGCCTTGTCTTTCCAGTACCCGAAACATTGCCTTATGCTGTATGGAGTCAAATGCCTTTTCATAATCCACAAATGCCAGGCATAATGGTGTTTTATATTCATTTGCTTTCTCCATTAGCTGTGATATTACGTGAAGGTGATCCATAGTTGAGAATCCTGTCCTAAAGCCAGCTTGCTCTTTCGGTTGATTCTCATCAAGTATTCTTTCTAATCTGTTAGTAATGACTCTTGTGAACAACTTGTCGATGTGGGATAACAAGCTAATTGGTCTATAATTTCCAATTTCTGATTTATCTCCTTTCTTATGCAGCAAAACTATGATTGCATTATTCCACTGCTTAGGCGTCACACCTTTTCTAATGCACTTTGTGAAGAGCCTTGCCAGTTTTTGTGTTATGTCTCTTCCTCCCAATTTTAACAACTCTACAGAAACTTCATCTTCCCCCGGGGCTTTCCGATTCTTCATTTTCTTCAATGCATGTTCTACCTCATCAGGAAGAATATCAGGTATGTCATATGTGTTGCTACTTTGCAATCCATCTTCCCCACTGCTGGCATCATTCTCCTGCTCCTCTATTAATTGGACAGGTTGCAGAGGGAGGGCAAATACATTACACTCATGGAATACCTTCAAAGCAATAACCATGGAAGTCATGGTTATTGCTTCTACCCACCTACACACACACACACACACACACACACACACACACACACACACACACACACACACACACACACACACACACACACACACACACACACACACCAGGGAGATGCTGGGATGAGTGAATATGGATTTGGCCATTCTAATAGAACAGAAAAAGGCAGCATGGGGGACATTACAGAGTAATGAAAAGTAATGCCACACTTTAAGTTGATCTGTAATAATACCACATATAAGGTTAGGGAGGCCAAGGCTAAGTATGGGAAAGCAGTGGTTAAGAGAGCAAAGAATGGGAACAAGAAGTTTTTCATGTATGTGAGTAAAAAGAAGAAAACAAATCTGATTGAACCCTAATGAACTGGTTGTGGGATAGTCTTAGAAAATTCAGCTGATGAATTGAAAAGATACATTGCATCAGTCTTTATTGATGAAATACCTTTATGCCGAGGAAAAACTGTGTGAATGAGGCTGATTGGATTGGAACTTTTCTGGCGCATTAGCAGCAGTGCCTATTATGCGCCAAGACAAAGGTAAAAATAGATTCTGGTACATGAATGAGGCCTAGCCATATGAAATTACTAAAAACTTTAGAGCCTAAAGGCAAGTAACATTTAACACTCAACATTTAACAGATAAATATAATTTATCTGGTAATTTTGAGAGGTGGCTAGAGAGCTTATTTGAACCATTGAAGTTAATTATGATGGCATCTTTGGACTTGGGAGAGACCCCTTCAGATTGAAGAAGTGTCACCACACTGCCAGAAGTCACTAATTACAGACTGGTTAGTCTGATTTTATTGGTAGGGAAAATCTTAGAGGTAATGATGAATTTAGGGACATTGAGATAGAAATGGCATTCTGATGGAAACACAACATGGTTTTGTTAAGAAAAAGTCATGTTTAACTAACCTGGTAAGCTATTTTGACACTTTTATTAAGGAGCTAGATGTATGGAACAATTTTGACATAGTTTATTTGGATTTTTGTAAGGCATGACTCAATTTCTCATGAGAGGTTACTGTATATGCTGGAGCATGTTGTATTTACTGGAAAGATTCTAACATGGATTGCAAGTTGGTTGCAGGACAGAAGGCAGAGGGTTGTGATTAATGGATATTCTTCAGAATGTCAGAAGTGGGGATACTAATGGATAGTCTTTTGTAACATCAGAAGTGAGTCCCCCAAGGATTGGTTCTTGGACCACTGTTGTTTGAGTTTCATAAATGACATTGGTGAAAGTATAAAGGGCATGATGTCAAAATTTGTAGACAACATCAAGATTTGAGAGAGAGTTGTTAATGATCACTGCCAAGCAGCAAACCTTCAGGATGACTTGAATAGGCTCCAAAAATGGTCAGAAAATTGGCAACTCTATTTTAATTCAGCAAAATTCTAGATTATACATTTGGTGAATACCAACCCCAAAATATCTTATATAGTTATTGGGGTTGAACTGAAAACAGTATAGGAAGAAAGGGTGGGAGTTGCAAGACAAGCAGATACGAAGTTTACTGAGCAATAAACAGGCAGTCAGGAAAGCCCATGGTGTCCTATTAATGATTTATCAGACAATATCCTGTGGAGATAGGGAGATCATAATCCCACTGTAAAGGCAGTTGTAAGAATACATTTGGAATACCATACCAAGCATAAAGTGTTCATTGTCTAATGGCCCCAGAGGTTCCCCCCATCTCTGCATTGTGTACTTTGTTTATGTAACACAGAATTCTGTGAAAGGTCAGAAATTTTTTTAAAAAGTGTAATGTGTGTGTGTGTGTGTGTGTGTGTGTGTGTGTGTGTGTGGTTTTGTTATGTTGTTCCTCTGACCTTTTAGCCATTGGGCTCCTAGTGGGGACCCCCTCCCCTTGTTGCCCACACTTTGCCCCAAGGAGGCAGGTCAGGCAATAGAGGGATCTCATATTTACTCTGGCAGGCCGTGCCACCCCTAATTTCCGAGGATTGCAGGGCAAGGGCCTATATATATATATATATAAAAAAAAAAAAAACTGGTTAAGCGTTAGAAGTTAAGTTTCAGCCTAATTTGCATTTAAGTTGAGTTAAATTTAAATTTTGTTGCTAATTAAATTAAAGTTAGATTTATGTACGTACTCAGTAAGGTAACCTTGAGAGGTAAAGACTGAAGGCTGTTGGGGGATAGGTAGAAATATGGGGTCAATAGGGAAGAATGCATTTCTGGAAATGATTTGGCCATTCTATATTTCAGAAGCCTATATTTATTATAGGCTTCTGAATCACCTGATAATTTACATTCATCCCATGCACTCTTCTCCTCTGTCGCTTGTTTCATTTGTTCATCTGACAATCTTTTTAGTCTAAGCCTTGAATAGTATTTCTTAGTTGGTATAAATAGCTTAGTAGCTTCTGATTTCTTCCCTGAATGCTTCCCATTTAGAATTTGCTGTTGGTAACATTGAGTTGGTCCCACTGCATGGAATTTAAAAGCCATCTGAGACCTCTGTAGTCACCCTTGCGAAAGCAAAAGCCATTCCTTTTACCCTTGATAGTAGTTATTTCTCTAATTAAATTGCGCACTAGCACACTCTGATCGCTGCCACTTAGTGGGTGTTTTTTCTGTAGATTCTTAATGCATGTAGAATCACTCTTGATAACTAGACAAGAGTATTGCGTCCTCTTGTTGCCTCTCTAACATGCTGCTGTAGAAGACAATCATCCAAAAATCTACAAAGGTCGGTCTTACTAGTGTGTGAGTGACCAATACACAAATTACAGTCATCTTGGAAAGTTAAAATCCCTCATTATTAGACTTTCTGATTTACTGACCCACTGTGTAGCTGGTTTGTGTACTGATCACAGTCATTAGGTGTATAATACACTCCTAATCTCAATTTTGTTTTCCCAGTGCTTATATCATACCAAACTGACTCAACATTGCACTGGTCACACATGTCGACTGGATCTACTGCCTTAGATTTAATATTCTGCTTAACTAACCCTTCTACTCTTCCTGTCCTTCTGTACTTCTTTATACATTGTTCTCCCCATATTCAAATTCAGCATTACTTATCTTAGTGACACAGTCTGCTATCTACAGGATATTTGCATTTGATGATGTAAGTAGCACCTCAAATTCATCAAGTTTATTTATAATGCTCCTGACATTACTGTACATGCAAGTAAGGGTGGAAACACACTACTATCACTTCATGGGACTTCACTTGTATACCTGTCTAATGTCAAATGTGGAGGAACTATATTTCCCATTAAGTTTATTGCTCGGAGATGCACTGTTGTCATTGGCTGTATTCACAAGATAACATGTCGGGCTTCAAGGCCGAATTACGTTGTCAGGAGCTCAGATTTTTCTGTTTGAACAGAAATTTTGTTAGGCATGACTGCGCGACAAGTGAAAAATGGAGGAAATGCTAATAGAAAATTAAATTACAAGTAAATAATCTGTTTGGAGCGCATAAGTAAGAATATCTAAAAACAAATAACAACAACATCAAGGACGTTGCTCCTGTGCCTATTCCGAAGCACACTCCACTTCAACCAGCTATTCGGCATACGCACCGCAAATGTCCAGTCACAGGGATGCTCACAAATGGCCAAAGGAGAAAAATAGACCAACAGTATTACAATTAACGAATTGAGAGGATGAACAAGTCGATCATTTCAATTTGTACAACTCATAACAATTTCTTACAAGTTCAATTTTTAGGGTTGAGAAGTAGTTTTTCGTTGTTATTAAATTTCATTAAAAATTTTTGTTTGATATTTTGACAGACTAAATCCTTATTCAAAATTAAACTTGTAGTATTTCAACTTTCCTTAAACATACAACTAATTTTTCCTTAGCACTGATTGAATTTCGAAATTGCATATTTTGCCCCTCAGTGTCATCTTTAATTAGATTATATAGGAAATTAATTCTTCTTTATTCATACGTAAGTACAACTTAAAATGATTTACATCTCCCTCTAAGTCCTGTAGTAAATGATGGAATTCGCCTTTTTCTTTTCTCTTCCAGTTTATATTGTGTATCCCTTGTGTTCTGAAAAAGGCCTCTGAAGTTGGGTAAATTCATGTCTTGACGATAAATAAGCTCATACAACCAACCATTAATTTAAATAGCCCTTTACTGTGACTGGAATTTACAAATTAAAATAACATATTTACAATAAAATTTAATGTATAACTACTATGATACACTATACAAGGATTAAAACAGTAATAAAATCATTGTGATAAAATTAAAATTACCTAAAATAAACTGGATTAAAAGCGATAAAACCTGTAGGTTTCAGAAGCATCAGCTTCCTTCCTCAACAGTAATAAATCTTCTGGCAACACTTATATAACAGGCTCATGGTATTTTACCACGTGGTTCCATCGCCGCATGGTCAGAACTGGAAGCGGAAATAGCTTGGGAGCGCGCAAAGCAAAACCGTTCATCCGTACTTAGGACAGTAGTTTCAAATAGGGGATGCAAACGCATACCCCTGTCCCTATTTATGGTATTGTTGTCGGATGAACAGATTCGCAGGCTCTCGAGCCATTTACGGTCCCAGAATCCATGCGCTCGATCCACAATAACCGCATCCTCTGGGGAGATTTGATGCTGCCTCTCCCAATAATGCTCGGCCACAGCAGACTTGTTATAATCAGCAGTTTTTATAGCATTTAAATGCTCCCCTGGACGATCTTTTAACAGCCGTCTTGTTTTGCCCACGTAACATTCCCCACAATCCAGGCATTTTATCCTATAAACAACTCCACTACTAAGGTCCTTTGCGATTGAATCTTTTACCTGGGACACAACTGTGTGCAACCTCCGCCTGGGAAGCTGCACACAGCGTGTTTTGAAATTCCATAAAATTCTGGTTAACTGCTCAGTAAGGCCCAGATAGTAAGGAAAGTATGTGGTAGCCACAGGAACAAACAGTTCCCTATGGTTGGACACTATTCTTTTGCTGTATCTGTCCACAATCCTCTGGGGGTACCCGCATTTTCTAAGGGCTGCTGTAACCCGTTTGATTTCACATTCTTTATCCTCAGAAGTAGTACAGTGTGATGTTGCTCTATCTACTAGAGCTTTTACCACACTATTCTTATGTTGTCCAGCTTGTGCTGAACTCCAGGGGCTCACATCTGGTGAATATGGGCATGACACACCCAGAGTCCTGAGCTGGATATCATCATTCTTCTCTTTCTTTGTGATTCCCTTTTCTCTCTCTCTCTCTCACAGGGTGGCTCAGGATTTTTTTTTTTTTTGGCTGGTGCAGTATAAGCTTCAGGCTTCCTTGCACCACCATATAGCTAATAATAATAATAATAATAATAATAATAATAACTGTAATGGGTGTATTGACCTCTACACATAGGTTTTTTAAAGACCGAAATTTTTAGCCTATGGCCTATCCTAGAGATCAATACGTCGAAAAATGCAAGGGTGCCACCTGTCTCCACCTCTGAGGTAAACTGTATAAATTGGGAGAAGCTATTAAGCCAATGAAGTGCATCCTCCTCCCTCCCCTTTTGAACCACGGTGAAAGTATCGTCAACATACCTCTTCCATTTCTTCATGGGAAACTGGAACTCATCAAAAACTCTACTTTCTAACTCTTCCATGGCCATTGAAGAATGGCATTGAGTGACGATATCTCTTTGGTTAACAGATCGCCCTTAGGTACAGAGGACATTTGTTCAGGCGTAGAACTGTGTCTGGCCAGCACCACTATGGTGTTTAAAGGAGTCATGTACAAACAGGTTCACGGTACAGCCATGGGTACTCCCATTAGTGCCCTCGTGGCCATTCTGGCCATGGAAGAGTTAGAAAGTAGAGTTTTTGATGAGTTTCAGTTTCCTATGAAGAAATGGAAGAGGTATGTTGACGATATTTTCACAGTGGTCCAAAAGGGGAGGGAGGAGGATGCACTTCATTGGCTTAATAGCTTCTCCCAATTTATAGTTTACCTCAGAGGTGGAGGCAGGTGGCACCCTTGCATTTTTGGATGTATTGATCTCTAGGATAGGCCCTAGGCTAAAAACTTCGGTTTTTAAAAAACCTATGTGAAGAGGTCAATACACCCACTACAGTTCAGCACAAGCTGGACAACATAAGAATAGTGTGGTAAAAGCTCTAGTAGATAGAGCAACATCACACTGTACTACTTCTGAGGATAAAGAATATGAAATCAAACGGGTCACAGCAGCCCTTAGAAAATGCGGGTACCCCCAGAGGATTGTGGACAGATACAGCAAAAGAATAGTGTCCAACCATAGGGAACTGTTTGTTCCTCTGGCTACCACATACATTCCTTACTATCCGGGCCTTACTGAGCGGTTAACCAGAATTTTATGGGATTTCAAAACACGCTGTGTGCAGCTTCCCAGGCGGAGGTTACACACAGTTGTGTCCCAGGTAAAAGATTCAATCGCAAAGGACCTTAGTAGTGGAGTTGTTTATAGGATAAAATGCCTGGATTGTGGGAAATGTTATGTGCGCAAAACAAGACGGCTGTTAAAATATCGTCTGGGGGAGCATTTAAATGCTATAAAAACTGCTAATTATAACAAGTCTGCTGTGGCCGAGCATTATTGGGAGAGGCAGCATCAAATCTCCCCAGAGGATGCGGTTATTGTGGATCGAGCGCATGGATTCTGGGACCGTAAATGGCTCGAGAGCCTGTGAATCTGTTCATCCGACAACAATACCATAAATAGGGACAGGGGTATGTGTTTGCATTCCCTATTTGAAACTATTGTCCTAAGTACGGATGAACGGTTTTGCTTTGCGCGCTCCCGAGCTATTTCCGCTTCCAGTTCTAACCATGCGGCGATGGAACCACGTGGTGAAATACCCTGAGCCTGTTATATATAAGGAAGTGTTGCCAGAAGATTTATTACTGTTGAGGAAGGAAGCTGATGCTTCCGAAAGCTAAAGGTTTTATCGCTTTTCATCCAGTTTATTTTAGGTAATTTTAATTTTATCACAATGATTTTATTACTGTTTTAATCCTTGTATAGTGTATCATAGTAGTTATACATTAAATTTTATTGTAAATATGTTATTTTAATTTGTAAATTCTAGTCACAGTAAAGAGCTATTTCAATTAATGGTTGGTGTATGAGCTTATTTATTGTCAAGATATCCATTGTGTATTCTTTTGTTTTCTCGGCTATAAGAAAAGCACATGCATTTTCTAAATCTTCTTCGACATCTGAAAAAGAGGATGAACTATGGCAATTCATTTTGCTTGAGCATTCCTCAGTGTAACTCTACTGTAACAATGTTACAGTAGAGTTGCCAGATGTACCCTATTTCAGCGTATAATACCGTTTTTTTGGAATTATAATAAATTTCAAAGATACCCCTTTTTTAAAATTTGAAATGGGGTATTTGAAAAAAGCAGAAATCATAAAACACCTTGTTTAGATGATTATTTAGGAAGAAAGAATTAACTGACGATAAAGTTGTTGTTGAAATGCACCCTTAAAGACTCAAAATTCTATCCTGTTTACAAAGAGGGTCATAGAATATTTATATTATGCTTACTTTGTAACGTTTTGCATTCTACTTGACTTCTTTTTTTATTTCATTGTAATGTTTTAAGGCTCAGACAACAAACTTTTTTTTTTATTTAAAATTCACAATGTAAATATTGATTTGCTGTATGATGAATATGCTCTGTTGAAATCATTCCATAAAAATATTGAGACAAAAGACCTCAAAAATATCACAGATGTTTGGATAAAATTTTTAAATGCATAAGAAGTACGTAATACAAAAAAAAATATTAATTTTGTTTTTGCTTTGCCTCACTCAAATGCAATGAGTGAGCGAGTATTTAGCTTAATATTTAATGCATGGAAAAAGGATAGAAATAAATTATACCTAAAGAATGCTGAAGGAGAACTGTTGGTGAAACCAATCACAATATGTCATGCAAAGAATTTTACGCATATGCACTAAAAATGAAAAACTGTTAAAGAAAATTTGCTCAAATGTTGTGTATTGCTAGATATATATTTTCTTTTTTGATAAAGTAAATCAAGTTTATTGAATGTGTATTGTAAACAATTATGTAAGACATTTACATTTGATGTTAATATTTATAAAAGTTTCATTTAGTGTTTATAACTCTTGCAATAAAATTTTCTGAATTAAACAAATTAAAGCACAGGCTATAATTCGGTTAATTTTATTAAAATTTGACTAATTTTGCATTCCATGAACTTGTAAAAATCAACAAAATATAGAAATAGAATGTTTGTTATTAAAATTGTTCATTTTTTAAAGATATAATGCAAGTACCTCAAGATGAGGAATGAATACCCCAAACATAAGCATGAATACCCTGAGATCAAATTTTTAATCTGGTCACCCTACATTACAGTGATGTTTCTTTTCTGACTGACTTCACTTTTTACACTAAACAGCAGCATGACAAGAGTCCCGTGATGTGATAATAGTGGGTTTCTGCCTTAATATGCACATATTCTTAGTCATAGTTACAAAATTCTTAGTCTTAAACAGCCCGTATTCGCTTGTTCCATGAAGACCAGTTGATCATCATGGAACAACAGATCATCATAGAACAACTCCTATAGTTCCCAACACCTTGCTTTCCAGGCTGCTGTATTTTTCAATAGAAGCAGTGCAAGAATCACTATCACAACCCTGGTTAATCTATTAGTCGTGTGTATCTTCCCAAGTTTTCCTACCTACCTATTACTGCTTCAATAGCATCAGCAAATATTTTTGCACCACTTCTGTTTAAGTGTATCCCATCCCTGTAAATACAGTCACTCCTGTTAACTTAACAAATACAGACCGGGATGAGAAAAATGTTACCCATGATCCTTACACATTTCTCCAGGCCTGAATTGACTGACAAGGCTATCAACATGTACATTTTCCTATCATGTTTGGGCAGAATTGCAGGCATTTTCAAATTCATTCCTAACTCGCAATTTTTCCCCAATGTCGCTCTGTACTACTTAAGTAAGCCCTCAGGTCTACTCATAATATTATTAGAGCTAATGGGTACAATAATATCACTTTTGTGCTCTTAAAAGATGATATCTGCTCTAAATCATCTACTTTTGCCCCTGATGGACATATCCCAGTACTATTCCACTTATCCTTTCTTGAACAACATATTTCCCTTTTCTATCACAATAATAAACTCGTACACCAACCGTTTAAATTGAATTAAATTTTAATACTGAAAAATAAAATATAGTACAAACAATCTATTTACAATAAATATAAAACTTAAATTGGATTAAAATAAATATATAAAATGTTTACAATATATGATAGAATAAAAGCACTAAAACTAGACTGTAGCTTTTGGAAGCATCCGCTTCCTTTCTCAACAGTAAGTTAAAACTTACACAACACATCCTTAAATATCAGGCTCACGGCACTTCCACACGTGGTTCGACCGGCGCATGGGCGGAACTCCCTTCATGCGTATTAGAACCGGAAATGGCTCGGGAACGCAGAAAGCAAAACCATTCATCCATACTGAGGACCACAACCTCAACAGGGGTATGCATACGCATACCCCTGTTTCTGTTAATAGGATTATTGTCTGATGAACAGATTCGCAAGCCCTCGAGCCACTTGCGGTTCCAGAACCCATGCGCCCGGTCAATGATGACCACATCCTCTGGGGAGATGTGGTGCTGCTTCTCCCAAAAATGTTCAGCCACAGCAGACTTTCCATAATCTGCGGCTTTTATGGCATTCATGTGCTCCCCCAGACGATCCTTAAATTACCGCCTAGTTTCACCCACATAATATGCAAGTACCTCAAGATGAGGAATGAATACCCCAAACATAAGCATGAGTACCCAGAGATAAAATTTTTAATCTGGTCACCCTACGTTACAGTGATGTTTCTTCTCTGACCGACTTCACTTTTTACGCTAAACAGCGGCATGACTCTTGTCATGCCGCTGTTTGATCTCGAGAGTCATGCCAAGAGTCATCCCCTCTTTGAGGCTGTGGTCCTCAGTACGGATGAACAGTTTTGCTTTCCGTGCTCCCGAGCCATTTCTGGTTCTAATATGCATGAAGGGAGTTCTGCCCATGTGCCGGTCGATCCATGTGGTAGTGCCGTGAGCCTGCTATTTAAGGATGTGTTGTGCAAGTTTTAACTTACTGTTCAGAAAGGAAGTGGATGCTTCCGAAAGCTAGTCTAGTTTTAGCGCTTTTATTTTATCATATATTTTAAATGTTTTATATATTTATTTTAATCCAATTTAAGTTTTATATTTATTATAAATAGATTGTTTGTACTATATTTTATTTTAGAGTACTAAAAAAATAATTTATTTTACAGTATTAAAATTTAATTCAATTTAAACGGTTGGTTTAAGAGTTTATTATTGTGATATGAGTTTTCCCAACCTCAGGGGCCTATTTCAGGATATATTTCCCTTTTCCATTACAATAGAGTAACCGACAATAACCATTTTCCATGGGACCAACATATTCTACCCTGGAGATTGCCACTATGTTGCTTGATGCACAAGTGTGAGCTGTGGCATTGATTTTGGCATCTGAGAATTTTATGGGCCCTACATTTAAATTCCTTCGAGGACATCTACTTTACTCTTCAGACTCTCATAAATACCCATCATAATGCTGCGTTGGTGGCCGATATCTTCACACTTTGTACTAAATAGACACAAAGACATCCCCTTAGCCAGTGGTGCCCTGTTTCTGATGGATTAGTGAACATTGCACATTTTGTTAGGTTGTGATTAGTAGGAGAATTGCCCCTTTCAGTGCTCCCCAAGCCACAGCACTCCCACTACTTTGTGATTGTTGCTTTGCTGCTCTAGTTTGGGACATAATTTCCATTTAAATATAATTTAATTGATCAACAATAAAAATTAATAACATTATTCAATTTAATTGATTTATTGACAATACTACACAAGCTAACAGATTCCTAAATGCAGTGCTATAATTTCAAGATATACATTATGCTATACCATTACGATCACAATTTTTAATTTATTTCCTTACTAAAAAATAAAATTTCTTAGCTAAAAAAAATAAATAAAATAAAATAAACAAATAATTAAAAAAAAGAAGCTTAACCAGTGATATTAGAACCATCAAGCTACTTATTTATCACAATTGATTGATCCTTACTATTCCACTGCAATACCAGTTACGTGTTACGATGTTCACACTGAAACACTGATACAATAGTCATATTTGTTCCTGGAAAATTAATGGAGGCACTGGTTAAAGAAGCACTGCAGGATCATCTAGACAAGACTTCAGTCATAGCTCAGACACAGCATGGTTTTGTTAAGGGGAAGTCTTGCTGACCAATTTGATTGGATACTATGATGCAGTCACAAAAGAACTGGATGCAGGGAATAACTTTGATATTATATACTTGAATCTTAGAAAGGCTTTTGATACTGTTGCACATGGAAGACTGCTGCACAAATTGGAGCAGTGTGGCATTGGAGGCAAATTGCTGCTATGGATAAAGGGGTGGTTGAGGGGGAGAAGACAGAGTGGTAATCAATGGACACCTGCTCATCGTGGACTAATGTTATTAGTGGAGTCCCTCAGAGTTCAGTGTTGGGTCCATTATTGTTTTCTGTATTTATAAATGATATTGATAATGGTATATCAAGCTTAATGTCCAAGTTTGCAGACGATACGAAGGTTGGCAGGGTTGTCAAGGACACTACTGACACTATGCTACTGCAACAGGATCTGGAAAGGTTGAGCAGATGGGCTGAGAGGTGGCAAATGAAGTTTAACATTAACAAATGTAAAGTACTACATATGGGAAACAGCAACCCCAGAGCAACGTATCAACTCTGTGGTACTATACTGACAGTGGTAGAGAATGAAAGAGACCTGGGGGTGGTTGTGCAGGCAGATATGAAGTTTTCTGAGCAGTGCAGACGGGCTGCAAGAGTAGCTCGTGTCGATGATATATAGGAATTTTTCTAGCAGGGATAAGGAAGTGATTATTCCCTTGTATAAGGCAATGGTCAGGCCACACCTAGAGTACTGTATACAAGTCTGGAGGCCTCATTTAAAGAAGGATGTAGAGATGCTGGAACGAGTACAGAGAAGGGCAACAAGATTAGTGAATGGAACAAAGTGGTACTCTTACGAAGAAAGGCTTAAGTTTTGCAAATTACAGTGTCTGGAGACTAGGCACCGGCGAGGTGATCTGATAGAGGTGTATAAAGCCTTGAATGGTTTGAGCATGCTCAATGCTGATGGGATTCTTCCTCTTGCTCAGAATAATCACCTGAGAGGGGATAAATTCAAATTAAGAAAAGACAGATGTAGGATAGATGTGAGGAAATTTGCCTTTAGCCAGCGGGTGGTTGGTTGGTGGAATAGACTTCCATCCCTTGTCATGGAAGTTGATAGCCTAAATAAGTTTAAGGCTCAGCTGGACAGGTATTTCGAACGAACAGAGGGGTGAAGTGGAAGTGGTTATTTTTTATTTATTTATTTTTTTTTTTTTTTTGCTGATGCTGCATAAGCTTGCTTTCTTGCATCAAATGCCTCTACTAATGCTAATGCTAATTTGCGAAACCATTAGCTAAATTTAAAAATAAGCTAATGAATGTGATTAAGGCTATTAAACTATTTGTCAAACACAGTTTAATATGTTAGTTAATTTAAAAGATGGTAAAAATTTCTGAGAAACTTAACTGTTCCTACGAGCTCAAAATTCTTTTACCATTTACATGTACTCTCATACCTAAAAAATTCAAATGTAAAAAGTATCTGAAAAGTTCAGGGAGCATCCCCAAGATTTCCAGCATCTACCCTGGGTGCTTTATTCTCCATATCTGAATCCAGTTGTGGATTTCTGGGATACATTTGAAAGGGTAATTTGGCTTTGTAGTTCTCTACTGACCACAGTACTGTAGCTGACAATATTCTAATGAAAGAATGGTTAAATTTGGTCCTAGTCTCCCCAAGATACCTAGTGAAATCCATGTCATGACATATATGGACTGTAATTTAGGTAAAATTTGACTGTACTAAATATTGAATAAAGGTTTGTAAATTTCTTTTGGCAGTGAGTGTACATCAAAACAATCTGCACATAACATTCATTTTATATATAATATAGATACCCTGTATACTTTGTATTTTTTATATAAGAATTTATATGCATGAAATGTTATCTATTAATTATATTCCTCATATTTTTAGTCTCTTTGATTACTGTATATTTTCTTGCTTCTCTTTTATTTCTGCTTGAAATTTCTTATACCCCTGTCTTTTAGCATTCAGACTCATCTATTAGTTTTTTTTTGGTAAAGTTTTAACTCTCCTTTCGAAACTTAATATTTATAAGTCTCCCATACTTTTACTATTTCTCTTCGGTATTTATTTTCCTTGTATGCTTTTTTATATTATTTTGGATAGAGCACACTATTGGGTTACGACTCTTTCAGGAGTTGTTGCTGATAGGTTTTCAACTTTAGTGTTGAGGAATATCTTAGAGAAGTAGTGATATACCATAACAAATTAAAAGTCCAAAAGACAAAGTTACAAAGAATGACCGTTAATAAACTTGCTACTTAGTTACTCCCATACAAGTTACTAAATTTGTATGGGAGTTGAGGAATGATTATGGATTTTCAAAAGGAAGTTTCTGGAAATAGAAAGTTTATGAACTTTTATGTTATATATGTTGCTTGAAAGTAAAGAACGAAGTATTATTCTATATAATGCATACTACTTTGCTAGTTTATTATGCATAAAAAAAACTTAATATTTATAAGCATAATAATATTTATCAGCATTAATATTTATCAGCATTAATTGATTTATAAGCATTAATATTTATTAAGCATAATAATATAGTAAATATAATAATTTCATTTCACTGCATGAAACTATATATAGTTCAGAGAATTATGGAACTTGTTTTTCTTAATGCTGATAAATTATTAAACAATGCCACAATTTTTTTAAAGGATTAAAAAAAAAAAAAGGAAGAAAAATAAAAAATAAAAAAATTCTTTTTAATCTTTCAGGTATGACTGGTAACAAAGGCACCCAAGGTAATGAAGGTCTACCTGGTTTATTGGGCATTAAAGGAGAAAAAGGAGATTATGGTTTGCAGGGATTTTCTGGTATTTCTGGAAAAGAGGGTTTACCTGGATCTCCTGGTATTCATGGAAGAGATGGACTTCCAGGGATTCCTGGTATGTATCTAAAAACTTTTAGTGGGAATGGTCGTGTGAATTTTTTTTTTTTTTTTTTTTTTTGGCTAATGCTACATAAGCTCATACGCTTGCTTTCTTGCATCACATGCCTCTATTACTATTACTAATTGATTTGGTTTATCTTCGATTCTATTTCCACCAAATGTGCTTTGGTAGCCTCTTTTTCTACCAGTAAATTTAACCTCAGGGGCTAACATCTGGTGAGTGTGGGCTTGGCACACCTAGGGTCCTGAGCTTGATATCATCATTCTTCTCTTTCTTGGTGATTCCCTTCTGCTACTCTCTCTCTCTCTCTCTTGTTCTCGGGGTAATTCAGAAATTTATTTTTTTGTCTTGTGCAGTATAAGCCTCAGGCTTCCTTGCACCATATGGCTAATAATAATAATAATAATCTGCAACATCATCCATAGATGGATGATGTCGCAGATAAATATTATTCATACTGCATCAAGTGTGGCGCAGGATAAAGTCACTCACGTTCAGGCCTTAGACAGAGGGGTCAGTTCGAAAAATTGAAAACAGTCTCCCGAGCAAGACAGAGAAGCAAGTGGCGCTGTACCCCTTAAGGCTACCACAAGAAAAGGGCAAGACCATTCAACCTCACCAACCGGAAGTGTTTCCTGTACAACTGCGCTAGTGACCACCCAGGAAGGAAGAAAATGCCAAAGCATGAAGTGGAGCATTGAGATGAATACATACATTGTGCGAGCATACTATTTCATAGTATGCTCGCACAATGCTAGAGACCAATATGACAATGTACAGATTGCGACTACATACCAAGTGGTTAGAACAATACCCAGATATTCCGGTCACCGAACAGCGATTAGCAGACCAGAGAAGGACCATCGTCACGAAGAACCTAATAGCTCCTGTCATCTTGGAAAAAATCAAACAGGATGTCAGCGATCTGCTACAAAGCACAAAGAATATGGTCAATATGGAACCAGAGGTGGAACAGCATACCATGGAACTGGAGGAGGAACAGCAAGAAGAAATACAACGCAGTGTAGCTGAAGTGGAAAGAGACAAAGTCATGCTATCCAGAATAGAAAACAAGTGGAAGAAGGCCCTAACAGAATTCAAAGGAATTGATCCCACAAGAACCCACTTGATACCTAAGCATAGGCCAAATAAAATCCTGTGGAGAGTAACAGACCACCTGAATTGGCAAATAATGCCACATTACCTTGTCAACAATGGTGCAACGTTGGAGGCTATCCACACAGCCGTATACTGTGTTGCCACTAGGATTAATGGAAAAGAAATGAGAGACCAGCAGCAGAAGAACCGAAAACAGAAGGAACCGCCAGATTGCGAAAGAAGACTTCAGAAGAAGATAGAAGAATTAAGAATCAAGATAGGTCAGTTGACCCAGTACCAACAGGGTAATAGAAGTAAGGAATTGATTGGAAAGGTGAAGAGCATCCTCAAGAGAGACAGCACCCACAGCAAAGATGAGACCAGAAATCAGAGAATAGGAGAATACTTAGACACACTGAAGCAGAACCTCCTCATACTCAGCAAGACACTACACCGATACAAAGAGAACTCCCAGAGGAAAATAAACAACCGAATCTTCGATGAGGACCAAAGAGCCTTCTACAGGAAACTGGGTAAAGATGAGAAAGGAAACGGACCACCCGAGATGAAGACAATCGATGAGCTCTGGGGGAATATCTGGAGCAGTGAAGTAAGACATAACAGCAAAGCACCATGGATAGAAGTAGAATGGAAGAAAACAAATGATATACAAGAGATGAGAGAGTGGGAGATTCAAGAAGAAGTAAAACAGTCGATCAGGAACACCCACAACTGGCAAACCCCAGGGAATTGATAACATCCACAACTACTGGTATAAGAAGTTCACCTGCACACACAAGCACCTAGCAGAGCAGTTCACTTGAATGATAAGGCACCTGGAGACAATCCCTAAGTGTCTCACTGAAGAAGTCACATATCTGAAGCCTAAAGATCAAGATACAAGAAACCTGGCAAAATACAAGCCAATCACCTGCCTCCCAATGATGTACAAGATCCCGACCAGCTGCATAACCAATAAGATATCAGACCACTTAGAGAGTCAGAACATAATGGCCGAAGAGCAGAAAGGATGCAAGCGGAGGAGCAAAGGATGCAAGGAGCAATCAACCATAGATGCTGCAGTTATGGAGCAAGCCTTCACGAAGCACTGCAACCTTTACATGGCCTACATCGATTACCGCAAGGCCTTCGACTCCATACCTCATAGCTGGCTAATAGAGACCCTGAAGATCTACAAGGTCAATCCCATAGTGCCAAACTTCCTAGGAGCAACAATGGCGAAATGGAGTACCACCAATAAGGTTGAGAACATCACAACCAGGCCAATCCCCATTAAAAGAGGGAGATGCTCTGAGCCCACTATGGTTCTGTCTAGCACTCAACCCACTATCCACCATGCTCAAAGACAGCAAGTATGGATATAACCTCAAAGAAGGAAGAAAGAACCTGTATACTCTCACCCATCTGATGTACAAGAACGACATCAAGCTAAACATGGCAACTGAGAAGCAACTCCAGCAACTATTCAGGATCACCGAAGAATTCAGCAAGACATCAGGATGGTATTTGGCCTAGAAAAATGCAAGACCCACACACACACACTGCACCAGGGAAAATTAGTTAGCCAAAACTACCAGCTGCTGACTGGTAAAGATATCGAAGCTATGACATAAGGAGAGACCTATAAGTACCTAGGGATGATGCAGGCTGAGCAGTTGGAACACAAGGAAATCAAGAAATGCCTGGCCGAAAAATATCATCAGAGACTCAGAACCTGCTGAAAGCAAAATTGAATGGAGGGAACACAGTTAAAGCCATAAACACCTATGCAGCTCCAGTAATAACATACACATTCAGGGTCATAGATTGGACTAACACCGATCTAGAAGATATCATGCAAAAGACAAGGACGACGATGACCAAGAGTTGTCAACACCACTCAAAGTCAGCAGTGGAGAGAATAACAGTACCTCAGAAAGAGGGAGGAAGGGGCCTGATAAACCTGACAGAACAACAGAAAACAGCAATAGTTAACCTGAAGGATTACTTCGAAAACAACACAGCACCACTCCACTAGGCCATAAGAAAGATAGATGTGGCATACCCCACTCAACCTAAGCAAGGAAACCCCTCCTGCCCAAACGGTACAAGAAACAAAGCTAGAAATATGGGCAAAGAAGACACTCCATGGCAGACACTACAATGACCACCATCATGATCACATCGATAACATTGCTTCCAATGCATGGCTCACAAGCGGGATGCTCTTCCCCGAGACTGAAGGATTCATGCTGGCCATCCAAGTCCAGGTAATCAACACCAGAAACTATAGAAAATACATCGCAAAGGAGCCTGGAATGTCAGATGACACATGTCGACGATGCCACCTGGCCTCAGAAACGATCCATCCAACACATCATCGCGGGTTGCAAGGTGACCCAGACTGAGTACACTCATAGACATGACTAGGTAGGCAAGATAATACATCAGAAGCTAGCGAGGAAACGCCAGTTGACCAAAGAAAGTGAACCATAGTACAAGTACAAACCCCTGACAATACTAGAGACCCAAACCCACAAGATGTACTGGGACTGCACCATAATAACAGACCGGACATAACCCTTGTGGACAAGATGGAAAAGGCTACCTACCTCATTGACATAGCGGTGCCGAACACTAGCAATGTCCAGAAAACTCATGAGGAAAAAAATTTGGAAATACATGAACCTGAGACATGAGATCCAGGAGATGTGGCATATGTAAGAAGTATCAACCATCCCATTTTTCATGTCAACAACCGGTATGGTACCAAAGACTACATAGCAGCCTAGCAGCAATAGGTTTCCCAAAGAATACCTACAAGGAACTCCAGAAAGTTGCAATCCTGCACACCTGTAGGATAGTCAGAGATTTCCTCGATCGACAGTAACACCAGACATTACAACCACCCTGTGTACTTGGTACCATAGCAGTACCCATCACGAAGTGGAATCCCCCAATCAGGGAGAAATAATATAAGAGCAACAACAACAATAATAATAATAATTCTTGTACATCTTCAGTAGTCATATCATCAAAACCTCCTATTCACTTAGCAAGTTCTACTATCGCACCGATACTGTTTTCTGTTGGTTCGACCATATATCCCGAATGAAATCACTCTGGCTATACATTTTTCCAACAAACATTTAATACTGACGGTTTTACTTCTTTGAGTGATTCCAATTCAATCCACAGTTGAACAATGTGTCCATGCCTCCATCACTTCAATTGATTTGGAATCAACTTTTTCCAAAATCCATTGTAATGATTTTCTATTGTAATGAGTTTTATAGATAGATATAATGCCTTGATCTAGTGGCTGAATTAAAGAAGTTGTATTATGTAGTAGGAACATTACTTCAACATTTTGGACGGCCTGGCATGTTATCCAATAGTACTAAAACTTTGAAATCTAGATTTTTCCACTTTAAATAATTTCCCATAGCTGGCACAAAACAATATAGAAACCATTCTTTAAATAAATCAACAGTTACCCAAATTATTCCTAAGTTCCTTAGGCATAATTTAGCCTGGAGTTTAATTCACAACAAAGAAATTATTCCAATACAGTTCTTAGGAACAAATTTTAGTAATACATACCCAGAAAAATTTATAAGTGATCAAATAACAACCAAAATAATCTTACAAAAACCTCAAAAGTCACGAACTGCACACTTTGAAGTCAAAATTTTTTTATGGTTTCAAATAAGCACAAGTTCAGTTAGCATAGAACCTAACAAGGGGATTTCCCAATTTTTTTTTACATAACGACTAGTGAGTCAACAGCAGAGATTCATAAAAAAGAATGGACATTTTGAAAAATTACATCAAGGGTTTTCTCTGCACAAAAGCTCAAAAATACCTTGTGCAAGGATTGCCACAATTTATCAATCGTGTTAGAGCGGATCCATGTTGTAAAAGTACCGTGTTATACGGGGGTTGCCTGTAATGGGGGAAAAAAGGGACAAATGGATTTTACATATATATATTTGATGAATCCATTCAGCCATATTTTTGTAAAACTTGTATGCAGTCAGCTTCCTTGCCTATATTAAAAAAAAAACCATCTCAAACTATCACTGTTATCACTGAATTGTCTTATCTGTGTTTTTATCCTTAATGACCTGTCCTGCGATACTAAATACAGTTGTAATTGATTTCACCATTCGCTCTATTCAGTAATCAACTGTATTCAAATTGAGGAAAGACAGTTGTAGAATAGATGCGAAAATTTCCATTTAGCCAGTGGGTGGTTGATTGCTGGAACAAACTTCCATCTGTCATTGTGGAGGTTAACAGTTTAAATAAATTCAAAGCAGAACTAGACAAACAAACTGGAATTCTGTGGGTTATTCGGGTGAAATGTGTTTACACTTCAATGAAATCTTCAGTCATATAAAAAAATTAATTTTTCAAAATCTTCTCTTCATTCCTATTTGTAAATTGTTATTCCGTTCTCACTTGCGCATATCGTATTACTTGCGATTGGTGAAGGATATAGTTTCTGGTGTTGATTACCTGGTCTTGGATGGCCAGCATGAATCCTTCAGTCTCGGGGAAGAGCATCCCGCTTGTGAGCCATGCATTGGAAGCAATGTTATCGATGTGATCATGATGGAGGTCATTGTAGTGTCTGTCATGGAGTGTCTTCTTTGCCCATCTTTCTAGCTTCGTTTCTTATACTGTTTGGGCAGGAGGGGTTTCCTCGCTTAGGTTGAGTGGGGTATGCCACATCTATCTTTCTTGTGGCCTAGTGGAGTGGTGCTGTGTTGTTCTCGAAGTAATCCTTCATGTTCTTGTTATTGATTGCTTATCTTTTTACTGTTTTAAATTTTAACCACCACCCACAAATGTCAGTGAACAGAAATATCAACTAGTTAGTACAGTGGTTTTCAGCCTTTTTTTAATAATGACATCCCTCAGCAATTTATTTTATTTTACAGCACCCCTACTCAATTTTCTGCCTGTTATATCTGATTCTTTCTCTCTATATATATCCATATATATATATATATATATATATATATATATATATATATATATATATATACATACATACATACATATGTATTTGTTTGCTCTGAAGTATCAGTAAAATTTTTTGTTCAGATGTATTGGTTGATTTTGCTTTGTTCTGTAAGATTGGCTTGCTTTTCTATTATTATGGCAGTTAACTTTAACCTTAATTCTATATTAGAGTCCTATAATCTTAATTGGATTAGTACAAGCTTCTTTACACATCTAATTACCAGGAACCCTGCTAAGGGATGGGGATTTACACCCCTGGTAAATTTCCGAAGTAGTTTGCTGTCTTTACCTCTACCTTTTATCTTTATGCTCTCTAACTCTTGTATCTTATGCCTCAAAATCTATTAGAGTAATTCGATGGAGATTGAGGTACTACTGCTATACTTGTTGCCTATTTCTTTAGCCTAATTTTTGGGCTTATGCCCTTACTATTCTTTCTTTCCTCCTCTCCATTTTGCTATGGAAACAGAAATACTTGTGTAAATATTCCATTAATGTTTAAGAGTTTGGCAATCTGTAGGGCTAGCAGTTATATTTTACCAGTCTGCTGTTCTAATTTTATATTACTAGTTTCATATTTATTTTGGTGACTTTAGCCACTTAAATTTAATCTTAAAGCTATTATATATACTATATTTAGTATATATGAATATGGTGAGGCTGGCATGTAACTAGCAGAAACAGATAGCTCATGTTGTTATTGATGGCATATATTGAGAGGCGCTAGCCCCTGTTGATGTGCCTTTTGATGTAAGCCTTATTCAGTAATGACATTATGGTAATATTGATTGTTTATTTTGTAAATATTGGAATTAGTATGACTTTGCTGTATATTGAGACGGTTAGGGCTCTTTGTAGGTTATGGTTACATCTTTTTCTTAAGCTATATAGTTTGAAATAAAAGTAAATATCTCTTATATATATATATATAATATTGATAAAAATAATTAAGTTACTGAATGACAAAGTAAGCAAACAAAGTATTAAATCAAAAATATTAAACTGTGTTATGGATCCAGGTACCTAGTTACAGTAGAGAAACCTGGCAACCATAATGAAATATAGACAGATGTTTATATTCAGTGTATAGGGAAGGGATGTTAACCTGTCAATTGTAATTACCATGGAAAATTGAGAAGGCCTGTAAAGGTGAAGGAGATAACCTGAAATAAATTGATTGACATAAAAATAGAAATAATAATGAAGATAACAACAATGTTACCTAAAGTAGTGGGTCCTGAAGCTTTAACTACTTCTTCAAAGGGTTGGCAGCCAAAACCATAGGAGCCACAACAATAAGCAGGGTCTCTGTTTCTGTTATGATGTATACATGTGAAATGTATAAATCATAGCCGACCTGACAGAGACCAAAAAGAAAAGAGTAAAAAAAAAAAAAAAAACCGACATAGCAGAACACGATACCCCCATGTATTGCCAATCCGTGGGCACAAGCTTTCTACACTGTGAGACATGACAGAGGCTAGGGGATATATGACTATACATTATGTACAAGCCTGAAAGTAATATGTAATCAAACAGTAAGTATGTTGTTTATATCTAAGTTGTAATTTATAAGTTTTTTTTTAATTTTTTAATGTTTACCGCTTTTTTGAAATCATGGTAAAGGAATGCTGTAGGGAAATTATTGCACAAATTGCAAAAATTGAACTGTTTTCCGTAATTTTCCTACAACATTCCTTTACCATCATTTTAAAAAAGCAGTAAACATTATAAAATTCAAAAACTTATAAACTACAACTTAGATATAAACAACATGCTCCCTCTGCTGGCACTGTGCCTCATTTGTTTATTTACCTTCTTCCCATAACATGGGACATTTCACTTTGACGATTCCACTTCCTCCCCATCACACGTGGTTGCTTCAAATGATATAAACACTCTGGACAGCGATCTATCAACTTTATACTTGGTTCTCTAACATTGCTTTGTGTTCTCCAACATTGCTCACCATAGCAATGTTCTCCAACATTTCTATGGTGAATCCATCGTAACGTGATTTGATTGTACAGCGAACCAATAAAGCGGGGATCCATTGTATTTTTAACTATTTACATGAAACTTTGGATAATTGGGGCAGCTGCTTAATCGGGCCAAAATGCACTAGTCCCGATGTGTCCCAATTAGCCGGAATCAACTGTGTATATATATATATATAACCTAACAAAAAAAAAATATATATATGTATATATTCTAAACTATAAAAAAAAAAAAAAGTATAAAAATAGAATGCAAGTAGAGTGAAGCAGATTATGAATGAAGTAAATGTGTGTGTGTCTCTCCCACCCCCCTCACTTGGTGTGTTCCCCACTGCCAGCTAACATATTCCACTCCCAGAGGGGGGTGGGTAGTTTGACCTTCCTGCCGGATTCGACAAGACATGGACTTGACAACCATCATTAGCATTTAGCATTAGCATTAGTAGAGGCATTTGATGCAAGAAAGCAAGCTTATGCAGCATCAGCCAAAAAAAAAAAACCCCACTTCCACTTCACCCCTCTGTTCGTTCAAAATACCTGTCTAGCTGAGCCTTAAACTTATTTAGGCTATCAACCTCCACCACAAGGGATGGAAGTCTGTTCCACCAACCAACCACCCGCTGGCTAAAGGCAAATCATCAATGAAGACATACTGCAGCTTTGCTGTTAACACGCCATTTGACAATCTGAACTGGGTACTCTAACCTGGTTCCCCTTAAAACCCCTTAAAGGGGAGAGAGGAGACAGGTCTCTGTCTCCTCCCCTCCCTGCCTTCCCCATACTTCCCCTGGTGGGCTTGTCCCCACTAACCTCTTTGGGGATGCCTACTCTATTGTCCCATCCTTCTACCTGTTTGTCTCCAGTCTTCCCCTGCACTCTAACTGAACCGACCGAGTACACCCCTAAGAATGCCGCCAAATTCAAATCAGTGTCAAAAAATTCAGCTGCTTTCTCATAAACCTCTTTTGGCCTTTCCAAATTCTAGTGTTCGTTCCGCTTTTTATATATATAAGTCTTGCCACTGAAATCCTTGGAAATTAGGTGGTGGAGCCTGCCAGAGTACTTAAATAATCTACTGGGTGCCTGACCTGTCTCCTCATGGCAAAGTGTGGGCAATGGTGGGTTCCAATAGGGGCCCAACAGCTAAATGGTTCAGAGAAACAACAGGACATAACACTACACAACAAGCCACTTCCCACACACCTTTTAAATCTCTGGCCTCCACAGAGTTCTGTATCACTTGCAAAGAATATAATGTGGAGATGAGGGAAACCTCGGTGCTGCCAGACAACTAACACACTTTTACACTTTACTGTCCACATGAGGATATGAAATTAATTCTGGAAACAATGAAGTACAAAGACCACCAATGGCAGATCTGTGGAGACCTGAAGGTGATTGCAATACTGCTGGTCATGCAGTTGGGATACACGAAGTACTGCTGTTTCCTGTGTGAGTGAGATAGTCGAGCTAGGTCCTCACACTACAAGAGAAAAGTCTGGCCTATAAGGGAAAATCTGCGCCCCATGGAAAAAAATGTCCAGTACAATCCTCTGGTTCATCGAAGCAAAATTCTTCTGCCCCCTTTACACATCAAACTGGAGAAGCTTTCAAGTAGCTGAGAAGACAATTTCCACTGTTGAGTGATGCTAAGGTTAAGGAAGGAATCTTTTTGGTCTGCAAATTCTTGGACTTTTAAAAGATGAAAACTTTGAGCGAGTCCTCCAGGGTAATGAGAACGCAGCTTGGGAAGCCTTTATAAGCGTTGTGCATGACTTCCTGGGAAACTAAAGAGCTGGAAACTGTTTAGACTGTGAACAAATTAGGCTGCAATATGTCACCGAAAATCAACTTTTTTGACTCTCATCTGGACTTCTTCCCTGACATCTGTGGTGTAGTGAGTGACGAGAACAGTGAGCGAATCCATCAAGACATTTCAGAAATGGAAAGAAGATATCCGTGTAGGTGGAACATTTCTATACTTGCTGACTACTGTTGGACAGTAACAAGAGATGCCCTGGAAGTGGAATACAAGCAATAAGTAAAAAGAAGGCACTGCAATAGGCCACATTTTGAGAAAGTACTTTCAGTTCCTGTGCAGTTTTCTTGTGTTCTTGTTTTTTAACGTTTTAATTAAAAACAACTGTGATTTATGTTGTATCATGGAAATGTAAATATGGGATTGTTTTAAAATTACTTTTCACTCCGACTACTACTGAAATTACTATATTCTTAGACAATAGCAAAAGTACTGTATCTAAAAAACTAGAGCTAATAAAAAATTTCTGAAGTCATATTCGTTTTTCTCGACCCAAAATTAATAAAGTTTGCCTTTTTTTAAGAAAGGAAACAAATTCAAAGAATATTTTTGTTGAACAGTGTTATTAAAGGAACCATTACTCAGTGACAATCTTAAAATGAATATGGCTGTTAATACACTAATCACTTCTTTGCCCTGTATAGTTTCTGATTGAAGCTATTCAGAAAATTGACTCTATATGTATGGAGATACTGAAGAAGCTTACCTAGAAGACTTTTCTTCATCTCTTTGCAGAAAAAGAGACTGTCACAGGAAAACCATATTTCCCCAAACTAAATCTAATCATCATAAAATTAATCCTCTTGGAAGGAAATTGAAGGCCACACTTTAGTGTTTATTTTTGTTGAACAGTGTTATTAAAGGAACCATTACTCAGTGATAATCTTAAGACGAATATGGCTGTTAATACACCAATCACTTCTTTGCCCTGTATAGTTTCTGATTGAAGCTATTCAGAAAATCGACTCTGCATGTATGGAGATACTGAAGAAGCTTACCTAGAAGACAATTCTTCATCTCTTTGCAGAGAAAGAGACTGTCACAGGAAAACCATATTTCCCAAAACTAAATCTAATCATCATAAAATTAATCCTCTTGGAAGGAAATTGTAGGCCACACTTCAATTGTGGTCTTCAATTTATGCAAATTGAAGACCACACTTAATTTGCATAATTAATTATGCAAATTAATTTTAGCAAATTGAAAGTGTGGCCTTCAATTTACCCAACTAATGTCAGGATTCCTTCAGTGGAATTGTAGAGAATATCATAGCAATTATTATGCCATTCAGGATCTCCTTGTTCATTATAATGCAGTTTTTTCCCATCTGTCAGAAACTACATAATTTCATACCTACTGTTACTACATCACTGAAACACTGTAATCCACAGGAAAGATTGTAGTATTCAATAGTTTGTGATCTAGACCCACATCAACAATCAAACCTAACTTATACTACCAAATGGAAATTTGCAATAAAACAATATTTTATATTTTATAAAGCCACTGTTTATATTTCTATGCATGGAGAATACTTCAACAGCTCCTGGAGAAGTTTCCATATTCCTTCAAAATCAATATGACTACAAACAAATCTGTTGCTACTCAGCTATCTCTATATTTTAATATTAGAATTTTCCCTTTCTACCTTATGACTAACCAACTTATACCTAGTGGCATATGTTGGTTAAAAATCTAATTTCTAAGCCCTTTCCTCTTCGGTATTATCTGTGATTTTAAAGTACATAATCCCCTATGAGATGATCAGACACTGGAGAAACAGAACAACTTTATGAAAAATATTGTTGATATCTGATATTAATCACTGAAGCTCTGTTATTGACCTCATTCTATATTCACCAACTAACTCTTTTGCCCGTCTGCAATGGTCTATTCAATAGTTTGTGATCTAGATCCGTATCAACAATCAGATCTAACTTGTATTAATTAACAGATGGAACTGTGCAATAAAACAGAATGTTCCACCCACCGTTTATATTATCCTGTATGGAGAGTACTTTAGCATACATGTCACTTTTGGAATATGAGAATGATTAAGCAGAAACTTCAAGTAATTATCAGTCGGATTACAGCAGAAAGTGGTTTTCGTATATCCACTCAAAAATGAGCCACCATTAATTTCTGTAGAAAGTGTAATCCATCCTGACTTGATTCTAAAATTGAGTTATCATTAGATAAAATAATTGGTGATCATTAGGTACTGAATCATATTCAAAGTTGGTTGTAGTATGGATAATCTAAGTGAAGTAATCCAAGTTGTCAAATTTTATTTGATTACTAGCCATGTTGGGTTGCCTGGTAATGAGAGTGCTCATTTGGTGTCTAAATTCTTCACACAGCCATTTGATACCACTTTAAATTATTGACAGAACATTTGGCAAAACCAAGAAGGCAATAAACTCCCTCAGATTAAATCTGATTTCTAATCTTGGCCATCCAGATTTTCCATGTGAATAAAAAGGAAGCAGTCACACTTGCAAGAATATAAATTAGTCAGGCACACTTTTCTCATTCATCTACCTTAAGGATATGTTTACGTCCTTTGAGATATATTTACCTTCTTACTGTCGTATTTCCACCTTGCTGTTTTGAGTGGCACAGCCCACAATTTGGCATATAACTATTGATGTTATATGCCAGATTGTGTTCTATTTGCAACAGAGCTAGAAAGCTATATTCTTGTTAATTTAACAACCCAGTACACTTATACCCTGAAATTGCCATTGGATGCTAAATCTGATAGAACACAGTATCAGATCTGAAAATGCTATTGAACGATAGATGTGATATAGGAACATTATCTAAAAAAATAAAATAAAAGAAATGTTATTTCCATTTTTGAATGATTCATTATGGTGTTTAACTGCCTATGCACTGCTAAGCGATGTTATAATTTTTAATGGATATTTTCTTTTCTTTCAGGTATAAAAGGAGAAATGGGTGACATGGGATCACCAGGTGAAGATGGTTTTCCAGGTAGACCTGGTTTACCAGGTCTCTCTGGTTCTAAAGGTAAGTTTGCATAATTGTATATTGTTTTCTGAAGGGTCAGAAGGCTCCCCTAAATGAGTAAAATGCCTACATTCTGGGGATATACTCATCAAAACCAAGTGCGATAAACGCTTGGAACAGCTCCTTCGAGCTTCCCCTCTATTGAGTGATTGCCAATTACAGTAACACCCAACAAGACACTCAACTCCAAGGTCTGTTCTCTGAATGGAATCTTCCTGAAGTGTCTGAAGATGAGATCTGTTCAGAGCTAACATCATAAGCAGTGACAGCTGCAAATCAAATGTACATAGGATGAAATCTAATCCCAACTAGAAACCTCATCATTACTAGTGTCTCCTAATGAGAACAAAGCTGGCTATTAAATAGTGAAATATAGTGAAATCTGAACTGCATGGTACATCCACATGTTCCAAACTCATTGAAGTGCTCCATGTTCCAGAAATATAGACATTCACAATGGCCTGCTGTGGTACCCTTGTATCCTCACACTGTGAGGATGCGCTTTACGGAAAAGTAGCCCCTTGCATCTTGCCCCTGGAACATTTTACTCCCAGTAGATAATGAGTAGGTTACAAAAATGTAAATACAGTCAATTCTCGATAACTCAAATTTTTATTGAAGTCCCAGTTCCTTTAGTGGAGATTCAAGGTTAAACTCTCTCGATTACTCAAACTGAACTTCCAATAACTCTAACTTTTCCGAACAAATTTTCAAAATTACATTCGTGTACAAATTGTCACATAGCCTTTAAACTAATTTCTCTCCTTTTGTATGTCTTCAGGGTTCTCTTTCCATTGTGAAAGGAATGGAAAGAATACATACTCAACCACGAGGGCGATAGTCATGTGGTTAGTGACGCACATGGGGGGACGGAACAGTGACTAATCTTATAGGAGTCTTTTGAGTAAAAAGTGAATCTTGTTCTGATTTGTCTAAATTCAAACAATAAAAGTTCCTGCATCTGGCTCTCCTCACATTTCCTGACGCAGTGGACAGTGCGCATTTTCTGTTTTCGCCACCTCATCGCGTGAACAAGCTGAGCGTCGCAGGAAGTGCAGTGTCTGCATATTATTTTTGCATCTTGATTGATTAATCCTGTGTGTACAATGGCAAAAAGTGTTTCGTCAATAAGAGGCAAAAGAAAATTGGTAGATGATGACAACCACATTTACGTGTTTTCAAAGAGAACTCTATATGAAAAACATGGAATCTGGGTTTGTGAAAAATGTTCCACCTGCAAAGGGCGTGTTTGGACAGAGGGTTTGGAAGGCCCAGTTGTTTTCACAACTGGGCCTTCCAAACCCTCTGTCCAAACACGCCCAAACAGTTATATTTAGAAGGCCCAGTTGTGAAAACAACTGGGCCTTCTAAATATAACTAAACAAAAGGGCGTAACTAAACATAATCATGCAGCTCAAACTGCAAGGTCGGAAGCATTGCAATTGATTGGTCAAATACGGCAATATGCAACAACGACGAACGAACGGCTACAGCAAATTGTTGCATCAGTAATTGCAGAGGCTCATGCCAATGTCACGCCATTACTTCCTAAAAAGGATTCACTTAAACGAACCATTCGTCATGTTCGATGCAACAGTGGTACTCCTGCTTTACCGAGTAATCTCCAGCACCTAGTAATTCCACAAAATTATCAAGAAATTATCATCGATGGCAATGTACAACAGTTTTTGATGTATTATTATTATTATCATTATTAGTATATCAGCCATATGGTGCAAGGAAGCCTGAGGCTTATGCTGCACCAGCCAAAAAAAAAAAAAAAAAAAACATTCCCAAGTTACCCTGAGAGAGAGAGAGAAGTAGAAAGGAATCACCAAGAAAGAGAAGAATGGTGATAACGAACTGCTCCTGTGTCGCATGCTTATTTTTCCCACTAGTAACAATCTTCAGTTATTGGCGTGTAGCCAGGAGTGGTTTTCTGATGGAACTTTTAGCACAGTACCCACGCATTTCCAGCAGCTTTATACAATTCATGTGGTTCAATTCAATGCAGTTATTCCAGTGGTCTACACACTGCTGCCAAACAAAACTCATGCCACATACGTCAAGTTGCTTCAAGAAGTTAAAAATCTACAACCTGTTGACCAATCCCAGGGACTTATTACAGATTTTGAACACAGTGCCATGCAAGCCTTCCAACAAGAATTTCCTGGTGTTGTAAATACTGGTTGTTTTTTTCATCTTTCCCAAAGCATTTGGCGAAAGGTACAGAATGAAGTTTTAAAAGTCCAATATGAATAAGACCATAAATTTACTCGTTGGATCCGAATGATTCCGGCATTGGCATTTATTCCTCCTGCTAATGTTATTCAAGCATTTGAAGATTTAGTTGAAGCTGATGACTTCCCCATTGAAGCTATGGTGATTGCAAACTACTTTGAAGATGCATATATTGGAAGAAGACAGTGGAGAGGCTGGCAATTACCCATTTTTGCCATCGAATTGTGGAATGTTTTAAACAATAATAACGTGCATTTATTCTATTAAAACAAAATAAATTAGAATTATTAAAAAATTAGGTGTTCATTTACATTTCTGTAGCCTACTCAATATCTACAGGAGGCGAAATGTGTCGGGGGCGAAATGTGGGAGGCGAAATGCGAGGGGCCACTTTTCCACATGCTCATAAGCATGCCGTGAAAGGAAGAAACAAAATATGAAGACTTAAGGCAGAGCTGAACATTTCATACAAGGAGCCAAGAAAAGCAGTAAAACCAGTAAATAACATTAAGGGCAACATATGTTGCAAAGGTTTCCAAAGAATATTCCATTAGTACTCAAATGGAAATGAATATACCACTAAAAGTGTCATTTATGCCTATCACCCTCTATTTAGTGAACTCTGAAAAACCTGTACAGAAAACTCTATCAGCTGCTACTCCAATATTGGTACCCCCTTATGCTCAGCATTACAAAAATTGAGCAGAAAAGTATCAGTGCACAAAACCTAACTGCCTGTGGCAGTACATGAAAGAATGGGTATCGTAACCAAGCAAGTGCCTGAATAATCATTTTTGAAACTCTTTTCAGAGGAAGAAAGGGACACAGGACTGCATCCATTCTCTTCAGAAAAGAAAAATCTCAGGCTGAAAAAAAATAAACCCTCAGCATATCAGAATGATATTTTGATATTTGCTGGTCACTTCCAACATTAAAATGGTTCATGGCTCAGCAGTCAGTGAATATTGTTTTATTGTTTATCAGTATGAAGTTAATTTCACTAGTATTTCCAAGAGGGCACTTCCATGTCCCTTTTCATTGGGTCTTTTTCTTGAAGAATGAATTCCTTATGAACAAATTTTATTCCTCTGCAAACTCAATTAGTAGATTGCGCCTATCATCTCGTTTTACAGTTGTTCTTTATGGGCCAACAGATCATTCCCAATTTTGGATCTTACCAATTTTTGCATCAAAATCTCACAGTTTTATAGTGGTAGTTTGAGTTCATGTAGGAGCATAAACTTCAATAATTTGAAGAGAATAGCAACTATTTAGCTTAATAGCACAGTAATACTTTATAGCACAGTAATACTTTTGTACTACTTTCTACTTTTATGGATAAATCTGTTAGCCTGTTGTAGATCAGGAACCTAATTCCACCACCATTATTTGTTCCTTTGTAGTATAACCAATGTCCATCTTCTAGTTTCAAATCTTCACCTTTTCTTTGAATCTTACATAAACCGATGATGTCCCAATTCATGTTTTTCAGCTCTTGTAATAGTTCTTCTGGACATGAGTCTGTATTCATATACTGATGTTAAGCGTTCTAAAGTCCAGTGTCAGCCTGATTTAGCATTAGCATTAGTAGAGGCATATGATGCAAGAAAGCAAGCTTATTCATCATCAGCCAAAAAAAAAAAAAAAAAAAAAACAACCACTACTCCCATTTCACCCCTCCGTTCGTTCGAAATACCTGTCCAGCTGAGCCTTAAATTTGTTTAGGCTATCAACTTCAACAACAAGCGATGGGAGTCTATTCCACAAACCAACTGCCCGCTGGCTAAAGGCAGATTTCTGCACATCTATCCGACATCTGTCCTTCCTCAATTGGAATTTATGCCCTCTCAGTTGATTATTCTGAGCAAGAGGAAGAATCCCATCGGCATTGAGCATGCTCAAGCCATTCAAAGCCTTATACACCTCTATCAGATCACCTCGCCGATGCCTAGTCTCCAGGCTCTGTAATTTGCAACTTAAGCCTTTCTTCGTAAGAGCAACCCTTTGTTCCATTCACTAATCTTGTTGCCCTTCTCTCTACTCGTTCCAGCAGCTCTACATCCTTCTTGAAATGAGGCCTCCAGACCTGTATACAGTACTCAAGGTGTGGCCTGACCAATGCCTTATACAAGGGAATAATCACATCCCTGTCCCTGCTAGAAAAATTCCTGTATATCATTGACAAGACACCATGAGCTACTCCTGCAGCTCGTCTGCACTGCTCAGAGAACTTCATATCTGCCTGCACAATTACCCCCAGGTCCTTTTCATTCTCTACCACTGTCAGCCTAGTACCACAGAGTTGATACGTTGATCTGGGGTTACTGTTTCCCATATGTAGTACTTTACATTTGTCAATGTTAAACTTCATTTGCCACCTCTCAGCCCATCTGCTCAACCTTTCCAGGTCCTGTTGCAGCAGCATAGTATCAGTAGTGTCCTTAACAACCCTGCCAACCTTGGTATCGTCTGCAAACTTGGACATTAAGCCTGATACACCATCATCAATATCATTTATAAATACAGAAAACAACAATGGACCCAACACTGAACCCTGAGGAACTCCACTAATAACATTAGTCCACGTTGAGCAGTGTCCATTGATTACCACTCTCTGTCTTCTGCCACTCAACCATCCCTTTATCCATAGCAGCAATTTGCCTCCAATGCCACACTTCTCCAATTTGTGCAGCAGTCTTCCATGTGCAACAGTATCAAAAGCCTTTCTAAGATCCAAATATATAATATCAAAGTTATTCCCTGCATCCAGTAAAAATTTAGTTCGATGATTCTTAGCACTCTCTACTATCGAACTGGTCTTCTCGCTGCCATAGGTAATTGTTCGCAGGCTTCCCAGGAACAAAAGCAATTTAATTTGTTGTGAAGCCGTGTTGAGACAGTGGATCATAATCTGCAAAATTGGCAGCTTTACTGGGGGGGGAGACGAGTATTACTCCCTCCCGTGATTTCTACCACATCCCACAGTTCAAATTCAAATAGCACAAAGAAAATTGAAAACACATCAGTGGATACAGATAACTTCCAAACTAGAAGATCTGATACAACAAATTTATATACAAGATGTGGGCAATGGTCTGTCTTCTCAAAAAAAAAAAAAAAGAAGACAAATTGAAGTGTAAATACCATACACCAGCTACACAGAAAAACAATCTGATACATTTTCATCAACTAAATTCAAATAAAGCCTCAAATTATACAGTGAAATTGCAGAGACTTTTGTTGCAACACTCATAATATCTAAGATTTAATTAATCATTAGCATTAGCATTAGTAGAGGCATATGATGCAAGAAAGCAAGCTTATTCAGCATCAGCCAAAAAAAAAAAAAAAAAAAAAAACACACCACTCCCATTTCAACCCTTCGTTCGTTCGAAATACCTGTCCAGTTGAGCTTTAAATTTGTTTAGGCTATCAACTTCAACATCAAGTGATGGAAGTCGGTTCCACCAACCAACCACCCGCTGGCCAAAGGCAAATTTCCGCACATCTATCTGCCATCCGTCCTTCCTCAATTTGAATTTATGCCCTCTGAGGTGATTATTCTGAGCAAGATGAAGAATGCCATTGGCATTGAGCATGCTCAAACCATTCAAAGCCTTATACACCTCTATCAGATCACCTCGCCGGTGCCTAGTCTCCAGACTCTGTAATTTGCAAAACTTAAGCCTTTCTTCGTAAGAGCAACCCTTTGTTCCATTCACTAATCTTGTTGCCCTTCTCTATACCCGTTCCAGCAGCTCTACATCCTTCTTGAAATGAGGCCTCCAGACCTGTATACAGTACTCAAGATGTGGCCTAACCATTGCCTTATACAAGGGAATAATCACCTCCTTATCCCTGCTAGAAAAATTCCTGTATATCATTGACAAGACACCATGAGCTACTCTTGCAGCTCGTCTGCACTGCTCAGAGAACTTCATATCTGCCTGCACAATTACCCCCAGGTCCTTTTCATTCTCCACCACTGTCAGTGTAGTACTGCAGAGTTGATACATTGCTCTGGGGTTACTGTTTCCCATATGTAGTACTTTACATTTGTCAATGTTAAACTTCATTTGCCACCTCTCAGCCCATCTGTTCAACCTTTCCAGATCCTGTTGCAGCAGCATAGCGTCAGTAGTGTCCTTAACAGCCCTGCCAACCTTTGTATCATCTGCAAACTTGGACATTAAACTTGATATCCCATCATCAATATCATTCATAAACACCGAAAACAACAACGGACCCAACACTGAACCCTGAGGAACTCCACTAATAACATTAGTCCACATTGAGCAGTGTCCATTGATTACCACTCTCTGTCTTCTGCCCCTCAACCATCCCCTTATCCATAGCAGCAATTTGCCTCCAGTGCCACACTACTCCAATTTGTGCAGCAGTCTTCCATGTGCAACAGTATCAAAAGCCTTTCTAAGATTCAAATATATAATATCAAAGTTATTCCCTGCATCCAGTTCTTTTGTGACTACATCATAATATCCAATCAAATTGGTCAGGCAAGACCTGCCCTTAACAAAACCATGCTGCGTCTGAGCTATAACTGAATTCTTGTCTAGATGATCCTGCAGTGCTTCTTTAACCAGTGCTTCCATTAATTTACCTGGAACAGAAGTTAAACTAACAGGTCTATAATTACTTGTGTCAGCCTTTGATCCTCCTTTGTGAATTGGGGTTACATTTGCACATCTCCAGTCTATGGGTACATCCCTTGAGTCCAAAGAAGCTCTCATAATTATGGCTAGGGGTTTGCTTACTTCCTTTGCTGCCTCCTTTAATATAACTGGATAGATCCCATCCACCCCAGGTGCCTTTTTTATGTTTATCCTCAACAATCTCTCCTCCACTTTCCTCTCAGTTATTACAAAATCATCCAGCTCACTGCCAATGTTTACTTTACCTACATCATTCTCCTTCCTGAATAACTCCTCATGCGTGAATGTAGATGCAAAATACTCGTTTAGATTGTTAGCCACTGAGCAGGATCCTCAACTGTTGAACCATCAATATCCAGTGGACCAATCTGATTCATCTCTTTCCTTCTTGAGTTTAAATATGTAAAGAACTCTTTTCTGTTTTTCTTTGCATCCTTTGCCAAGGATTTTTCGTAGTCTGCCTTTGCCTGGCTAATCTTCTTTGTGACTTGGTTATAGACCAACTTAGATCTATCATAGGCTTCTATGTCACCCATTAATTTGTATGTATCCCATGCATTTTTCTTCTATGCCACATGTCTCATTAGAGCATCTGACAACCATTTAGGCCTAAACTTTGAACAATATTTCTTAGTTGGTATGTAAAGCCTGGTAGCCTCCAAGATTAGTTCCTTGAATGCTTCCCATTTTGAGTTTGCTGTTGGTAACATCATCAGTTGGTCCCACTGTATAGAATTTAAATACTGTCTCAGACCTCATAGTCGCCTTTACGAAAACAAAAACCCTTCCCTTTACTTCTGATGGTAGTTACCTCCTTGAGTAAATCCCACTTCAACACACTGTGATCACTGCCACCTAGTGGTTCATTTATCTGCAGATTCTTAATGCATGAAGAATCACTACTGATAATCAGATCAAGAGTATTGCTCCCTCTTGTTGCCTCACGAACATGCTGATGTAGAAAACAATCATCCAATAAATCCACAAAAGCCTTGCTAGTGTGCGAGTGACCAACCCACAAATTCCAGTCAATATCTGGGAAATTAAAATCCCCATTATAAGACTCTCTGATTTACTGGCCCACTCTATTTCCCTGTACAATATCTTATTATACTCATGAGAGTCATTAGGCCTATAGCACACTCCTACTCTCAATTTTGATTTCCCTATGCTTATGTCACACCAAACTGACTCGACACTGCCCTGTCCATCGATGCCGACTGGCTTCACTTCCTTTGACTTTATGTGTTTCTTAATTAATAGCATAACCCCTCCTCCCCTCCTGTCCTGTCTATCCTTTCTATACACATTGTATTCCCCAAATTCCAGTTCCGCATTAGTAGAGGCATTTGATGCAAGAAAACAAGCTTATGCAGCATCAGCCAGAAAAAAAAAAAAAAAACACTTCCACTTCACCCCTCTGTTCGTTCAAAATATACCTTAAACTTATTTAGGCTATCAACTTCCAAGACAAGGGATGGAAGTCTGTTCCACCAACCAACCACCCGCTGGCTAAAGGCAAATTTCCGTACGTCTATCCTACATCTGTCTTTCCTCAATTTGAATTTATGTCCTCTCAGGTGATTATTCTGAGCGAGAGGAAGAATCCCATCAGCATTGAGCATGCTCAATCCATTCAAGGCTTTATACACCTCTATCAGATCACCTCGCTAGTGCCTAGTCTCCAGACACTGTAATTTGCAAAATTTAAGCCTTTCTTCGTAAGAGCATCCCTTTGTTCCCTTCACTAATCTTGTTGCCCTTCTCTGTACTCGTTCCAGCAGCTCTACATCCTTCTTGAAACGAGGCCTCCAGACCTGTATACAGTACTCTAGGTGTGGCCTGACCATTGCCTTATACAAGGGAATAATCACCTCCTTATCACTGCTAGAAAAATTCCTGTATATCATGGACAATGCACCATGAGCTACTCTTGCAGCCCGTCTGCACTGCTCAGAGAACTTCATATCTGCCTGCACAACCACTCCCAGGTCCCTTTCATTCTCTACCACTGTCAGTGTAGTACCACAGAGTTGATACGTTGCTCTGGGGTTGCTGTTTCCCATGTGTAGTACTTTACCTTTGTCACTGTTAAACTTCATTAGCCACCTCTCAGCCCATCTGGTCAACCTTTCCAGATCCTGTTGCAGCAGCATAGTGTCAGTAGTGTCCTTGACAACATTGCCTACCTTTGTATTGTCTGCAAACTTGGACATTAAGCTTGATATACCATCATCAATATCATTTATGAATACAGAAAACAATAATGGACCCAACACTGAGCCCTGAGGGACTCCACTAATAACATTAGTCCACGACGAGAAGTGTCCATTGATTGCCACTCTCTGTCTTCTCCCCCTCAGCCACCCCTTTATCCATAGCAGCAATTTGCCTCCAATGTCACGCTGCTCCAATTTGTGCAGCAGTCTTCCATGTGCACCAGTATCAAAAGCTTTTCTAAGATCCAAGTATATAATATCAAAGTTATTCCCTGCATCCAGTTCCTTTGTGACTGCATCATAGTATCCAATCAAATTGGTCAGGCAAGACTTCCCTTAACAAAACCATGCTGTGTCCGAGCTATAACTGAAGTCTTGTCTAAATGATCCTGCAGTGCTTCTTTAACTAGTGCCTCCATTAATTTTCCTGGAACAGAAGTTAAACTCACAGGTCTATAATTACTTGTGTCAGCCTTTGATCCTCCTTTGTGAATTGGGGTCACATTTGCACATCTCCAGTCTGTGGGTACCTCCCCTGCGTCCAAGGAAGCTCTTATAATTATGGCTAAGGGTTCGCTTACTTCCTCTGCTGCCTCCTTTAATATACCTGGATAGATCCTATCCACCCCAGGTGCCTTTCTTGTGTTTATCTTCAATAATTTCTCCTCCACTTTACTCTCAGTTATTACAAGATTCTCTAGCTTTCTGCTAGAGTTGAATACACATCTGGCTTTCCCCTCGCTAAATAACTCCTCATGTGTGAATGTCGATGCAAAATATTCATTTAGTTTGTTAGCTACCTGAGCAGGATCATCAACAGTTGATCCATCGATATCAAGTGGACCAATCTGATTCATCCCCTTCCTTCTAGAGTTTACATAAGTAAAGAACTCTTTGCTGTTTTTCTTTACATCCCTTGACAAAGATTTCTCGTAATCTGCCTTCGCCTACCTAACCTCCTTTGTAACTTGGTTACAGATCAACTTGTATCTATCATAGGCTTCTGTGTCATGTGTTAATTTGTATGTATCCCATGCATGTTTCTTCTCTGCCATATGCCTTATCAGTTCATCTGACATCCATTTAGGCCTAAACCTTGAACAATATTTCTTAGTTGGTATGTAAAGCCTAGTAGCTTCCAAGATAAGTTCTTTGACTGCTTACCATTTTGAATTTGCTGTTGGTAACATCATCAGTTGGTCACACTGTATAGAATTTAAAACTGTCTCAGTCCATCGTAGTCGCCTTTACGAAAGCAATAACTCTTCCATTTACCCCTTATGGTAGTTACCTCTTTGAGTAAATCCCACTTCAGCACACTGTGATCACTGCCACCTAGTGGTTCCTCTATCTGCACATTCGTAATGCATGAAGAATCACTACTGATAATCAAATCAAGAGTATTACTCCCTGTAGTTGCCTCCCGAACATGCTGATGTAGAAAACAATCATCCAATAAATCCACAAAAGCCTTGCTAGTGTTCGAGTGACCAGCCCCCAAATTCTGGGAAATTAAAATCTCCCATTATAAGACTCTCTGATTTACTGGCCCACTCTATTTCTCTGTACAGTTTCTTATTGTACTCATCAGAGTCATTAGGCCTATAGCACACTCCTACTCTCAATTTTGATCTCCCAGTGCTTATGTTACACCAAACTGACTCGACACTGCCCTGTCCAGCGATGTCCACTGGCTTCACTTCCTTGGATTTTATGTATTTCTTAACTAATAGCATAACCGCTCCTCCCTTCCTATCCAGTCTATCCTTTCTGTACACGTTGTACTCCCCAAATTCCAGTTCTGCATTCCTTATATCTGTGTGACACCATGTCTCTGATATCCCAATGATATCTGCCTTTGATGTTTTGAGCAATACCTCAAATTCATCAAGTTTATTTACTAAACTCCTAGCATTGGTGTACACACAAGTATACATGCACCTATTTCTATTCTTAGCTACCCTAACACAACCCATGTGTTTACTTGTACCGCAGTGACTCCCAGTAGTCTCTGAAATATTCTGCATCTTGTTTTTCAGGCTTCTGCTCATTCCAATAGAAGCAGTGTAAGAATCTCTTTCTCCTCTGCCGGTGGCTACTGTTAATCTAATGGTCTTTGTCTCCCCCCAAGCTAGCAGTTTTCCCACCCACCTAACACTGCCTCGATAGCATCAGCAAATATTCTTGCATCCTTTCTATTTAAGTGTATCCCATCCCTGTAGAAGCAATCTCTCCTGTTAACAAGTACAGTCCAGGCTGAAAAAAATTCTACCCCTTGAGCCTTGCACAATCTTTCCAGGGCCGAATTGATCGACAAGGCTCTCATCATATACTCCCTCCTATCGTGTCTGGGCAGAATTGCAGACACTTTCAAATTCAACCCTATTTCACGGCTTTTTTTCAACAGTGACCTGTACTTGTTAAGCAGTTCTGCCGATCTTCTACTCTTGATATCATTAGTGCCAACATGTACAACTATATCACCTTTTGTGCCCTTAAAAGATGATATCTGCTCTACAACGTCATCAACCTTTGCCCCTGGCAGACATACGCTGGTCCTGTTCCACCTATCCTTTTTACAAAGCATGTTCTCCGTTTCCCTGACAATAGAGTCACCAACAACTATTAGTTCCTTTGGGACCAGCACATTCTGCCTTGGGGGGTTGCCGCTGTGTTGCGTGATGACCAAGTGCAAGCTCTGGCGTTGATGTGGGCAGCTGAGAGCTTGATGGGCCCCTCAATTTAGTTCCTTCGAGGGCATCCACCCTGTCCTTCAAGCTCTCATATAGGCCCGTAAGAACGCTGAGTTGTTGCCTGATTTCGATACACTCCTTGCATCGCGCACACACAAAGACATCCCCCATGGCAATATCATGTTCTGTACCTGAATGCTCCACAAACATCATGCAAGCAGTGCATTTTAGAAGGCTGTGATTCAGAAGGCAACTGCCTCCCTCAGTTGTCCTCTGAGCCACAACACTCCCATTAGCTTGAGCCTTTTGTTTTGCTGCTCTGGTCTGAGTCATATTTCTTTAATTTAAATAAAATTTCAATTTCAGTTTATAACCCTAACTTATCTCCCAACACAGTTATAACGGGATATATATTTTTTAGTGTCAAGTGTTAATTATCTCCGAGTTCCCTTTATATAACTTCCATATCAGTTATGCATTAATTAATTATGTTACGTTTGTAATCTAAGTCGGTATATGTATTTAGTTCAAAGTACAATTTAAATGCCAACGAAGTTCAACAACTTTAATAGATTTTACCGATCACCGAAAATATTATAACCTATACTATACTAATGCTATCTAGGTTCGATATATAACGATCATATGACAAGGACAAAGGCGGGAAGTTACGAACGGTAATCTATGTACACTTAAGTATTAATTAACTTTCAAATCTCGCTATCTCAATTCAGAATAAACTAACGATCCTTACTAGGTCTTTAAGCTACTTACAAAAAATAATTTGATGTAAAAAATATTCAATAAGCGGCTAAATATGGCTAAAAAACTTCTCGTTCAGCGGAGTTGCGACTTGTAACACGTGGGATACCCTTACCGATACTTTTATGCAATTGCAAGGCCGAGTAAAGAATAAATAGACCAAATTAATCAGAAAATCACAAAATAATGCTATACTACTAAATTTAAATCAAAAGTTTTAGAAAAACAATAATTTCAAATCAATAAATAAGAAAAATCCACTTAGCGGCTTTGAACATGTCTGGCCCCTACTCCATTTTTGACTCTTGTAATAGGCTCCATTTTTGACTCAAGTAATTAATGACAATGAGACAGGTATATCTCTATGTCTGTCTACATATAGATAAGTTCATATTCAGACTTTTCTGCCACCCTTCTGTGGTTTTTTTTTACAAATTGACTTTATCAATCTGAGTTTCTCATCACTCCGTAATTGTCTCATGCTTTTTTTTTTTTTTTTTTTTAATGCTAAATCCTTTTTATCCTTACTTACTTCTTGTGTGGTACTTCCTTATTGGAATGAATGCAAGTAGGGCTTTCATAATAATTGTCTTTAAAGTACCTAAAGCTTCAAAACCTCAATTCTTTTCCCCCATTCATTATTGTGTAATTAATTGAAAATTGGATTTTCCTTTTAGACTCCGTATTCCTAGTCATCCACTGATGAAGAGACAGCATTCTCCACAATGGTGTCACACCAGTGATGGATGACACCCTACTGAGAATAAATGGCAGTATAGTCCTTGGTTCAGGGACGTTTTACTTATTACTGAGGTTTAGGAGCAATCAACTTGTTAGGGAGTGATTCACAGTATTAGATGTTACATAATGATTATCCAGGTGGATTATCAAATACAGTAATGCATATTTTTATTTCTCTTCATGTATGTAGGTATATTCAAAAATGATACTATGCATTACTACCTGTACAATGCAATAATATTAAATATAGCACTTTCTTGGCTAATGCTATTTTTGGTTATTGCTTAGGAATGCATGGTGAAGAAGGACTTCCAGGGTCTCCTGGTAATCCAGGTGACATTGGTTTACCTGGAAGGTCTGGTGAAGTAGGATTTCCAGGTTTCCCAGGACAAAAGGGTGAAGCTGCATATTTTGGTGTGAAAGGAGAGCAGGGAGAAAATGGATTACCAGGTAACGAAAATTTTGAATACTTTATTGTTATTCTTTCTTCATAGGATCTTGTATTATGATTTATATATTAAAGAAAAAATAATTCAAATGTCTTGAAGTGAACATTTTGTCATTCAGTTATAAATAATACGACTTGTTGTTTATTTCATATTTAGCATTAGCAAGGGCACATGATGCAAGAAAGCAAGCTTATATAGCATCAGCCAGGAAAAAAAAAAAAAAAAAGCACACACACCCCTTCTCGTTTCACCCATCCACTCGCTCCAAATGTTTGTCCAGTTCTGCTTTGAATCTGTTTAAGCTATCAGCTTCTACAACGACAGATGGAAGTTTGTTCCAACAATCAACCACATGCTGGCTAAGGCAAACTTCAACACATCTATCCTACAACTGTTTTTCCTCAATTAATTTGAATTTATGCCCTCTCAGGCAATTATTCTGAGCAAGAGGAAGAATCCCATCAGCATTGAGCATGCTCAAACCATTCAAGGCTTTATACACCTCAATCAGGTGCCTAGTCTCCAGACACTGTAATTTGCAAAACTTAAACATTTTTTCTTAAGAGCAACCCTTTGTTCCATTCACTAATCTTGTTATCCTTCTCTATACTCATTCCAGAAGCTCAGCTCTACATCCTTCTTAAAATGAGGGCTTCATTTTAAGAAGCCCTCATTTTATACAGGGCGTATACAGTACTCAAGGTGTTGCCTAACCATTGCCTTATAAAAAGGGATAATCACCTCCTTATCCCTGCTAGAAAAATTCCTGTATGTCATTGACAAGACACCATGACTACTCTTGCAGACCATCTGCACTGTTCAGAAAACTTCATATCTGCTTGCACAATTACCCCTAGGTCCTTTTCACTCTCTACTACTATCAGTGTAGTAGCACACATTTGATATGTTTCTCTGGGGTTACTGCTTCCCACATGCAGTATTTTACATTTGTCAATGTTAAACTTTAGTTGCCACCTTTTCTAGATCCTGTTTTGGTAGTACTGTCGTTAACAACCCTGCCAACCCAAACCTGGACATTAAGCCTGATATACCATCATCAGTATCATTAATGAATACAGAAAACAACAGTGGACCCAACACTTAACACTGAGGAACTCCACTAATAACATTATTCCATGAAGTGCAGTGTCCATTGATTACGACTGTCTTCTCCCACTCAACCGTCCCTTTATCCCTAGCAGCAATTTGCCTCCAATTCCACACTGCTCCAATTTTTACAGCAGTCTTCCATGTGCAACAGTATCAAAAGCCTTTATATGATATAAAAATTATTCTTTGCATTCAATTCCTTTGTGACTATATCATAGTATCCATCAAATTGGTTAGACAAGACTTCCCCTTAAGAAACCCATGCTGTGTCCTAGCTATAACTGAAGTCTTGCCTAGATCCTGCAAAGCTTCTTTAACCAGTGCCTCCATTAATTTCTCTGGAATGGAAGTGAAACTAACAGGTCTGTAATTACCTGTGTCTCCCTTTGATCCTTCTTTGTGGATTGGGGTCACATTTGCCCATTTCCAATTTATGGGTACCTCCCCCTGAGTCCAAGGAAGCTCCCATAATTATGGCTAAGGGTTTGCTTACTTCCTCCTCTAATATAAATGAATAGATTCCATCCATCCCGGGTGCCTTTCTTATGTTTATTGTCAACAATTTCTCCTCCCCTTAGGCGCCTCCGTAGCCAGGTGGGAAGGAGCAGCAGCAGTGCGTAGCACACGCTTCTTGATTAGACCGGGGTTCGAGCCCGTCACCACCAAATACGGAGGATGCGGAAAGGTCAAGGAATGACCACCGCATATCCCAGAGCAATATGGTCTTAGTTGCTAATGCTCCTAAAAACCAACCAAACAAACAACAACAAACTCCTCCCCTTTACTCTCAGTTATTACAATATTATCTAACTCACTGCTAGAGTTTAATACACCTCTGGCATTCCCCTCCCTGAATAACTCCTCATGTGTTAATGCAGATGCAAAATATTCATTGTTTGTTAGTTACCTGATCAGGATCATCAACAGTTGAACCATCAGTATCAAGTGCACCAATCTGATTCATCCCCTTCCTTCTAGATTTTACATAAGTAAACTTTGCATCCTTTGCCAAAGATTTCTTGTAATCTGCCTTTGCCTGCCTAACCTCCTTTGTGACTTTATTACAGATTAGCTTATATCAATCATAGACTATACTGTGTCACCTGTTTATTTATATGTATCCTGTGAATTTTTCTTCTCTGCTGCATATCTAATTAGTTCATCTGACATCCATTTAGGCCTAAATCTTGAACATTATTTCTTAATTGGTATGAAAAGCCTAGTAGCTTCCAAGATTATTTCTTTCAATGCCTCCCATTTTGAATTTGTTGTCAGTAACATCATCAGTTGGTCCCACTGTATAGAGTCTTTTGCCACCATCTCTGCTTCTGCTTCCTATGCCTCCTCCTTCCAGAGCATTAAAGATCATGCAGAACTGTATAAAATTAACTTCTCAATGTGCCGCTCCTTTCCGTACAACCAACCCTTTACATTAATAGAACTGAATCATTAAATAGATCTCACAGCAGTGCTTCAGGGCCATATGGTGTTCATTACATTATGCTAAAGCATTTATATGAAGAGGATTTGTGTACCCTGCTGATTTTCTACAATCGGATCTTCTCTGAAAATGTCTATCCTTTTTCCTGGCGCCATTCGTTCATTATCGCCATACCAAAACCAGGCAAAGATCCTACCCTGGTTCAAAATTATAGGCTAATATCTCTTACAAGCTGCGTAGGGAAAATTTTCGAAAGGATGATTTATACAAGACTCACTTACATCCTGGAGTCACAGAATCTCCTTCCAGACCATCAGTATGGATTTCGGAAGAACAGATCAACGCTAGACATGCTTATCAAAGTTGACTCTCATATTCACAATGCCTTTGTCATAAGACAACATCTAGTCATGATCAACTTAGATCTTGAAAAGGCATTCGACACTACTTGGCATCATGGTATTATAATGGATCTTTACCATCTAGATCTAAGGGGACAGTTGCCTGAAATAATTCAAAACTTCTTGTGACTTCAGTATTTTCAGGTCCAATATAAAAACGCAATCTCTACATCTCACATTCAAGAGGAAGGTGTATCAGAGGGTTCGATACTTAGTCCAACACTATTCACAATTCAAGTTAGCAATATGACACGGAACATCCCAAAAACCGTTGAAATGTACATGTATGCAGATGATCTTACTATTTCCTGTCAGTCCAAAAGTATGAACACCATTGAACGGCAGCTCCAACTAGCCATAACCAAAATAGAATCCTGAACTTCACAGAATGGTTATCGACTGTCAGAAAATAAATGCACTGCTACTCACTTCTGCAAGTTACGGGCTCTCCATCCTGACCCTGATCTATAAATAAACAAAACTCCAATCCCACTTGTAAATACCATTAGATTTCTTGGACTGATATTGGACAGCAAGCTAAACTTCCAAGCTCACGTCACTAATTTAAGAACTACTTGTCTATAGCATATGAATATACTTTGATCAGTCTTGTCCATGTCATGGGGAGCTGTTCGGAATAACTTACTACACCAGTACAACTCCTTAATCCGTTCACACTTGGATTACGGTTCTTCAGTATATGACTCTACTAGGGTAAGCACATTAGAACGGCTGAATGTCATACAGCACAGTGCTCTGAGGACAGCCCTAAGAGCTTTCAGGACTTCTCCGATCCAAAGTCTTTACATTGAAGTGCATTATCCCCGATTACACTTGCGTAGAAAAACACTACTGCTCCATTACGCTGCTAAGATCCAGAGTCCACCATCGCACCCCAGTTGGGAGTAAGTCTGTAATACTCGGTTGGAATCGTTCTCTGAGAGGAAGCCAAATGAAAATAGACCTGCTTCACTCAGGATTAAAGAGCTAGTTCAGAGTTGGAATGTCAATTTAAATGAAATTTTTCAGGATACAACTGCACTTGTTCCACCTTGGACTTATGTGTCTGTCTCTCACGATGTGTACTTTCTCCAGTGGGGGGAAAAATACCACCCTGCAGTATCAGACAGTTACACTCAGTTCGTGCTACTATGAACAACCATGCCTATAAAATTTATACAGATGGTTCCAAAACTAACAAAATGGTAGGTATTGCTGCAGTTTTTCCTTCATGTTCGATTTCAGCCACTCTACTGCCAGCTTGCAGTATCTTCACAGCATTATATGCCAGTAAGTTAGCACTTAGTAAGATTATTGAGCTTTCCATCTCACCTCTCATAATTTACACAGACTCCCTCAGTGCTGCCCTAAAGAAGAAGTTCTCATATTCTCATCCTGTCGTGAAACAGATTCATTCCCAGCTATTCTGCTGCAGTGTGTCCAATCAGTCAATCAGTTTCTGCTGGATTCCTGGCCATTCTGGCATTCCTGAAAATGAAAGTGCTGACTTTGCTGGTGCCTCCATAGCCAGGTGGGCAGGAGCAGTAGTGTGTATCACATGCTTCTTGATTAGACTGGAGCTGCAGCCCCTGACCACCAAATACAGAGCATGCGGAAAGGTCAGGGAATGCCCACCGCATATCCCCGGAGCAATATGGCCTTAGTTGCTAATGCTCCTAAAAACCAAATAACAACAGCTGACTTTGCCGCTAAACATCCTCAAAGTGCTCTCTCTCACAATATCCTCAGGTTCCTTACACTGACTATAAGTCTGTCATTCGTAAAGTGTGCTACGATAAATGGTCACAGATATGGAAAGGTAACATCAACATAAACTTTATCAGATAAAAGAAGACCCAAAGCTGTGGCTCTCTAGCCTCCGATGAAACAGACGAGAAGAAGTGGTATTGGAGAAGCTCAGAATTGGACACACTCACCATACCCATCTCTTCTTGCTACTGGGAGAAAACCCACCTCAGTGCTCATCCTGTCAGATGCAACTTAGTGTTCGTCATTTTCTGGTTGAGTGTCCCTTATATTCAACCAGTGCTTTTTTTGTAAAAAAATAGGTGCCGGTACTCATTCTTTGCTATCAGGAAAAATTGAAAATTAAAGGATATGAAAAGTACTCTAAAAAATTTTTTTTCCTGATATTGTTACTTTTGTAGTAATGTATTTGAAATAAGAACAACAAATGTAGTATATTAACACAGTTTATTAAGTATAAATTCATTATTCAAGTATATACAGGGTGTCTCAAAAATATTGGTACAAACGTTTAGGGGAGGTGGGTAACATCTAAAGGAATGTGAATCGCATAGGAACCCATAACCGGAAACGTCACGGGAAAGTAGTAGCAGAGGCACAAGAAGCAGAATTGACACAAGACAGTAATTAGTGGCTAACATTTATTTGACATAATATTAACAATGGAGTATGAGATGGATGCATTTCATGATATTACAACAGATGCTCGAAGGTTCCACCATGAGACGCGATGCATGCGTGACACCGATGCAGCATGGATTGGCAGACACGGTCGAACACACCTGGAGTTTCTTTGACAGTAGCAGCACCGCAGACGAGTCTCGCTACACGATCCATTTCCGTCTCCACAGGCGATTCATATACGATAGATTTGAGGGCTCCCCACAGAAAGAAATCAAGGCTCGATAAATCAGGTTAGCGTGGGGGCCAGGCCAGGCAACGGGTCGACCATGGCCAATCCATTGACACCCAAAACGCTTGTTCAAATGGTAACAAACCCACCTTCCATAATGGGTAGGCGCCCCGTCATGTTGAAACCAAATGTTGCATCTCACATTTGCTGGAACACCATCAAGTAACCCTGGTAGAACTTGTTCAAGAAAGATCCGATATTTAGCAGAGGTCATTCGGGATGGTGACAGGTATGGGCTGACTAAGCAGTCACCGACCATACCTGCCTACACATTTATTGCGAAGCGATGTTGTGCTGCATGGGGGTGCTCACCGTGTGGGTTGCCGTTAGCCCATACATGAACATTGTGCTGATTGAATAAGCCTTCCCGAGTGAAATAAGCCTGAAAGGGGTGTAAGGAATCGTCGTGCCAGACATGCTGTATACTGCAACGAGACACTCCTAAGGCAGAGGCAACGGCACGTGTGCTGGTAGTAGGATTATTCTGGATGGCATTCAACACACTTTCTTTCATGGTGGGAGCTCACATCGAACGTGGTCTGCCCGCACTTCTCCTGTTACCTCTAAGTGACCCATAATCATACAAATTTTGATGCACACGCGCAAACAAATGGTTGTCCGGTACATGTCTGTCTGGGAAGCGTTCTCCATAAATTCGTAGAGTGGCTCGTCCATTGCCCTCTGCTAATCCATACACTAGGTGCATGTCTGCCAGCTCACAGTTCATATATCGATGCATGCTCTTCATGCGGAAACTACTGCTTGGTTGAGTAAACCAGAAATTTTCCCTCTCGCGAACTGATGAACACCACCGTGTATCGACTTACGGTGACGTTTCCGGTTATGGGTTCCTATGCAATTCACATTCCTTTAGATGTTACCTACCTTCCTTAAACGTTTGTACCAATATTTTTGAGACACCCTGTATCGAAAAATAAGTAAAATTTGAATAAAATAAGTAAATAAATCGGTCAACTACTGAGTGCCGGGCTCTCAGGATGACACGAATGGTCGTTAGTGTCAACTAGAGAGGCCGACCGGGCTAGCCGAGTGGGTAAAGTACCTACCCGGCAACCCAAAAGTCGCGGGTTCGATTCCCGCCTCGGGCTTGGATCAAAGTACTGCAAAAAAAAAAAAAAAAAACCTTGGGAGGTGCAATATGGCCACAGAAGCCGATGCGCCAACAACTACCAAATCAAAAAAAAAAAAAAAAAATCAACTAGAGAGCTTTATGGTAACTGAAAAAAGTTTCTAGTACCCGGGCCTGGACTAAAACTTAGGAAATAACATTGTCTAATTGGGGGAGAAGCGACAGGCAGGTGAGGGCTGTGCAAGATTCTGCACAGGCGCCTCTCCACCACCACCACCGCCTCAACGCTGGCTCTCTGCATATCTCCTTGCCGGGACAATTCCAGCTTTAAAAAATGTTAAAAATACTTCTGGTTGCAAAATTTATAAATGACCTTTATAGAATTATTAACTAACTATTTAGCAAGCTTTTTGTCACCAAAACGAGAGTTACTTAGTACAAAGAGGTGTACTATCGAAGTGCAATAAAAAATTGTTTTTTTTAATTTTAACACAAAAATAAATGATAGATTTCAATCAGAATAGTTTTCCCTTGATAATCATTGAATAACGCATAGCTAATGTGATTTTTAAATTTTTAGCTCAGTTAGCAATGAAAATAGATGGGGACATGAAAATTACTAACATTTTCCTGCCGCCATTTTTAATTTTGAAAATATTTTAAAATTATATTTTAAACATACTCGTTGAGTTCTTTCCAATGGTGTAGCTATAGGTTGTTGACAATATTTTATCCCCCCCCAACATTTTAAACCCCCTCCATTCCTCAGACAAATTTTTGTCAACAATGATTAATGTGGTGTTATGTTGGCCCACTTTATGTGCAAACCAATGCAAAATTTCTAGTCAATAGGTTGAGTAGTTACAATGCTGTCTCAAACAGATGGACAGGCAGACAATCGAGTGACATTTTAAGGGTTCTTCATTAGACTAAAGGCCGACCGGGCTAGCCGAGTGGGTAAAGTACCTGCCCGGCAACCCAAAGGTCGCGGGTTCGATTCCCGCCTTGGGCTTGGATCAAAGTACTGCAAAAACCTTGGGAGGTGCAATATGGCCACAGAAGCCGATGCGCCAACAACTACCAAATAAAAAAAAAAAAAAAAAAATTAGACTAAATCCCCTAAAAATAATAAGTAAAAATAATTTTATAATAAAGTTTTTGTAGAATATTCCAAATTTTATTAAGTTTCCATCCAACACCCTCTACTGACTTCTTTTCTTCCTCTTTGTGTGTCGGTTGCTGAATGATGTTTCCGAAGCAGACACGAATCGACATATTTTGCTGGATCAAAGCGGGTCAGCAGTGGCCATACAATTTTAAGAAACAATAGTGAAGAAACTGTTTTTGTCATCAACGAAGCTCTGGTTGGGCTGACAATCAGATTCGTTTGCAAAAATCCTCGTTCACATTCACTGGATGAAATTGGTATCGTACACAGAGTGTCCATCAAATTCTTCAATTCTTCTGAAACCATCTTTTCAATTAGGTACCCGGGTAGGTAAAGTGCCTGCCTAGCAACCTAAAGGTCGTGGGTTCGAATCCCTGAATCCCACCTCGGGCTTGGATCAAAATACTGCAAAAACCTTGGTAGGTGCATTATGGCCACAGAAGCTGATGCGCCAACAACTACAAAAAAAAAAAAAAAAAAACAATTAGGTACCCCCCCCCCCAATCCACAAATTGCATTTAACTGTAACCTAATTGACAATTTTCTAACTTCATTTTCACCAAATGCCTACAATTCATGCTTAGAAGGTTTAATGCCTTCGTTGTCCTCGTTTTCCTTCTCTCGTTATCAGTACTGTCACTAGTTCTTAAATTTGATTTTTTTTTTTTTTTTTTTTTGAAACTGTCCAAAATGTCAGTGTCATTTGGATATTCAGGTGCTGTGACCATGTAAACAGAGAAAGGGAAAAATGTCGATAACGCACTTCTGCTAAACAACAGATGATTATTTGTCGGGGTAAAAGAAAATCACTTTTCTAATTCTTGAACGGGGCACTTACAGTTGATTTACAGAAGTGTCCAACTTACGGCCTGCCCGAAAAGTGAACTAAAACAGCATTTTAAATTTTGTTAATTATCAAAAAAAATCTCATTAAATGTTTTGTTCAGTAAATGTAATTGTGTAATGTACTTAATAAAATTGTCGAATATTTTCAATTTTACTTTTACATGCAATAAGATATGGAAAATGTAACACACTAAAGAAATCTAACTTTAAATTTTTTTGAATATGGCCCCTGTACAGGAAATGTTTGCACACCACCACAGTAGAAAGTGGACCAGAGCCCATTGGGAATACTCCTTGATCTGTTCACTGCAGGTGGTAGATGACTTTCATCAACCGGTGAAATACCACCACTTTGCTTATTGGAGGCTTGAAGTGGTGAAACCCATGTTTAGTCTCTAGAGCAAAGTTTCCGGCATCCCCCTCCCCCATACTTCTCCTTCAACCCATGCACAGTACCAAGTACTATAGGTTTTGATACCTTTCGTGTTTGGGGGTTTCATAAAAAAAAGACCAGCATGACCTAGTTTTTACCAGGTACCACTAAGTTGTAGAATGGTAATCCCTTCAGCTCTCTTAATTCATGCAGCAGCACTAATTGCCTGAAGGCCATAAATGTGAACAGGGCGTACCAAGTTAATTCTCTCCTAATCCGTTCGCTATATGAAAATTTTCTCGCTCAACGGAAACTATTTTAAATGTAACTTCCAAGGGGAATTCAAAATAATTAAACAGAGGCCCGACTGAGTAATTTAGAATTATAAAAATGGTTATACAGTTTTATATAGAAAATATCTTAACAATAGACAGTGAAAAATGTAAATTTAGTTAAATAATTTTAAGCTTATTTGAATAGTAGATAAACATGTGAAAAAAATTTACGGAATATTACAAATTTCAAAGTGCACTGCATGCAAATGTCACACGTCACTGTTAATAAAAGTGCCGGTACACCTTACCGTTGCATACCGTCACAAAAAAAGCAGCACTGTATTCAACCATTCGATCAAACACTTTCCGATATAAATCTCATATATTAGGAAATGAAGCCAATATACAAGAACTTTTCATGTATTTAAAACATATTGGCCTGTACAGGAGCATATAGTTTAACATCTCTAACTATATGTTGCCTGTAATTAAACTGTGAACAGACACAATTTGGCCTTAGTAGCCCTTGTGTTGTTAATCCCAATAACAACAACAACACGCCAATCTACACAGATGGATCTAGAACTGACACCTATTTAGTGCAGCAGCAGCAGCAGTATATCCCAACTTTACTATAGCCAAGAAACTCCCCATTTATTGCAGTAGCTACATGCAGGATTCTATACTATCTACATAGCATTAAATTTCAGGAAATATTTTGCACAGCGCTATCTACACAGACTCAATTAGTGCTATCCAAGCTCTACACCAGAATAAAAATCATCATAACACCTTACTCTTACACATTTGGAACATCATAACCAAGTTAAATAAGAACAAACAACAGATTCTCTTTTGTTGGATCCCTGGTCACATTGGAATTGTTGGTGAACGTGCTGACCTAGCTGCCGAAACTGCTACAGATCCTGTAGATCAACCCTTTAGCAAACCACTCTCTGATTTCAAATTAACTATACAGAAGCGAAGTGTTGAGCAATGGCAACATATCTGGCAAAATCAAGTTGGTAAAAAACTGTCTGTATAAAGAAAGATCTCAAGCCTTGAAAGTCAAGTTCATGTGAGACTAGACATGAACAAGTAGTACTAGCTCGACTGCGAATAGATCATACACACCTGACTCATCTCTATCTCCTTGCAGGCACTGATCCACCATGGTGCACAGGGTGCAGCACTCAGCTCACTGTTGAGCATGTACTTATTGATTGCCCCAAATACAATACTGATCGACAAGCTATATTTACCTCATTTTCCACGACAAATATCTCTTTCAGCATTACTGACTTCCTAGCAGACACGTCACATGTAACCGAAATTTTTGGTTTCCTCAAACAGATAAAACTGTACAATGCAGTATAAATTGAATATCTATGTAGATATAACTATGTATTTAACATCACCATAGTTAGGCTCATTATGGCCTTTCCGGCCATAAAGCCTACATACAAACAAACAAACAAACATTTGTAGGCCTGTCCCTCTGCTATGGCTTCGATCTGTTTACCAGTCTGCAGCTGGTAGTTTCGGTTGACTAATTTTCCCTGGTGCAATCTGTGGATCTTGCATTTGTCTAGACTAAATTCCATCCTAATATCATTGCTCAATTCTTCAGTGATCTGGAGTAGTTGCTGGAGGTGTTTCTCGGTCCTGTGTAGAGCTTGATGTCATCCATGTACATCAGGTGGGTCAGGGTGTACAGGTTCTTCCTTTCTTCTTTGAGGTTATATCAGTACTTGCTACTGTTGAGCATGGTGGATAGCGGGTTAAGTTCTAGACAGAACCACAACGGGCTCAGGGCATCTCCCTGAGATTCCTATCCTGATGGGGATTGGCCTGGTTGTGATGTTTTCAACATTAATGGTGGTACCCCATTTCACCATCGTTTCTCCTAGGAAGTTTGTCACTATCGGATTGACTTTGTAGATGTTCAGTGTCTCTATTGGCCAGCTATGAGGCACGGAGTCGAAGGCCTTACGGTAATCAATGTAGGCTGTGTACATGATGCACCGCTTCTTGTAGGCTGTATACATGTTGTGGCGCTTCTTCTAGGTTTGCTCCATAACTGCGGCATCTATATTTAATTGCTCCTTGCATCCTTTCTGTTGTTTGGCCATTATGTTCTGGCTCCCCAAATGGTCCAATCTCTTCCTGCTTATGCAACTGGTCAGGATCTTGTACATTGTTGGGAGGCAGGTGATTGTCCTATATTTTGCTGAGTTTCTTTTATCTATGTCTTTAGGGTTCAGATATATGATTCCTTGAGTGAGAAACTTCAGGATTGTCTCTGGGTGTCTTATCATTCGGGTAAACTGCTCTGCCAAGTGCTTGCGTGTGCAAGTTAGCTTCTTGTACCAGTAGATGGTGTAGTTGTGGATGTTATCTATTCATGGAGTTTGCCAGTTGTGAGAGTTCTTGATTATCTGTTTTACTTCTTCTTCTTCCCAAATCTCCCACCTTCTCATTTCTTGTACGTCCTTGGTTTTCTTGCATTCTAGTTCTGTGCAGGGGGCTTGGCTGTTATGTCTTACTTCCCTGCTCCATGTGTTTCCCCAGAACTCCTCAATCATTTTCTGCTCGGATGATCTGTTCACTTGTTTCCCATCTTCTCCAAAACTCCTGTATAAGCCTCTTTGGTCCTCATCAAAGATTCTGTTGTTTTTTTCCCTCTGGGAGCTCTCTTTGTATTGGTGCAGTCTCTTGCTAAGTGCCCAAGTACTCTTCTATTGCTGTGGACGCTCTCTCTTTGAGTATGCTGCTCTTCACTTTTCCAATTAATATCTTACTCCTATTCCCTTGTTGGTACTGGGTCAATTGACCTATCTTGACTCTTAATTTCTCTATCTTCAGAAGTCTTCTTTCCTAGGCTGGCGGTTCCTTCTGTTTTTGGTTCTTCTGCTGCTGCTGGTCTCTTGTTTCTCTTCCATTAATCCTCATGGCTGCTACTGCAGCACAATACATGGCTATGTGGATGGCCTCCAGTGTTTCCCCATTGCTGTCGGCACATAATAAGGCAGTATTATGTGCTGATTGAGGTGGTCTGTGACTCCACAAGGTACAATTCTGCCTTTGTGGGGTCCATTCCTTCAAATTCTTTTAGGGCCTTTTTCCACTCATCCTCTGTTCTGGATATCATGACCTCATCTCTTTCCACTTCAGCTGCTCTGGGTTGTATTTCTTTTTGCTCTTCCTCCTCTGGTCCGGTGGCAACATGTTCTTTATCCTTTGTAGTTGATCACTCATGTTCTGCTTTATTTTTTCCAAGATTGCAGGAGCTATCAGGTTCTTCGTGACGATGGTCCTTCTCTGGTCCGCTATTTATTCGCTGTTCAGTGATCCGAATATCTGGGAATCGTTCCAGCCACTTGGTGTGTAGTCTCACCCTGTAAGTTGCCATATCAGTCTCCAGCTTCTTTATTTTGTAGTATGCTTGCATGATGTATGTATTTCGATGCTCCACTTTATGCGTTTACATTTTCTCCCTTCCTGTGTGGTCACTAGTGCAGTTGCACAAAAGCACTTCCAGTTGGTGGGGCTGAATGGTCTTTCCCTTCTCTTGTGGTAGTCATATGAGGACAGCACCACTTGCTCCACTGTCTTCCTCGGGAGACCGTCTCTGATTTTTCGAACTGACCCCTCTGCCTAAGGCCTGAACATGAGTGACTTTATCCTGAGACACACTCGTAGCAAAGCCATGCAGCCAATCAACAGGAAACTACAGGACATAACTAACTACTTCAATGCATTCAACCTCCAAATCAGCCCTCTGAAATTGGCACATTTCATCTTTTTACTAAAGGGCAGTCAACAATGCTGGAGCCTATGCTCAATGGCTCCTCAGTTCCAAGTGTCCAAATGCACAAAGATCTGGGAGGGTTATTTTCAAACGAGCACGTTAACCTCATACATTTGAGGCTAACTTCACTACACTGGGTTGCCAAGCAACAGCTGCTCCACTCCTGGTAAAAAGGTACATCATATCAAATCTCTACCTGTCAGTACTATATACCTCAGAGATATGGACTTCGGCTGTCGAATCCAACTTTAAAAGGATATTTGCTGCTGAATTCTGGCTATTAAAATAGGCCAAAACTAAACTCCAAATCTCAGAGCAACATAGCTAGTAGATGCCCTTCAACTGTGCAGGCATCGATTGTACATAGGAGAAAGAAGATTGCTATTCATAATCAAAATGGCCATCAGAAAAATGACAGAGCCAAATTTCTGGGATCACTGCTCTTGGCACATTCTTATCTCCATACAGTCTTCAGCACAGCTACTAGCAGACCATGACTCCCTGGTACTTACCGACAGATTCCTGCCAAAGCAAATGCTGCCCTCACTGCATGCAATCGACAGTGATCTCCAAGAAGTGGTCAACAACAATAAATACAGAAAGGGAATCTTTGCTAAACTGAAAATTAGAACTGTGCTTGTGCCTGCAATAGCTCAATGTATATATTTAACATGTATGTATTTCTCTTGTGTATCTTTCATGTATGTGTATCTCTGTTATCTGTATGATTTAAATATGAATGTATTGTAAACCCCTGGCATCACCATGCCATGACTGGAATAATTGTATGTAGGTCATACCACAATTAAAGATTCTATATCTGATTCACCTTTTTTTTTTTTTTTTTGCTGTAATTGGATCATTTTGACATATGAGAATTTTTGCTTGATTGTTTTCCTTTTTCACATTGTTTTATATGCAGATCAACTCAATTGATTTGATATGCATATGCTGTTCAAGGTTGATTAGTGGCAAATGATGCCAGACAGCAAGCTTACATAGCATCAGCCAAAAAAAAAAAAAAAAAAAAAACCCTACCCACCTCATCTGTTCATCCCTTCTCTAATTTTTTAAATTTGTTCAAGCTACACATTCTCATATTGATTGTTTCAACAATCAATTACACTTTAATTGAAAGCAAATTTTTACACATCTGTCTTGCAGGCATCCTCTATCAATTTAAGCTTATGCTAACTATTGTGTGTTTTCCAAGAAAGAATTACAATGCTAACATCATTATATTTCCATGTGCTGCAGTTTTTCAAACTGAAATCTTTTGTTTTTTGGTTATTAACAAATCTGGTTGTTCTTCTATGCACTTGTTTTAAGAGATCTCCATTCTTCTTAAAGTAAGGCTTCCAGATGTTCCTGTACATCATTGTTCTGACAGACTGTCTACACTCCTGAAAGAACATTATAACAGACTGTAAATAACTCTTGGGTTTCTTATTTTTCTCACCTTGACCATGATCCTTGCACATGGCAAGCATTATGGCTAAGAAATCCTTAGCCATAATTATGAGAGGATGCATGGATTCAGGGGAGATCCCTATGGATTGGAGATGTGCAAAAAATCCCTATTTCATAAAGGCAACATGAGTAATTACAGACCTGTTAGCTTTACATCTGTTCCAGGGAAAATAATGGAATCACTGGTTGAAGAAGTAATACAGGATCATCTGGACAGGCATGCAATTACACTGCAATCATAGCATGAATTTTTTATGGGGCAGTCTTGTCTGACCAATCTGATAGGTTATTATGATGCAGTGACCAAGGAACTTGATGCAAAAAAAATAATTTTAATATAATATACTTGGATTCCAGGGAAGCTTTTGATATTGTACATAAAACACTTGTGTACAAGCTGGAGCCATGTGGCATTAAGGGCAAGTTACAGCTATGGATAAATGAATGAATGGTAAAGTAGAAGAAGACAGAGTGGTTATCAATGGGCACTGCTCTTGGACTAATGTTATTAGTGGAGTCGTCCATGATTCAGTGCTGAGCTTATCGTTGTTTTCAATATTTATTAATGATATTGATGAAGGTATATCAGACTTAAAGTCGAAGTTTGCAGATGATATAAAGGTTGGCAGAGTGAATAGTGACAGTAATCAGGGTGAGCTACTGCAACAAGATCTAGGAAAATTAGGTAGATGGGCTGAGAAATGGCAGTTGAAGTTGAACATCGACAAATGCAGATTGCTGCATATGGGTAGCAGTAATCCCAGAGATAAATACACAGGGTATGGAAAATGAAAAAGACCTGGTTGTAATTGTGCAGTCGGCTATGAAGTTCTCTGATGAATAATGCCGACAGGTTGCCAGGACAGCTCATGGGGTTTTGTCAGCGATATACAGGAATTTTGCTTACAAGGATAAGGAGGTGATTGTCCCATTGTATAAAAAAATTGTCTTGCCACATCTTAAGTACAGCATAGGTCTGAAGGCATCATGTTAGGAAGGATATAATGCTACTGGAGTGAGTGTGGAGAAGGAGGATAACAAAGAGGTGCTCTTACCAAGAAAGGCTTTAATTCTGCAAATTGAGCATCTGGAGACTAGGCATCTGCAAGGTGATCAGACTGAGATGTTTAAGACTTTGAATGGATTGATCAAGCTCATTGCTAATGGAATTCTTCCTGTTGCTCAGACTATGTACATGAGGAGGTACAAGTTCAAATTAAGGAAGGACAGTTGTAAAATAGTTGTGCAGAAGTTTGACTTTAGCCAGCGGGTGGCTAAAGGCAAACTTCTGCACAACTGTTTAGTTTGATTTTGGAACAGGCTTCCATCTGTTGTTGTGGAAGTGGTGAATAAATTCAAGAAAGGAGGGTACAAATGGGTGAACTGTTAAAAGTTTTTTTTTTTTTTTTTTGGATGATAGATGCTACATAAGCTTGCTTTCTTGCATCATTTACCCTTACTACTACTACTACCTGGCGTCTCCGTAGCCAGGTGGGAAGGAGCAGCAGTGTGTAGCACACGCTTCTTGATTAGACCGGGGTTCGAGCCCGTCACCACCAAATAGGGAGGATGCGGAAAGGTCAAGGGAATGACCACCGCATATTCCCGGAGCAATATGGCCTTAGTTGCTAATGCTCCTAAAAACCAAATAACAAAACAACAAACAAACTACTACTACCACCACTGGAATTTTCTTTCTCATCTGTTTTGAGTTTAATTTCCTTATTAAAATTATTAATAGTATTCTCCATCCTTTACAATAACGCTATGTTATCATTATTAAAACCTAATTCCTTTATAAATGAGTGTGCGTCATAATCAATTAAGTTATGAATGATTACTGAAATAAAATCTGGAATTTGATACATCAAATTTAATTTCAGAATTTATTCCTTAATGATGATCTCACAATATAATCAGGAGCTGCACCTCTAAACTTTCGTGTTAAATGATCATGATCTCTAATTTTCTGAAACAGCTTTTTTTTGTTTCGTTTTCAAAATCTCTAGGAAATTTAATTCCACAAACAGAAGATATAGTTGCATTATCATAGTTTAATTCTTCTTCATATGATACAGGTAACATATCTTGTTTAATATTATAGATCCTAAATATTGTTTTTACATCTTAAACTAACCATAAATATTTTTGGAGCATCTAAACTTCTATAAAGTATAAATTCTTCTTATTCACATTCAATATCATTAACACATTTAATATAATAACAGAAACTCAGTGGGTTTATGTTTTTGATAATTCATTGTGTAGGAAGTATTAGGATTTGGCCTAGCAGTATGTGTTTTTTCAGTGTTACTTTCCAAATCTGTAAATAACAAATGCAGTGTTTAATGAACAGGTACTATGGTCGCACCTCAATGTATCAGTTTCAGGCATCTTAACTTTGTGTTCTCCACAATCTTCTTCATGAATTTTTAATTATATCTCGATAAAAATATGTTAATCACACGCATGCACACACACACACACACACACACACACACACACACACACACACACACACACACACACACACACACACACATATAAACATCTCGTGTTTTGTTACTACAAATCTTGGCAGATTTTTTAATCCAACGGATGAATAATGTTGTTTTCAACTGTAACTTGTTTCTTCATATAGAATAAATCCACATGCTTAGCTGATTTTCTTTCAGTTTTCTGTAAAGGACAAATTTAACCTTTCGTAATGATAAACATTAATAGAAATATTGTTTTCCATTTGAATTTATGAATATCATATGAGAAACAGGAAATGAAATGCCATTAAAATTTGATTAATTAATTTTCATATTGTTTATATTGTGAAATTCTTTTAGGATGAGCTTTTACTTGAAGTAAAGAAGCTAAAACATACTATTTGAAACTGATTACCTTAATTTTTTACATTAAGAAAGCTTTTTCACTTTAAATAGGCTGAAAAAAATGAATGCAAGAACTTCCTCATAAATGTTTATATATTTTTTTATTAAGATATAAATATTCAACACCATAATTACCCAACCATTCTATTTAGGTTGTATGTGGTGTTGTAGAATTTCAGAGTTCTAATATTTTTACTTTGAAATGAATATATATAATTTTCATACTGTTTACAAATTTCAACTGTTAAATTTATAATAACTTTGAAAATCATTTGCTGTGAAATTTCTTTTATTTTTTTACTAATAATATCTCTTTTTTATTCTGTAAGAATCTCAGAGGATCTAATTCACCTTTTGAATTTCTAGTAAGATAAGTCTTTAATCTGTCTTCATAAGCTGAGTCTATTGCTTGAATTTCATTAAAATTATTAACTGAAGCTTTCTGAGTAATATGAAACTGATTTAAACGAGTGATAATCACTCGTTTAAATCAGTTTATAGTGAATATAGAGTGAATATAAACAATTGATTATATTATAATGATATTGAAGTCTTCAACATTGCATTATTTCGATTTTCGTTTTATTAATATTAACTTTAATAATATTAATCAGCTACATGAAAATCGCTAATAAATAGTTTATAATTGTTCCGCTTGAATTACGTGACTTTTTCATTTTTAATACAAATGAAAAAAATGGAATCTAAAGAGCCCTTTTCCATAAAGAAAAGTGGCTAAAGGCATTTTAAATAATCTCATAAAGTTAAATCAGAGATTTATTCTTCAAAAAGAATAAACAGCAGTATGTTAGCTAAAACAATTTAGTTATAGTGTAATGTGGCCACTTGTAGTTTAGCCATTCGGGAAGCTATAGATGCCAAATTATGTGTTCCGTTTTATCTTTGTAATTTGTATATAATGGACTGGTACAGTATACGGGGAATGCCGCTTAACATGATCACATTGGGACACATCTTAATTGGTCACAATAACCTGTTAAACAAGAATTCAGGTTTTAATCATTGTTTATTGATACAGAGCAGAAATATATACATAAAAAGTTGGAAGTGGTCAGAAAGAAAACATTCAAATCAAGTGGTATAAAATACTTTAATTTCACTGTCCAATTAGCATTAGTAAGGGCACATGATGCAAGAAAGCAAGCTTATATAGCATCAGCCAAAAAAAAAAAAAAAAAATCCTTCTCGTTTCACCCATCCACTCACTGCAAATGTTTGTCTATTGCCTTGAATCTATTTAAGCTATCATTCTACTGTTGGCATTCATGCTGAGCAGATGCGCCTATTACAGCTCTTCATAGAGACATTAAAGAAGCATAGATAAGAGGGGATTAAAGCAGGATTAGTGAAGTAGAGCAGAATTGCAAAGGTATTTTAGTATATTGTAAAGTATATTTTAATAAGTGTTTTTCCCCTGTAATATTTTGATTTATTTTTTTGTATTATAAATATAATTTTTTGAAAATTTGTTTTATTAATCATTAGTAAATTTCGTAATGGTTTATTACAAGATTCACCTTGAACACTTCGTCAGAGGGTACCATGACTCATGCGAAGATAGCCGATGATGATTTCTGGGCGAGTCATGATTTTATCCTTTGCAGAACCTGTGTCGTGTATTGCAAGGTCGACCTAGTTGATAATCCTAGCTCACTTGGAGATTCTTTTCTTTGTCGCCACAATGGTAAGGAGTGCACTGATCTTAAGTTACAGTTTGGTGCATTTCTAAGAACAATTTGAGTCACTGAAAAAAACAGGTGCTTGCCCTCAAGAATAATGTAACTGTTAGCTTGTGAGGGACTCAAGACTCTACCAACCTACCATATGATGCATTCCCGATTGAGGCCCCAGAACAGAATAACCAAGTGCAAACTACTCTGGTTCCAAAGGACTTAGTTCTATTAGGAAACTCCATTGTCAGGGAAATGGGAAATATTTTTTGTAATAAGGATAGGTGGACTAGAACCAGGGTATGTCTGCCGGGAGCAATTATTAATGAATGATGTCACTAACAGACTGTCAGATTTTAAGGGGGGGAAAAGAGAATATTATTATTCATGTGGGGACTAATGACATTAAGCATACATGATCTGATGATTTGTTAGACTAATATAGGACTGCTGAAGAAATGTTGCAAGTTAGATCAAAATGTCCATGTGTCTGCAATTCTGCCCAGGCACGAAAGAAGGGATTATATGCTGAAAGCCTTGTGGATTAACTCAATACTTGAAGGATTCTGCAAGGCTTTTGGGGAGATATTTCTATCAGCTTGGCCCTCATTTGTAGGTAGAAGGAATCTGTTTTGTAGAGATGGGATACATTTACACAAAGGTGGTACAAAAGTTTTTGCCAGTATTATTGAGGATACCTTAAAGGTTCAGGGAAATTGCTAGTTTGGGGGAGCACAAGGGTAATATAGATACGCGTTTATCTGACAGTATTGGTCAAATTAACTCTTGTACGTACCTCAAGAGTATTTGTTTGTTACCGCAAAAGAACATAGTAGCAAGATATTCTGAGGGCAAAAGCATTTCAAATGAGCCGGTAGCAAATGCCAGGGAAGCAAGCTTAAATAACTTTAAGGGGTGTGTCAGGGTAGTTAACTAAACAAGGACACTAAGTCTTAATTGTTTATACAGTAATGTCAGAAGGGTCATCAATAGAATGAGTGAATTTGAACTGCTGGTTAGGACAAGGAATGTTGACATAATAGGGCTTACAGAAACGTGGTGCCACCCGGAGATAAGGGATGACGAGTTTCAGTACAGTATGTATAATGTATTTAGGAAGGACACAGAAGATAGAAGGGGTGGTGAGGTCATGCTTCTTATCAAAAGTAGCCTGAGTGTGACAAAAGCTTTCTCCAATTCAGTTGTTTCGTATGCTAGTATTGAATCTGTATGGTGTGAAATAGTTGGAAGCAAAGGTATAATGAGAGTGGGTGTAATCTACAGGCCAGGTGATTGTGAAGATTATGATGAGAGCCTCTACATGCAAATGGCATGGGCAAGAAAGTGTGAATGTCTTATTATGAGTGATTTCTCAATTTGCCTTTAATTGATTGGAGCAAATGGGAAGGAAACCCCATATGGGGGACAAAATTTTTAAATCAACTAGATTGTTATTTGTACAACATGTCAGGCAAAGTACTAGGGAAAAGAATACTCTAGACCTCATCATCACCCATGAACCAGATGACATAATAGGGCTGACAGTACAGGAACCAGTAGCAGGAAGTGATTACAGAGTTCTATGGTGAACGATAAAGAGAGAGAGAGAGAGAGAGAGAGGTAGCAGTAGTTAAAGGCAAAGGGATGGGTTATAATTTCAGGAAAGGAAATTACAATGCCTTAAGGCTACATGGCCTCCATTAATTGGGTAGCTATCTCACAGAGAGCGAATACAATTAAATTATGGTATACCTTTAAAACATTAATCACAGAAACCTTGAATGCTTATATACCATTAAAAAAATACTCCACGAGGAGGATTCCAAATTGGATGAATAATGAAGTTGCCAAATTATTTTATTTAACCAAAAAAGACTACATTGAAAAGTTACAGAGCAATAAAAAGTACTGAGGCCTATAACCAGCTACAAATTGATCTGTAATAATGCCACTGAAAAGGTTAGGCTGGTAAAGGCAGATTATGAGAAATTGCTAGCAAAGAGGGAGGAGGGGGGGGGATAAGGAATACTTCACATATATAAATGCAAAGAAGAGAAGGACTAACCAGATTGGAACTTTATGTAATGGACATAGGATAGTATTAGATACCCCAGCTGATGTTGCATATGAACTCAACAGTTACTTTGCATGTATATTTACAGAAGACAAACCCTTTGTGTTGAAGAGAAATTATGGTAGTGAAGTTGAAAAATATATAATTAATAATATTGAAATTTCATGTGATTATTTAATGAAAAAACTTTCGAGCCTACAGACCAGTAAGGCTCCAGAGGTTGATAGCATTTACCCTATAATCTTAAAGGAGGCAGCCAGTGAGTGCATTGAACCATTGAGGCTAATTATGAGAGCATCACTGGACTCGGGAATGATTCCGTTGGATTGGAAATGTACCGATGTATCTCCAATACATAAGAGAGGGTTCTAAGAAGAGTGAAGTGGGAAATTACCGACCATTTAGTCTAACTTCAGTAGTAGGGAAAATCATGGAGGCAAAGATCAAGGGTGGAATTCAGGATTACTTAGATAGAAATGGAATTCTGAAGGATATTCAGCATGGTTTTTTAAAGGGAAAATCATCATTATTATTATTATTATTGCTAGTCATATAGTGCAAGGAAGCCTGAGGTTTATGCTGCACCAGCTAAAAAAAATTTATGAGTTACTGAGAGAGAGAGAGAGAGAGGAATCATCAAGAAAGAGAAGAATGATGATATCCAGCTCAGGACCCTGGGTGTGCCAAGCCCATACTCACCACATATGAGCCCCTGGGGGGGTACACATGAATAGAAGGGGGTGCAAGAATGTTTGCTGATGATATTGAGGCAGTGATAGGTGGATCAGAAAACTGCTAGTAAGGGTGGGGGATACACAGACTAATAGTTTAACTAGAGCCTCAGGCAGAGGTGAAAGCAATGCTTGCACTTCTAGTATTGGTACATGCAACAGCCTGGAAAGCAAGATGTCTGCTGTGGGTAAACATGGAAAAATTGAATACACGGATTGTGTTAGGATAACTAAGAGTAAGAACATGTGTATGTATATGTGCATGCACTAATGTTAGGAGCATTGTGAATAAATTTGATGTACTGATTAAGTCATCAAATGCAAACATTTTAGGAATAGTGGAGACATGGTATCACTCAGATATAAGTGATGCTGAATTTGAATATGGGAAGGACAGACAGAACAGGAGAGATGAAGGAGTTATGCCCTTAGTTAAGAAGCATATTAAATTTAGAGCGATGCATCCTCAATTCAGAGCAGTGCACTCTTCACTCATATCAATGATATGAGTGAAGAGTGAACTATTGTGTCAGTTTGATGTGATATAAGCACTGGGAAAACAAAATGGTGAGTTGGGGTGTGTTATAGTCCTAATGACTGTGATCAGAACACAAAACAGCTGTAATGAATAGAGTAAAATAGAGTGAGCCAACAAATCAGAGTGTTCATAATGGAGGATTTTCACATTCCAGATGTTGACTGGAAATTTTGTTGATCACTCACACAGAAGTTAGACTTTGTTGGTTTCTTGGATGGCTGTTTTCTACTGCAGCATGTTAGAGGGGCAACAAGAGGAAGGAATACTCTTGATCTGGTTATTAGCAGTGCTTTCCCTGCAGATTCTTCATGCATTAAGAATCTGCAGGTAAAAGCAATCACACTGTGCTAATGTGTAATTTAATTAAAGACATAGCTACTGTCAAGGGTAAAGGGAAAGGCTTTTGCTTTTGTAAGGGTGACTACACTGATCTCAGACAGTTTTTAAATTGTATGCAGTGGGATCAACTGTTAATGTTACCAGCAGAAAATTATAAATGAGAAGCATTTAGGGAAGTAATCAAAGAAGCTACTAGACTTTTCATACCAAAGAAAAATCCTGCTCAATGCTTAGAAATTTAAATGGGTGTCAGATGAACTATTGACACAATGGCAGAGAAGAAACGTGCGAGAGATGCATATAAATTACCAGGTGATACAGAAGCTTATGGTGGATATAAATTAGTCTGTATTCAAGTTACAAAGGCAGTTTGGAAAATGAGGCAGATTATGAGAAGTCTCTGGCAAAGAATACAAAAAAATGTAGAGTCTTCTATGCTTATATTAACAGTAGAAGGAAGGGGTTGAATCAAATTGGGTCACGGTGTCTGTGAGTTAACTGTCGATGACCCTTCTCAGGCTGTGGACAAAATTTATAGGTATATCAAATCTACATTCACACATGAGTAATTCTTTAGGGAACGGGATGCCAGTAATTTATCAAACTCTGAAGCAGTGCTAATTAACTGTGTGATAACTGAAAGTTAAGTGGAGAAGAAATTTATGGAGATGGACATAAAAAAGGCACCTGGTGTGGATGGAATCTATCCAGTTATATTAAGGGAATCGCAAAGGAGATAAGCAAATCCTTAGGCATAAGTGCACAGGGACCTCCCTTGAATTCAAGGGAGGTCCCTGTGCACTGGAGATGTGCAAATGTATTCCATTTTGTAAAAGTGGTATCAAAAATACAGCATTTGTAATTACAGACTTGTTAGCTTAACGTCTGTTCCAGGGAATATAATGAAATCACTGGTAAAAGAAGTAATGGAGGACCTTCTGGGCAGTTGTGCACAATGGTACCCAATACTACACACTTTTTAAATCCTGGCTTGCACAAAGTCTGTGCTACAAACAGAGTATACAACATGGAGATGGGGGAAAGCTCTGACAACTAACACACTTTGCACTTGGACAGCTGTGTAATTATGCTGCAATCACAGCATGGATTTGTTAAGGGATGATCTTGTTTCACGAATCTGATAGATTACTATGATGCAGTGACCAAAGAACTGGATGTCAAATTAATTTTGACATTATATATGTGGATTTCAGGAAAGTTTTTGATAATTTCTCATAAAACACTGCTGTACAAGCTGGATCAATGGATCAAAAAATGTGGCATTAAGGGCAGGATACTGCTATGGATAAAGGGATGGTTTATTGGAAAAAGACAGAGTGGGAATCAACAAGCACTGCTGTTTGTGGACGTATGTTATTAATGGAGTTCCCTACAGTTCAGTTAGACTTGGTGCATCATGGCCGTAGTTGCCCATGTGCCATAAAAACCAAAACCCACAGTTCATAGCTATACCCATTGTTGTTTTTAGTATTTATCAGTGATATTGATGAAGGTATATCAGGTTAATGGCTAATTTTGTAGATGATACAGAGGGCGGTTAACAAAATCAGGCTGAGCTCCTGCAACAATATCTAGGAAAATTGGGTCTATGGGCTGAGAAATGGCAGTTGAAGCTTAACCTCGACAAATCAAGGTACTGCATATCGGTAGCAGTAACCACAGAGTAAGTTATCAGCTGTGTGGTGCTACACTCAGGGTGGCAGTGAATGAAGAGTGTGTAGTCAGACATGAAATTCTCGGACAAGTGCAGACATGCTGCCAGGACAAATCATGAGGTTTTGTTAATGATATGCAGAAACTTTGCTAGCAGGGATAAGGGAGTAATTATCTATTTGTATAAGGCCATGGTTCGGCCACATCTTGAGTACTGTATACATGTCTGGAGACCTTATTTTAGGAATAATGTACATCTGCTGGAATGGGTGCACAAAAGGGCAGAAAATTTGAAAATGTCTGAAATTCATTCCAGATACAGGAGGGAGTAGGTAGTAGTAGTAGTGGCAGCACGTGATGCAAGAAAGCATGTGTATGAGCTTATGCAGCATCAGCCAAAAAAAAAAAAAATTACACCATTCCCTCCAAATGCCTGTCCAGTTCCTCCTTAAATTTATTCAACCTATCAACTTCCACAACGACAAATGGAAGTTTGTTCCAGCAATTAACCACCCGCTGACTAAAGGCAAATTTCCGCACATCTATTCTACATCTGTCTTTGCTTAATTTGAATTTATGCCCCCTTAGGTTCGTAATCTGAACAAGTGGAAGGATTCCATCAGAATTCAGCGTGCTCAACCCAATCAAGGCCTTATATACCTCAATCAGATCACTGTGCAGGTGCCTAGTCTCCAGGCACTGCAATATGCAGAACTTAAGCCTCTCTTGGTAAGAGGATCCCTTCATTCCCCTCACCAATCTTGTTGCCGTTCTCTGTACATGCTCAAGTAAATCTACATCCTTCCTAAAATGAGGCCTCCAGACCTGTACGCAGTACTCAAGGTGTGGCCTGACCATTGCCTTATACAGAGGGATAATCACTTCCTTTTCCCTGCTAGCAAAATTCCTATATATCATTGACAAAATCCCATGACCTGCCCTGGCATCCTGTCTGCATTGCTCAGAAAACTTCATATCTGCCTGCACCTTAAGTGTAGTACCACACAGTTGGTACGTTTCTCTGTGGTTACTTCTACCCGTATGCAGTACTTTGCATTTGTCAAGGTTAAACTTCAGTTGGCACTTCTTAGCCCATCTGCCAAAATTATCTAGATCCCGTTGCAGTAGCACACTGCCATTACTGTCATTAACAACCCTGCCATCCTTTGTATCATCTGCAAATTTCGACATTAAGCCCGATATACCTTCATCAATATCATTGATAAATATACAAAACAACAGTGGACCCAACACCGAACCCTGTGGGACTCCACTAATAACATTAGTCCACGAAGAGCAGCACCCATTGATTACCACCCTCTGTCTTCTTCCACTTAACCATACTTTTATCCATTGTAGCAACTTACCCTTAATACCATTGTGCTCCAATTTGTACAATAGTCTTTCATGCGCAACAGTGTCAAAAGCTTTCCTGAAATCCAAATAGATGATATCAAAATTATTTTTTGCATCCAGTTCCTTTGTAACCACATCATAATATCCTATCAAATTTGTCAGACAAGACTTTCCCTTAACAAACCCATGCTGTGTCTGAATTATTGCTGCAGTCATGTCTAGATGATCCTGCAATGCATCTCTAACCAGTGACTCCATTATTTTACCCGGAATAGAAGTTAAACTAACTGGTCTGTAATTACTCGTGACACCCTTCAATCCCCCTTTGTGAATTGGGGATACATTTGCACATCTCCAGTCCGTGGGAACCTGCCCTGAGTCCAAGGATGCTCTTATATTTATGGCCAAGGGTTTGCTTATTTGTTTGCCTCCTTTAATATAACTGGATAGATCCCATCCCCCCCCAGGTGCTTTTCTTATGTTTAACTTCAACAATTTCTCCTCCACTTTGCTCTCAGTTATTACAAGTATCCTGCTACAATTTGATAACCTTCTGCCATTTCTAAACCTTAATAACTCTTCGTGTGTGAATGTAGATGCAAAATACTCATTCAGTTTGTTTGCTATCTGGGCAGGATCATCAACAGTTGATCCATCAATATGGGCGTCTCCGTAGCCAGGTGGGAAGGAGCAGCAGTGCGTAGCACACGCTTCTTGATTAGACCGGGGTTCGAGCCCGTCACCACCACATACAGAGGATGCGGAAAGGTCAGGGAATGACCACCGCATATCCCTGGAGCAATATGGACTTAGTTGCTAATGCTCCTAAAAACCAAAAAAAACAACAACAAACAACAACTATCTGAGCAGGCTCATCAACAGTCGAACCATCAATATCAAGTGGACCAATCAGATTCATCCCCTTCCTTTCAGAGTTTATATAAGTAAAGAAATTCTTCCTGTTTTTCTTAGCATCTTTTGCCAAAGATTTCTCTTAATCTGCCTTTGCCTGCCTAATGTCCTTTGTGACCTGATTACACACTCGCTTATATCTGCCATAGGCTTCTGAGTCGCTTGATAATTTATATGCATCCCCTGCATTTTTCTTCTCTGTCACAAGTCTCATTAGTTCATTTGATAACCATTTAGGCCTAAACCTTGAACAGTATTTCTTAATAGGTATGAAACTTTTAGTAGCTTCCACGATTAATTCCTTGAATGCTTCACACTTAGAATTTACTGTTGGTAACATTGTCAGTTTATCCCACTGTACAGAATTTAAAAACTTTCTGAGACCACTGTACTCACCTTTACGGAAGCAAAAACACTTTCCTTTACCCCTGATGGTAATTATATCTTTAAGTAAATCTTACATCAATACACTGTGATCACTGCCACCTAGTGGTTCCTTTATCTGCAAATTCTTAATTCAAGAATGATCACTGCTGATAACCAGATCAAGAGAATTAACTCTCTCTGGTTGCCTCTCAAACATGCTGCTGCAGAAAACAATCATCCAATAAATCCACAAAAGTCTGACTAGTGTGTGAGTGACCAACCCCCAAGTTCCAGTCAATATCTGGGAAGTTAAAATGTGATAAGAACCTTTTCAGTCTTACTAGCCTTAGAGAGACTGTGATAGGCTCATGGGTTAGAATTTTTTAGCAACGTCTGTACTTGTTAACAATAAGTTCTGTTTTTGTAGGGATAAGATTTATTTAAATAGAAGTGGTGCAAGCATTTGATGATGCTATCAAGGTAATCTTAGATGGGTTGGAAAACTGCTAGCCTGAAGGGAGAATACACAGACTTTATAATAACTGAGAGGAAAGTGGAAGAAAAATTTTTCATTTTTTATGTATGGTTAGAAAAGGAACCTCAGAGGGATGGAATCTGTCCAGTTATATTAAGGAAGACAGCAAAAGCTTAATATAACTGGAATCTCTCCAGTTATATTAATGGAGACAGCAAAAGAGGTCATGAAAATACACTTATCCAAAATTATCATTATCATTATTAGCCATTTGGTGCAAAAGAAGGCTGAGGCTTTTGCTGCACCAACCAAAAAAAATTGTGAGTAACCCTGAGAGAGAGAGAGAGAGAGAGAGAGAGAGAGAGAGAGAGAGAGTGTCAGAAGTAGAAGGGAATCACCAAGAAAGAGAAGAATGATATCTAGCTCAGGACCCTGGGTGTGTCATATTCACCGTGAACCCCTGGGGTAAATTATGAGAGCAACCATGGATTCAGGTCAGGTCCCCGCAGACTATTATTACTATTACTATTACTATTACTATTATTAGCCATATGGTGCAAGGAAGCCTGAGGCTTATGCTGCACCAGCCAAAAAAAATTTTTTTTGAATTACCCAGAGAGAGAGAAAGATAAAGGAATCACCAAGAAAAAGAAGAATGATGATATCCAGCACTCGGGATCCTGGGTGTGCCAAGCCCCATACTAAGGATGTCTGAATGTATCCCAAGTTCCCAACCATAGATCACAGGGTGACATGACTAATTACAGACTTCTGTTCGACAGAAAATTGTTGAGTCGCTAGTTAAAGAAATAATGCAGGACCATCTAGACAGGAATGCAATTGTACTGCAGTGATCTCTTGATTTATTAATGGATGATCTTGTCTAACCAATCTGATAGTAACTAGGATACAGTAACGAATTAGATGCAAAATATAATTTTGACATAATATAGTTTGATTTCAGAAAGGAGCATTTTAATGTTATGTACAAATCGAAGGTTGAGTATGAATAGATCCAGTGGCACTGCTCTTCTTGGCTTAATGTTATTAGTTGAGTCCCCATGGTTGTGCTGGACCCTTGTTTCCTTTTTTTTTTCTTTTTTTTATTAATGTTGTTGATGAGGGAATATTTAAGTATGTAGATGATATGAAGTTTGGCAGGGTGGTTAATCACAGTAATCAGGGTATGCTACTTCAACAAGATCTAGACAAATTAACAAATATAGGTCAATGTCGAAAAAAGTCGCAAGCTAGGATTAAATTTGTGTGCAATTAAAGTGTGCAATTCTGCCCAGACATGATAGCAGGATGAAGTATATGATGAGAGCCTTGTCAATCAATTTGGCCTTGAAGAGATTGTGCAAGTCTCATGGGATAGAATTTTTCTGTGTGGTCTGTGCTTGTTAGCAGGAGAGATGGCTTCTACAGGGTTGGTATACACTTATATGGAATGGGTACAAGAATATTTCCTACTGCTATCGTAGCAGCATTAAGTGGGCCAGGAAACTGCTAGTTTTGGGATGTTGTTACACAGACTAATAGATTGACGGTAGCTGCAGGCACAGGTGAAAGTGATTCTTGCACCACTTCTATTGGAAGAAGCAGCATTGTGGAAAGCAAGGTGCTGGGGATTTCAAGAACTGTTGGAAGTTATCATGGAACAAGTAAATACATGGGGCGTGTGAGGGTAACTAAGAGTAAGAACAGGTGCTTGTATACTAGCATGTACAGCAAAGCTAGGAGTACAGTTAATAAATTTAAGACATCAAAGGTGGATATTGTTGGGATATCAGAGATGTGGTGTCACACATATAAGGAATGCAGAATTTAAATTTGAAGCACTGTACACAATGTCCTTTCTTATAATGTGTACAGAAAGGACATGGTGTATAGTACTTCATGTCAAGCGGTACTGGGTGTTTCCTCCAACTCTGCATAGTAACTCTGTGAATACTTGACTCTTTAAAGGCCAGATATTGTGGGTGGTTAATGAGTGTGAGTGTTTGTGTAAGGTTGGTAATGGGTTGCTTTGATCTGTTGTTCATCCTGTCTGTTATCCTAGTGGCCTGTGGGACTCAGGCGAACCCTGGTATTGCATAAACTTACCAGGGTGAGCCATAAAAAAAAAAAAAAGGAACGTAAGGGGGATAGTATGAGTGAGGGATGAAAGACAGAGAGGAGATGGGGGGCTGTAGCTGAGGTACCCTCCTGAATGAAAGGAGATGACAGTGGGAAACCCTGAGGACCACCCAAGTGGGGGGGGGAGATAGTAGGAGATAGATAGTTTCTCTCCCCATCCATCTAGGGTGGGGAGAGAAAGGGCATAAGGAAAAGGATCTCTATGGTTGTAGATCACCTCTCTGGATGAAGTGAACCCACACTGACTTGGACCAGTGAAACAAACAGTCAGTGTCAGCATGGGATGCTGGCTAATAAAAGCAAATAGCATGGTTCACAAGGGGCACAGTTGACCCATTGGGCATCAGTCTTGTCTGGTGATGGGTGCTGAAAGAATCATGCAGTTTGTTCCCTTCACACATCTTTTATACTTTGTATGCTTTTTACTTTTAACAATTTTCTTATTTTAATATTTTTATAAACCTTTTGTGCTTTTTATATATTTTTATATCAAGATTTAGTGTCTACAAAATCATTTTGTAGAAAACGTTTTTTAATTAACCAAAAAAAAAAAAAAGGTCATTTAGTGTATTCTTGGTTTACCAGAAATGTGCTTATAGCCCAAGGTAACTTGTAAACAACTAGAGAAATACATTTCTATACGCATTGTTATTTGTATAAAGTTAAACTAAAGTTGTCTCAAAAAAAAATTTAATTTTGTAGTTAACATTGTCTGACACTAAGCCCTCTATATATTTTATACTTTTTTCCATTTCTTTTAAGATATATATATATATATATATATATAGAATATAGATATTTTCTCCTCTCCTTTTATCTTTATCAATCATCCTTCATTCTCACTCACACCAGTGGGGGCATGTAATATAAACTTAAAAAAAGTCTTTATAAACAAATGTCCATACCATTTAGGTAATTTTTATTCTTAATAATAGAAGTAAATAGTTGGATAAATGAATTAAATATACAAGCATACCCTATGTGTCATGTATGGATGAAGTGAACCCACACTGAGTTCAGCTGCGCGCAACTCTGACTGCATGCCAAGTCCAGTCCCATAGTCAATTCAGGGATAAATCAAGTCACATAAATACCCCTATATGGACAGCTCCGTCCATATAGGGGAAAGGAATAGTGCTATATATTTTTGTCAGTATGGTTGAGACCACTCATGGTGCTATTTCATATAGATTTTTCTATTGGCAATTTATTGAAGGATTCTTTAGGTCACTGCATTGAGACAGTACTGGAGTTTACTCAATTTGTGGTCTGTGAATATTTTCAGCTGGGATTTGCTAGGCAATCCAAAGTTCTTCTGATCTGGAAGACTTTCTGAGTATTGTGCTCAGGCTTTATAATATGTCTCTTCTGTGATGAACACATTTTCTTGGAAGGGGTCCTATTTTAATTTTTAGAATGTTCCTTTGGTCATAATACATTGGGCAGTTGTAGAGTATATGCACCCAGTCCTCATCATTTCTGCATGCACAATGGAGGTCCTCAACCAGACCGGGACTGTGCAGTTTGGCATTTAGTGAGCTAGGTCCAGTGATTAAGAAGGTCACAAGCATGCTTGAGGAGTATTAAGGGGGTGGGGGATTCGGATAGTCTAGCCCCACTTGGGGTAGATATTTCCTACTTACTTTGCCCTTGGATGACTTTTCCCAGATTGTTTGCCACACCTGTTGGAGAGCTGTGGCTATTTTCTTATTTTCCTGTCTGATGTTATTAGTCAAGTTCAGGGTAATACCCAAATGTTGGGTGGGTATTTTTTTTTTTTTTTTAATTTATTTATTGTACTAGACTGTCCCAGCCAGCTTTCCTGGCATCCCCACCACTAATTACAATACTGTAGAGATATTTACAGACATACATCACTAATTGGTCCTTGAGGTTGTCACAGACATTCTCTCAGATATGCCAGACAAGCTGTACTTGCTGCCTGGGAGTCTAAAATGCTGATGGAACTGATATTCGGGCCACACTCAAGTCAAGCGGACTGAATTTCGGCGAAGTCCGGATGGTCTGTGACAGCCATATCCTCTGCTTGCACCATCACGATGGCGGGACTGTTAGTAATCCTGAGTATAACCTCCGTGCACAAGTACATGGTGGGTGACCACCTAGGTGTGAACCAGCGTAAGTAGGGGTTGAGGTGTGGTGCCTACACCACATGGAGAAATGCCGCCCCTCTATATTACCAGGCAGTACTAGGTAGTAGATGACTCTCATCAACCGGTGCAATACCACCACTTTGCTTATTGGAGGCTTGAAGTGGTGGAACCCATGTTTAGTCTCTAGAGCTAAGTTCTGGCCAACCCTTCCCTATCTCTACCCTCATGCAGTATGATTGACGACTTTTGAGGTTATGATGAACATCATGGCGAGATCCAATATTCCTTACATTTCGAGGGTACAGCTCTAAAACGGTGTTCTCAGGCTGCCCGCTAGTTAGTACACAGGACCGAACCTATTGGTAACTCTCTAGGAGGCTTCCGAATCAGTTAGTGTATAATCTTGCTACCTATACTCTGCCAGATGGTGACTGGAGGGAGTCCAAGTAGTGTGTATGCGGGGAGCATTGTCGAGGCCACGTTATGTCAAGGATCTGGGTATATTCTTATCGTGTGTACGCCATATCCAAAAATTTCATTACTTCATACAGCATGTCCCACCCACTTTTTCTTACTATTGAATACACCACGAATTGTCAAACTAATAGAGCAAGCTTATCTGCGAAAAGATCTAAACCTCCCAAGCACGTCCTAATTCATTTCACAAATATACGTGGTCTCAATTCTAATCTCAATGATGTCCATTTCCACTTGCAGTCTGCCAAATCCCATGTACTTTTTCTGACAGAATCTCGGTTATTGGTTGATTCAAATACTGCTCATCTCAGTTGCCCAAATTATTCGCTGTATGATTCCTTTTGCCATAAAGCTGGTACATGTGCATATGTCCATTCTGATATTCCCTGTCAGAGACTTGGCGATTTGGAATCTCCTCTCTTTGATCTTCTCTGCCTTAAAATCTCTCTACTTCATTGTGTCAAATTCATCTGTTGTCTCTACCATTCTCTCAACTCCACTAATCACTTGGAGCTCTTTGACTTCCTCTCTTTGCAACTTGACTTTCTCCAGTCCAACTTTGCTAAGAGTGAGGTAATTTTCCTTGGTGATTTTAATGTTCACAATGCCAGCTGGCTTCCGTTTTCTAGTCATACCGACCCAGCTGGTCGAGATGCTGAGACTTTTGCAATTACCAATGACCTTTCACAGATTGTTCATTTAACTACAAGAATAGCAGACAATCCAAATCATACAGCCAATATGCTTTATCTTTTTCTCACAAACAACCCTTCTAAGTACATGGTCGATGTGAGAGGCCCTTTAGGCACTTCAGATCACAACTTGGTGATTATCTCTTCTCCAATGGAACCTTTATCTCATGGCTATTTCCAACCTCATGTTGTTTGGCATTACAAGAATGCAAAATGGGATGACCTGCAAGATTTCTTTTCTTCTTTTCCTTGGTCAGAATACAGTTTCAAAACTTCTGATGTCAACGTTTGCTCAGATCGTGTCAGTGAAATTATTCTTGCAGGAATGGAATCCTTTATCCCACACTCCACTGTAAAATGTCGTCCTTTAAATAAACCTTGGTTTTCCAATAAATGTGCTAAGGCTGTTCAAGAGAAGAATGTTGCATATCGTAATTGGCTTGTTTCTAATTCTCCAGTTTCATTTTCTGCCTACACCAAAGCTAGCAACAAATTTAAAGCAGTTATCAATCAGTCCAAACTAGAGTTTGAACAGGCTAAGAGTAGAAAACTTGCTTCTTGCCCTAATGGTAGCCGAGCATTCTGGTCTCTTGCCAAAGCTATTGGCCACAACTTTTGCCCATCTCTGCCCCCACCTCTGTCCAAATTGGATGGTTCTGTTGTCACTTCAGCCAAGGATAAAGCTGACCTGCTAGCATCCCATTTTTCTTCCAACTCATGTATTAATGATCTTGGTAAAACACCTACCACTATTCCCAACACGCTCCATTCAATGCCTCCTGTGGTATTCTGTCAAAAAGGATGTCAGAAGGATTTTGATGAATCTTGATGCCAAGAAAGCTCCAGGTCCCGATGGTATTTCTCCACTTGTTCTCAAAATCTGTGCTCCTGAACTTACTCCTATTCTTTGCCGCATTTTTTCACTTTCTTATTCCAAAGGTGTTTTTCCTTCTGCTTGGAAATTTGTTCATATCCAGCGAGTTCCTAAAAAGGGTGACAAATCCCTCCCATCCAATTATCGTCCCGTTGCAATTACTTCTACTCTTTCTAAAGTAATGGAGAAATCAATTAACCGCCAACTCTTAAACTACCTAGAAACCTTCCATCTGATCAACGATCGCCAGTATGGATTCCGTCAGTGTTGATCCACTGGTGATATTCTGGCTTATGTTACCCATTTATGGACTAATTCAATGGAAAGGTTCGGTGAAACACAATTAGTTGCTCGTGACATCTCAAAGGCTTTCAATCGTGTTTGGCATAAAGGTCTTCTAAACAAGCTTCCATGTTATGGTTTGCCATAATGTCGTCCTTTAAATGTGTTTTTAGTAATTGGTTATCCAGTTTTCTCTCTGATCGCTCACTGAGGGTGATGGTAGATGGCTCTCTGTCTTCTAACTTCTCCACTAATGCTGGTGTCCCCCCAAGGTTCAGTTCTTTCTCACACTCTTTTCCTCTTGTATATTAATGACCTTCATCCAATGACTGGAAATCCTATCCATAGTTTTGCCGATGATAGAACATTGCATTCCACTTTCCATTTTGAGAAAACTTGTTCTGCCCAATCAGCTTCAACTTCTCAAAAATCTGCTACCAATTCCTTAAATGCCAATCTTCAGGTAATTCTCCAGTGGAGCAAAGACAACTTAGTTGATTTAAATCCTTCTAAAACTCTGTCTTGTCTTATATCTCACAAAAAAGATTCTTCTGCTCCTATGCTTATGTTTAGTGACACTCCAATTTCTAGGCTAAATGATATATCTCTTTTGGGGATTACCCTGACTTCTAATCTCTTTTGGCACAAGCACATTACAAATATTGCTTCCTCTGCATCTAAAAAACATGGTTTTCTCTTTCGCTCTCGGCGTTACTTTTCTTCCAAACAGCTGCTTACTCTGTATAAATTGCAAATCCGTCCAGCCATGGAATATTGTTCCCACATCTGGGGTGGTGCCCCGAAAACCTCTCTCAGGCTTCTTGATTCCATTCAGAAGAGGGTAGTTAGATTAATTAATGATTCATCTCTAACAGAGTCTCTCCACTCACTGTCTGATAGATGTACTGTTTCTACTGCATGCCTCTTCTACAGATACTTCCATGGGCACTGTTCTTCTGAATTGGCTTCTATAATTCCCGCTCTCTCTTTCAAAACAGTCCGAACAAGTGCAGCCATCAGCCAACATCCATTTACTGTCCAACTTCAAACTCACAGAACAAACTTTTCATCTTCCTCGTTTATTCATTCAACTGCCGTTTTCTGGAACAACCTTCCTTCATACGTATTTCCTGAAAATTACAATCTACAGAAGTTCAAGTCCAATGTCAACAAATATCTTCTTTCATCTTCTCAATCTCCAACCCAAGCATGGTACTAAGTACTATAGGTTCTATTACCTCTCATGCTGGGGTTTACATAAAAAAAAAAATAATAATAATAATAATTCCCGCTCCATTACAAGATATTGAAGTTCTTCACTTCATGTTCCCCCACAAGTATAAGACATTGAAGAGCTGCAGTTCATATAAAATGAATTTGGATTCCCTGCTACGGAAAGTAGCTAGTGAGAAATTGCCATCAGTGTATACAATTTCAGTGTAATTTCCAGTCAGAGAAAGAAAAGTCTTTTTAATAAATGAAATAATACCCGGAAAGCTGAATTCCACACCATGGAAGTATTCTCATCAGTAAATTGCAGTCAGGCCAGAAAAGTATTGTCATCAGTAAATTGTAGTCAGAAGATGGAAATGCATCATCTTCATAAGCATTGATATATGTTTAGTTAGAGTTTGACGTTTCCAATCAACTCGTCCAGTACACTGACTTAAAAGACCAATCAGTGATGAAATGCACAACCTGAATCACCTATCCTCATCGCATACTCAGACTTGAAATTCCACTCAGGGAAGCACCTGTCCTTGAATACTCTGCCTTGAAATACCACTCGGGGAAGCACCAATCCTCGAATTCTTCACCTTGAAAGAGCACTCAGTGATGAAATGTGGGCTAACTAGGGATGTTTGTCTGGCCTATTTGTACTAGCCCTCTTGAATCATTAGTGATTATCTAACAGCTGCCGAAGCTCATGCCTGCAGTATCAGGAACTGCTTCACCTGCTGTCACCCATGGCACAACGAACCACCTTGCTGTAATTTAATGATCGACGAATGAAACAGCTCACCTTAGGACAACATGTTTAGGAACTAGTGACACCTAGGAATTAAAATTTCAGTAAGATTCAGCTGGAGGATCAACTCATGTAGAAAGCATCAATGAAGAAAATGTTATAGCAGCTTTCATGGCATGGTTGAAATTGTTTTCAATTTGATGTTGCTTGGTTCACGTTTTAAGCATTAGCATTAGTAGAGGCATATGATGCAAGAAAGCAAGCTTATGCAGCATCAGCCAAAAAAAAAAAAAAAAAAACCTTCCACTTAACCTCTCCGTTCGTTCGAAATACCTGTCCAGCTGACAGGCTATCAACTTCCACAACAAGGGATGGAAGTCTGTTCCACCAACCAACTACCCGCTGGTTAAAGGCAAATTTCCGGGTATCTCTATCCTATATCTGTCTTTCCTCAATTTGAATTTATGCCCTCTCAGGTGATTATTCTGAGCAAGAGGCCGAATCCCATCAGCATTGAGCATGCTCAAACCATTCAAGGCTTTATACACTTCTATCAGATAACCTCGCTGGTGCCTAGTCTCCAGACACTGTAATTTGCAAAATTTAAACCTTTCTTCATAAGAGCAACCCTTTGTTCCATTCACTAACCTTGTTGCCCTTCTCTGTACTCGTTCCAGCAGCTCTACATCCTTCTTGAAATGAGGCCTACAGACCTGTATACAGTACTCAAGGTGTGGCCTGACCTTTGCCTTATACAAGGGAATAATCATCTCCTTATTCCTGCTAGAAAAATTCCTGTATATCATTGATAAGACACCATGAGCTACTCTTGCAGCCCATCTGCACTGCTTAGAGAACTTCATATCTGCATGAACAATTACCCCAGGTCCTTTTCATTCTCTACCACTGTCAGTGTAGTACCACAGAATTTATACGTTGCTGTTACCCATATGTAGTACTTTACATTTGTCAATGTTAAATTCATTTGCCACTTCTCAGCCCATCTGCTCAACCTTTCCAGATCCTGTTGCAGCAGCATAGCATCAGTAGTGTCCTTAACAACACTGCCAACTTTTGTATTGTCTGCAAACTTGGACATTAAGATTGATATACTAACATCCATATTATTTATAAATACAGAAAACAATAATGGACCCAACATTGAACCCTGAGGGACTCCACTGATAACATTAGTCCACGATGACCAGTGTCCATTGATTACCACTCTCTGTCTTCTCCCCCTCAACCACCCCCTTTATCCATAGCAGCAATTTGCCTATAATGCCACACTGCTCCAATTTGCGCAGCAGTCTTCCATGTGCAACAGTATCAAAAGCCTTTCTAAGATCCAAGTATATAATATCAAAGATATTCCCTGCATCCAGTTCTTTTGTGACTGCATCATAGTATCCAATCAAATTGGTCAAGCAAGACTTCCCCTTAACAAAACCATGCTGTGTCCGAGCTATAACTGAAGTCTTGTCTAGATGATCCTGCAGTGCTTCTTTAACCAGTGCCTCTATTAATTTTCCTGGAACAGAAGTTAAACTCACAGGTCTATAATTACTTGTAGTAGTAGTGGCATATGATGCAAGAAAGCAAGTGTATGAGCTTATGCAGCATCAGCCAAAAAAAAAAAAAAATCACACCATTCCCTCCAAATGCTTGTCCAGTTTCTCCTTAAATTTATTCAACCTACAAACTTTCACAATGACAGATGGAAGTTTGTTCCAGCAATTAACCACCCACTGGCTAAAAGCAAATTTCCGCACATCTATTCTGCATCTGTCCTTTCTTAATTTGAATTTATGTCCCCTTCTGTGAGTTTAACAAAAGTTAAACTCGCAGGTCTATAATTACTTGTGTCAGCCTTTGATCCTCCTTTGTGAATTGGGGTCACATTTGCACATCTCCGGTCTATGGGTACCTCCGCTGAGTCCAAGGAAGCTCTCATAATTATGGCTAAGGGTTTGCTTACTTCCTTTGCTGCCTCCTTTAATATAACTGGATAGATCCCATCCACCCCAGGTGCCTTTCTTGTGTTTATCTTCAACAATTTCTTCTCCATTTTACTCTCAGTTATTACAAGGTTATCTAGCTTTCTGCCCGAGTTGAATACACCCCTGGCATTGCCCTCACTGAATAACTCCTCACGTGTGAATGTTGATGCAAAATATTCATTTAGTTTGTTAGCTACCTGAGCAGGATCATCAACAGTTGAACCATCGATATCAAGTGGAACAATCTGATTCCTCCCCTTCCTTCTAGAATTTACACAAGTAAAGAACTCTTTGCTGTTTTTCTTTGCATCCCTTGCCAAAGATTTCTCGTAATCTGCCAACGCCTGCCTAACCTCCTTTGTAACTTGGTTACAGATCAACTTATATCTATCATAGGCTTCTGTGTCATGTGTTAATTTATATGTATCCCAAGTATTTTTATTCTCTACCATATGTCTCATTAGTTCATCTGACATTCATTTAGGCCTAAACCTTGAACAATTTCTTAGTTGGTATGTAAAGCCTAGTAGCTTCCCAGATAAGTTCTTTGAATGCTTCCCATTTTAAATTTGCTGTTGAGAACATCATCAGTTGGTCCCACTGTATTTAATTTAAATACTGTCTGAGACCATTGTAGTCGCCTTTACGAAAGCAATAACCCTTCCCTTAACCCCTGATGGTAGTTACCCCTTTGAGTAAATCCCACTTCAGCACACTGTGATCACTGCCACCTAGTGGTCCTCTATCTGCACATTCTTAATGCATGAAGAATCACTACTGATAATCAAATCAAGAGTATTACTCCCTCTAGTTGCCTCCCGAACATGCTGATGTAGAAAACAATCATCCAATAAATCCACAAAAGCCTCGGTAGTGTGTGTGTGACCAACCCACAAATTCCAGTCAATATCTGGGAAATTAAATTCCCCCATTATAAGACTCTCTGATTTACTGGCCCACTCTATTTCCCTGTACAGTTTCTTATTATACTCATCAGAGTTATTAGGCCTATAGCACACTCCTGCTCTCAATTTTGATCTCCCAGTGCTTATATCACACCAAACTGACTCGACACTGCACTGTCCAGCAATGTCGACTGGCTTCACTTCCTTAGATTTTATGTGTTTCTTAACTAATAGCATAACCCCTCCTCCCTTCCTATCCTGTCTCCTTTCTGTAGACGATGTACTTCCCAAATTCCAGTTCTGCATTACTTATATCTGTGTGACACCACGTCTCTGATATCCCAACAATATCCGCATTTGATGCTTTGAGCAATACCTCAAATTCCTCAAATTTATTTACCAAACTCCTAGCATTGGAGTACACACAAGTATACATGCACCTGTTCTTTTTCTTAGCTACCCTAACACAACCCATGTGTTTACTTCTACTGCAATGACTCCCAGCAGTCTCTGAAATATCCTGCATCTTGTTTTCCAGGCTTCTGCTCAATCCAATAGAAGCAGTGCAAGAATCACTTTCACCTCTGCCAGTGGCTACTGTTAATCTATTAGTCCTTGTATCCCCCCCAATTTAGCAGTTTTCCGACCCACCTAACACTGCCTCGACAGCATCAGCAAATATTCTTGCATCCTTTCTATTTAAGTGTATCCCATCCCTGTAGAAGCAGTCCCTTCTGTTAACAAGTACAGACCAGGCTGATAAAAATTCTACCCCTTGAGCCTTGCACAATCTTTCCAGGGCCGAATTGATCGACAAGGCTCTCATTATATATACTCCCTCCTATCGTGTCTGGGCAGAATTGCAGACACTTTCAAATTCAACCCTAATTCACAGCTTTTTTTCAACAGTGACCTGTACTTGTTAAGTAATTCTGCCGGTCTCCTACTCTTCATATCATTAGTGCCAACGTGTACAACTATATCACCTTTTGTGCCCTTAAAAGATGGTATCCGCTCTACAACATCATCAATCTTTGCCCCTGGCAGACATGCCCTGGTTGTGTTCCACCTATCCTTTTTCCATACCATGTTCCCTGTTTCCCTGACAGTAGGATCACCAACAACTACTAGTTCCTGTGGGACCAGCACATTCTGCCTTGGGGTTGCCGCTGTGTTGCGTGATGACAAAGGGCAAGCTCTGGCCTTGATGTGGGCAGCTGAGAGCTTGATGGGCCCCTCAATTTAGATCCTTCTAGGGCATCAACCCTGTCCTTCAAGCTCTCATATAGGCTCATAACAATGCTGAGTTGTCGCCTGATTTCGTTACACTCCTTGCATCGTGCACACACAAAGACATTCCCCATGGCAATATCATGTCCCATACCCGATTGCTGCACAAACATCATGCAAGCAATGCATTTTAAAAGGCTGTGATTCAGAGAGAATCTGCCCCCCTCAGTTCTCCTCTGAGCCACAGCACTCCCATTAGCTTGAGCCTTTTGCTTTCCTGCTCTGGTCTGAGCCATGATTTCGATTTAATTTCAATTTCAGTACAAAAATTATAACCCTAAACTTGTATCCCAACACAGTTATAACACTATATATATTTTTCAGTATCAAATATTATCTACGAGTTCTGTTTATATATCTTCCATATCAAGTTATGTATTAATTAATTCTGTTTCATTTGTAATCTAAGTCGTTATGTGTATTTAGTTAAAAGTACAATTTAATTGACAACCAAGTTTAACAAGATTAGTAGATTTTGCTGATTAATTGACAATATTATATTATATACTATATATACTATACTATACTAACGCTATCTAGTTCGGGATATCACGTATCGTATAACAATGTTGCAAGTTACGAACGGTAAAACTACGGACACTTAAGTATTAATTAACTTCCAAATCTCACTGTCTCAATCCAGAATAAACTAACATTCCTGACTAGGTCTATAAGTTACTTATAGAAAATAATTTGATGTATCAATTTGTCAATAAAGCGTCTAAATATGGCAAAAAACTTCTCGTTTAGGGGAGTGCAACTCGTAACACATGGATATGATACCCTTACCTATACTTTTATGCAATTACAAGGCCGAGTAAAGAATAAATACACCAGATTAATCAGAAAAACACAAAATAATGCTAAACTACTAAATTTAAATCAAAAGTTTTAGAAAAACAATAATTTCAAATCAATAAATAAGAAAATCCACTTAGCGGCTTTGAACACATCTGGCTCCCATTAGCCTCGTCAGCAGACTCCTAGAATCTAGAAAAGTTGGGCAGATGGGCTGAGAAGTGGAAACTGGAGTTTAATATTTAAAAATGAAAAGTACTGCATATCGGTAGCAGTAACCACAGAGTAATGTACCAACTGTGTGATACTACACTCAGGGTAGTGGAAAATGAAAAAGACCTAAGGGTATTTGTGTAGTCACATATGAAGTTTTCTGAGCAGTGCAGCTTGGTTGTCAGAGCAAGTCATGCGATTTTTGTCAGTGATATACAGAAATTTTGCTTCCAGTGATACGCAGGTGATTATCCCATTGTATAAAGAAATGGTTTTGCCACATATTGATTACTGCATACAGTATGGAAGCATCATGTTAGGAAGGATATAGAGTTGCTGATATGAGTGCAGTGAAGGGCAACAAAATTGGTTAGGGTAACAAAGGGGTACTCTTACCATGAAATGTTTCAATTCTGCAATTTGCAGCGTCTGAGACTAGGTACCTGCGCTGTGATCTGATTGAGGTGTTTAAGACGTTGAATGGATTGATCAAGCTCAACACTGATCGGATTGAAACCTTTTAATTTTTTGTACAATTGAGGGGGCATGAATTCAAATTGAGGCGGGACAGTTGCAGAAGAGATGTGTGGAAATTTGCTTTTAGCCTGTGGGTATTTGATTGTAGGAACAAGCTTCCATCTGTTTTTGTGGAAGTTGATTACTTAAATAAATTCAAGGAAAAACTGAACAAAATTTGGAGCAAATGGATTGGTGAAATGGGAAGGTTTTTTTTTTTTTTTTTGTTGATTCTGTATAAACTTCCTTTCTTGCAACACATGGATATGATACTTGCTACTACTAATTCTAATGCTCAAAATCAGGCAAATGTGCTGAGATATGGAATTTGAAGTTTAATATTGACAAATGCAAGATTCTTCATATGATTCTTCTAATGCAAGATTCTTCATACCAGATTTAGTGTAATGAAGAATGACAAAGATATGAAGTTCTGTGAGCAGTTGAGACAGGCTACCAGGACAATTCATCAATTATCCCTAGTTTTTGTCAATGATATTTGTGCATTTTGCCAGTTGGGATAAGAAGATAATAAACGGCATCAGTTCAATAAATTTCAGTACCTGGGAACAGAAACCTGCAAGGACATCTGATTGGGGTGTTTAAGGCTTTGAATGGCTTGAGTAAACTGAATGCTGATGGGTTTCTTCCTCTTGCTCAGATTGCACATGCAAGGACATAAATTGAAATTAAGGATGTTTGTTGGAATGAACTCCCATCTGATTTTTTTTTTTGGTGGGTAATTTGAATGAATTCTAGGATGAAATAGACTAACTTTTAGAGCAGATGGACAGGCGATCTGGAAAAAGTTTTTCTTTTTCTTCTTTCTCTCTCTCTCTCTCTCTCTGCTGATTCTGTATAAGCTTGGTTTCCTTCATCATTTGCCAGTACTAATAATAAAATTATATTAATTAGACATTGACATTGGCTAATCAGCTTTCACTCTTTATATTGGTTACATCAATATGGAGGTATATGACTGTGTCCCAGATAGATAGATATAGATAATTGTAGTCCCTGTTGGTCCTGTTAATTTATTCCTTTTAATTCTTTGTAGTATTAAAGATAATTGGTTCAATACACTCCTATCATTTAGATCTTTCATCTCTGTTTCTTGGCCTTCTTTCTTATATCTTAATCCTTCTTGTACATTAATAATGTGTGACTATGAATTTATATTTGATTTATACGATTTAATTATTACTTATAAATTATGTGTACTTTTTGCATTAGAAGTAATTATTGTGTTTTTCTTATTATTGTATACTCTTATGTTTTCTTTTCATTTCATCCTTCCTGCTTTTCTAGCATTTTTCTAGGCATGTGTTGAACACTGCACCCTTTTGATAATGCCTTTGAAATACAGCACACTTTATTTTGCTTTCTTCTTAATCTGCCTTGCACTTATTGATGTAATTCCCGTGTCCCATGTTTCTTTTGAAACTGTATCATTCATCCACTTTTCTTTCTATATTACCTGAAATAGTTTCTTTCTACTTATACTGCTATGCACACGTGCGTGCACACACACACACACACACACACACACACACACACACACACACACACACACACACACACACACACACACACACACACACACACACACACACACCCTCAATGTGGGCACCTATACATGGTGAGGGGACCTCCCAGTGATGCTGCTGGGCCTCCAGATTAATATCACTGGGATCCAACGCCCAAGCCCAAGCGGGTATGGTGTCTTGGTAGCCCTGGCGTCCCACTCCCGAGTGCATTTATTGCATGTCGGGTAGTGGGTATCCCTTTGGGCTCCGTGGTGGGTGGGGAGCCTAGGCACTGAACCACTACAAAACTATATGAATCCTGATAAAATTCTCTCTTCTGGTGCTGCAACGCTGTCCCTATCCAAAAATTTAGATCTTGATCCTGCTGATGTCACTTCAGCAAAAAGACAAAAAATTGAAACCATATCATGTCCAACACCCTGTTTCCTGATTATGCACTCTACAAGTGAGAAGCCTTTAGGGAAAATGTCACCCTTCTTTATCCAGAAGGGTTTGGAAGAGTTGGCAGGTAATCCAAAATCAGTAAAACGACTTCAGTCGGGAAACATCCTTGTAGAGACCAGAAGTGACAGACACTCAGAACAGCTCCTCTGAGCCACATCTATTGGGGGAATGCCTATCACAGTTAGCCCCCATAAGACATTTAATTAATCCCGTGGTGTCATTGCCCAATGAGATGTGATGGAAGAGTAAATCTGTTCTGAATTGCAACCCCAAGAAGTGACAGCTGCGAAACGAATATTCATGGGTAGGGATGGGAAACTCATACCTACAAGAAACATCATCCTAACATTCAATTCACCTACGTCTCCTAATGAGATCAAAGCTGGATATATGTTAACTGTCCAGTGCATCCGTACTCACCAAATCTCTTACGATGCTTTAAGTGCAAAAATACGGACACTCACAGATGGCTTGTCATGGTGCCCTTGCATGCGCACAATGTGATGCAAAGGACCACAAAACAACATTATGTTCAACTGAAAAACCATCATGCATTAACTGCAAAGGAGAGCACCCTGCATATTTAAAGGGTATGCCAGAGGTGGAAAGAAGAAAAAGAAATTCAGCGACTTAAGGCAGAGCTGAACATATCTTATCAGGAGGCAAGAAAAACAGTGAAACCTATAAATGTTAACAAACCCACCTACATCCAGAAGGTGGCAGGGAGATGTTCCATGGGAACATTTATTAGGTCATGTTCATTAAAACAGGAAAACTTTGAATTTTTGAAGTTTTCTTAATCTTGAATTTTTCTGATAGGAAAAATTCAAGATTAACATGAAATTGTAACATAAAATTTCCTCTTTTAATTTGTTTTTAATTGTTGTTTAATTTGCTGTGTGCATGTACACATGAGAAGCTGCTGTTAAGTGAAATAATTTCCTTTCTGTGTTCATATCTTTCTAAGTTAGAAAATTTATACCAACTATCTGTTGTAGGTTTTCCAGGTGAGCCAGGTAGGCCAGGTAGGCCAGGTTTGCCAGGAATTAAAGGAATATCTGGAGACCCAGGATTTTCTTTCAGTGCAGAGACTGGTCAGAAGGGTGATTTTGGACCTTCAGGTTATGCTGGTCCACCTGGTCGATCAGGAATAAAAGGACTAATGGGAGATATGGGAATGCCAGGTAAATTTTATATGACACTTAATCATCCTTCATAAACTTGAATTCATTTCAATTGACTTAAGGCATAGTGAATACACGTATCTTAAAATGAAAATCCATGCCCTTGTAAAGTATAATTAGTAGGCTTTAATATTTTATTTGTGACTTATGGTGATATACAGGCACTTGAGAAGAAAATGAATTTCATACGCAAGATTATATGCCAAGAATTTCATATGTAAAAGTATATGCTAAAAGCATTTCCATGGCCATTCAGCTTATAGTGTGATGTGGATCTCCTGTTATTTAAATACTTTTTTGTGTTTGATTGTTAATTATTTTTCTCTAAGTATCTCTTTACTCTTGTATTAGTAAGAAAGACACCAGAAAGGAAAACTACCATTTACCTTTTTTATTATTGCTACTCACCCCATTGATCTTAACATCCAGTTGTCCGTCAGTTGGCATTGCTCCTGCTTTTGCATGGCAGAATCAGTAATGTGGGAGAAGAAATCAACTCTTCGAAGGCTGAAAGGAGCAAACATAGGCATTGATAACTATCCATTGCATCAGCCTAGTAGCTCACCTGACACCAAACATAACATATCTCACTCCAAAGAATAAGAACAGATGAGTATTAAAAGGAATTTGCTCCTTTCTTGATCCAAAAACTGTTCAAAATGCTGGTTCACCCAAAATCGTTAAATGACTGTGAACAGGGGGATCACATAGAAACTGCTACCCACAAGCACCCTGAATCACTACTTAAACTTACAGCCTTTATCAGAAATGCCCATCAAAGTTACTTTTTCATTCTATGTGGATACATTGAAATGGGTCATATCTGAATGGGACCTGCTGAATGTGACAGAAGAGGAAATATTCCAGAAATTAACAGAGGCAAAAAATTTTGGCTCTGTTAATTTCTGCTTTGATTGCTTTTGTTAGTCCACCAAAGAACAGATCTGTGATCATATTTATTTTTATTCATAGAGAAGTCAGGGAGCACACAGTGAGTCTGGTTTTCTGATCTATGTCATCATATTCAGAGGTCATAAAAGCAGTTTAGTGAGGTTAAAATAATGTAGATCAGTGTTAGATTCAGCAAAATCTAACATTATTTTGTTTTACTATTCATAATTGAGTCTTGATTTCACCTGCTCTAGAGCCTGCTGGTACCTGAACATTTTTCTATTTTGATTTTACAATTAGTACAAAAATACAGTTATGCTGCTGATATTAGCCAGCCATAACTTTTGCGCCAACAAACCTTTGCTCCACATGGGGGACAAAATTTTTAATTGGACTATTTGATTTTTATTTGTACCAGCATGTCAGGGAAAGTACTAGGTAAAAGAATATTTTACACCTCATGATCCTCTTCCCCCACGAACCAGATGACATACTAGGGCTGACAGTACAGGAACCAGTATCAGGGAATAATCACAGAATTCTATGGTGGATGATGAAAGAGAGGTAGCAGTAGTTAGAATTTCACAAATCTGGTTAGCTATTTTGGCAGAATCACTCATGAACTGGATTTAGGGAATAATTTCGACCTTGTTTATTTGGATTTCAGCAAAGCATTTGACTCAGTCCCGCATGAGTGGTTACTTTATAAGCTGGATCAGGTTACAATCACAGGGAATATCCTTAGATGGATAGCAGGAGGAAAAGGGTTATGATAAATGGTTATTCCTCAGGTTGCTTTGATCACTGGGGGGTTCCCCGATAATTGGTGTTAGGATCACCTTTGTTTTTATTTTCATAAAGGACATCGATGAAGGGATAGAGGGCATGGTGTCTAAATTTGCAGATAATGTAAAGATTGTTAATGAATGTAAGAGTAGTTAATGATCACTGCCAAGCAGAGATTCTTCAGAGTAATATAGATAGACTTCAGGTATGGTCAGAAAAATGGCAACTATGCTATAATCCAGCAAAGTGTAAGTGGGGCCTTTCCCAGGTGTAATAACTTACACCTGGGAAAGGCTCCAGGTGCCAAGCTTATTTTGAGGCCAAGCAATATATTTGTGATTTATACAGTGCTCTTCCAAGGAAATTAAAGTTATTTTTAACTTTCTACATTTCTCAGACAAAAGACTGGTAGGATGAAGCAACCTTGAATTTGTTTTTCTGAGTTATAGTTTTGTATATTAATAACTTTGCCATAATTGAGAGCAAAGTGGAGGAGAAATTGTTGAAGTCAAACATAAGAAAGGCACCTGGGGTGAACAGGATCAATCCAGTTATATTAAAGGAGGCAGCAAAGGAAGGAAGTAAGCAAGCAAACCCTTAGACATAATTATGAGCGCTTCCTGACTCAGGGGAGGTCCCCATGGACTGGAGGTGTGCAAATGTATCACCAATTCACAAAGGGGGTTCAAAAGGTGACACAAGTAACTACAGACCTGTTAATTTAACTTGTGTTCCAGGGAAATAATGGAATCACTGGTTAAAGAAGCATTGCATCTCTAAAGACTGCAGTAATAGTTAAGACACAGCATGGGTTTATTAAAGGGAGGTCTTTTCTGACCAATTTGATTGGATACTATGATGTGGTCACAAAGGAACTGAATGCCAAAAATAATTTTGATATCATATACTTGAATTTCAGGAAAGCTTTTGATACTGTTGCACGTGGAAGACTGCTGTACAAATTGGAGAGGTATGTCATTAAGGGTAAGTTGCTACAATGGATAAAGGAATGGTTGAGTGGGAGACGACAGAGAGTGGTAATCAATGGACACTGCTCTTCGAGGACAAATGTTATTAGTGGAGTTCCCCAGGGTTCGATGTTGGGCTCATTGTTGTTTTGTATATTTATCAAGGATATTATTGATGAAGGTATATCAGGTTTAATGTCCAAGTTTGCAGATGATACAAAGGTTGTCAGTGTTGTTAACCAACCATTTTCCCAACTTATCTAGATCCAGTTGGATCTAGATAAGTTGGGAAAAATGGGCTGAAAAGTGGCAACTGAAGTTTAACATTGACAAATGCGAAGTACTGCATATGCGTAGCAGTTCCTGAAGAGAAACGTGTCAACTATGTGATACTACACTTAGGGAAGTGGAAAGTGAAAAAGACCTAGGGGTAATTGTGCAGTCAAATATGAAGTTCGCTGAGCTGCCCTGGAAGCTCAGCGAACTTCATATATGGGCTTCCAGAGCAGGTCATGGAGTCTTGTGAATGATATATAGGAATTTTGCTAGCAGTGACAGGGAGGTGATTATCCCATTATACAAGGCAATGGTCAGGCCACACCTAGAGTACTGTGAACAGGTTTGTAGGCTTCATTTTAGGAAGGATGTAGAATGAATACAAAGAAGGGCAACAAGATTGGTGAGAGGAACAAAGGGGTGTGCTTACCAAGAAAGGCTTATGTTCTGCAAATTGCAGCACCTGGAGAGTAGGCTCCTGTGAAGTGATCTGATTGAGGTGTATAAGGCCTAAAATGGATTGATCAAGCTGAATGCTGATGGGATTCTTCCTCTTGCTCAGACTAAGAACCTGAGGGGGGCACAGTTTAAAATTGAGAAAGATAGTGATAGAATAGATGTGCGGAAATTTGCCTTTAACCAGCGGGTAGTTGATTGGTGGAACAAGCTTCCATCTTTTGTTGTGGAAGCTAATAGCCTAAATAAATTTAAGGCTGAGCTGGACAGGCATTTGGAACGAATGGAGGGGTGAAATGGAAGGTTTTTTTGTTTTTTTGGTTGATGCTTCATAAGCTTGCTTTCTTGCATTGTATGCCTCTACTAATGCTAGTTAGCCTATGAGTAAATTGTCTCCCTTTGTTATACAGAAACATCTGGAGAGTATTGCAGGATCTCCCAAGACAGTTAAGAGACTGGGATCGGGAGACCTACTAGTAGAAACCACAAACCACAGATATTCCAAGAAGCTGTTACAGCTTACAAGCTTTGCTGACATTCCAGTAAAAATATCTCCTCACGTAACCCTAAATTTATCTAAGGGGTCACATCCAGTTTGACCTATTAACTGTCATGGAGGAAGAAATAATCCAAGGACTGCAGGGAAAACATGTAATTAAAACAACATGAATAATGATTAAAAAAGATAATCAATTTACACCTACCAGTAATATTATTCTCACCTTCAATACATCCAGCTTACTCTCCTCTGTTAGTTAGTTAGTTATTTTTGTTAGTTATTTTGTTTTTAGGAGCATTAGCAACTAAGGCCATATTGCTCCGGGATATGCGTTGGTCATTCCCTGACCTTTCCGCATCATCCGTATTTTGGTGGTGATGGGATCCTCTGTAAAAGCAGATTATTTACTTTTCTGCCTTCATCGCTACAATCCCAACCCGTTAAGATATTATAAATGCCAAAAGTATGGCCACTCACAAACTGTATGCAGAGGAGTTCCTGTCTGCCCCAATTGTGGGTCACATACAAAGTGACTGTACAGCTACAAAAATGACCTGCCCAAATTGCAAAGGTTACCATCCTGCATATTCCAAGACATATGAAAAATGGAAAACTGAGAATAAAATAGTAAAATATAAAGTTGAGAACAAAGTCAGTTACCAAGAAGCGAGAAAACTAGTTGCACCTACTATAACAAAATTATATGACCTATGCCAATGCTGTAAAAAAAGTATCAAACAGTCTCCACTCAAACTGATATAACAGTTCCCACTAATAAATCAATTTCTGATTGGGCTAGAAATATCCTTTCTGATAATACCTGACAATACCAGTGGCATCTCTTCCAATGATAGCTACCATATCTCATGGTAAAAACTCAAATGTAATGAAAAATATTCAGGACTCAATCATGGACACTGTGGTCAAGGTTGAGTCCTGAATGAAGAAATGGATACTGGTCGGCCAGTTTCTCCAAAAAAAGATAAACCAAAATTGGAACGTCATAAGCCAAGTCACCTAATAATGCCTAAATTTTACAATGGAACTGCAGAGGCTTTCGTTGCAACATAATAGATTGCTCCATTTGTTCTCCAGTACTGGTCCCAACCATAGACTGGTGTCATTAATGATCCTATGGGTAGTGATCACTTCCCAATCGTATGCAAGGTATTGATAGCACAGACTCCTCTAGCTCAACCCTTCAGGAAATGGAAATTTGTCCGAGTGAACTGGGCAAAATTTCAGTCATCAATCTCTTTTGATGAGAAAAAAATTCATCTCCAGCCTATTATTATTGGCTGTGATAACGTGACAGGTTACATCAGATTACATCTCCTAAATGTGGCCAAAGACAATACCATTATCAAATCTCCCAGGCCAAAAGCATTATAATTATTGGTAGAATGAGGAATGCACAAAAGCAAAAAAAAAAAAGCAAAAAATAAAGCCTGGAATTTGTTTCGGCAGTATCCAAACACAGCCAATCTGATAAATTATAAAAAGTCAAAGGCAAAAGTACATTTTATACAAAAGCAAGCCAATAAAGAATCCTTGACCCATTTTGCATCCAGCATTAACAGAAATACTGGCAGCAAAGTAATTCAGAAAAAAATTTTCTTTCTGTAAGTTTCCAACCATACCTTTTTCAATCCTTTCCTGGAATGGGCGAGATCTGTCTGGTTTCTTTGGATATAGCTAATGCTTTGTACAATACTTTTGCTGAAATCTCAGCAGCATCATCTTATACTACATCTTTCCAGCAAATTAAAAATAGTTCAGAGCAGCATTCATTTAACTTCCAAACTACGCTCATTCTACCATATAACAAACCACTTCAATATTCTGAACTTTTGCATGCCATTAGAACAGCCCACAATGGTGCTGCTGGACCAGATGGGATCTATTATGTCATGCTGCAACATATTGATGACAAAGCTTTCTGCTTCCTTCTGCTCATTTACAACCATATTTTTTTAGAAAATGTTTATCCAGCTTCTTGACATAATTCTATAGTTTAGGCTTTCCTAAAACCTGGAAAAGATCCTTCCATCCCCCATAGCTATATCTCTCTCAAGCTGCCTTTGCAAAATCCTTGAAAAAATTGTCCACAGTAGACTTGTCTGGATCATTGAGTCAGAACAGCTAAGGAGTCATAGTCAACGTGGATTTCGAAAAAACAGGTCATGCTTAGATCTCATGGTTAAGGCTGAATTTGCCATTTGTAATGCCTTTGTGAAAGAAAAATATTTAGTAACGGTTTCAATAGATATACAGAAGATGTTTGATGCCAGATTAGTGAATGGAACAAAGGGGTGCTCTTACAAAGAAAGGCTTAAGTTTTGCAAATTACAGTGTCTGGAGACTAGGCACCAGCGAGGTGATCTGATAGAGGTGTATAAAGCCTTGAATGGTTTGAACATGCTCAATGCTGATGGGATTCTTCCTCTCGCTCAGAATAATGGCTGACACAAGTAATTATAGACCTGTGAGCTTAACTTCTGTTCCAGGAAAATTAATGGAGCCACTAGTTAAAGAAGCACTGCAGGATCATTTAGACAAGACTTCAGTTATAGCTCGGACACAGCATGGTTTTGTTAAGGAGAAGTCTTGCCTAGCCAATTTGATTGGATACTATGATGCAGTCACAAAAGAACTGGATGCAGGGAATAGCTCTGATATTATATATTTGAATCTTAGAAAGGCTTTTGATACTGCTGCACATGGAAGACTGCTACACAAATTGGAGCAGTGTGACATTGGAGGCAAATTGCTGCTATGGATAAAGGGGTGGTGGTTGAGGGGGAGAAGACAGAGAGTGGTAATCAATGGACACTACTCATCGTGGACTAATGTTATTAGTGGAGTCCCTCAGGGCTCAGTGTTGGGTCCATTATTGTTTTCTGTATTTATAAATGATATTGATGATGGTATATCAAGCTTAATGTCCAAGTTTGCAGACGATACAAAGGTTGACGGGGTTGTCAAGGACACTACTGACACTATGCTGCTGCAACAGGATCTGGAAAGGTTGAGCAGATGGGCTTAGAGGTGGCAAATGAAGTTTAACATTGACAAATGTAAAGTACTACACATGGGAAACAGCAACCCCAGAGCAACGTATCAACTCTGTGGTACTACACTGATAGTGGTAGAGAATGAAAGGGACTTGGCGGTGGTTGTGCAGGCAGATATGTTCTCTGAGCAGTGCAGATGGGCTGCAAGAGTAGCTCATGGAGTATTGTCAATGATATACAGGAATTTTTCCAGCAGGGATAAGGAGGTGATTAATCCCTTGTATAAGGCAATGGTCAGGCCACACCTAGAGTACTGTATACAGGTCTGGAGGCCTCATTTCAAGAAGAATGTAGAGCTGCTGGAACGAGTACAGAGAAGGGCAACAAGATTAGTGAATGGAACAAAGGGGTGCTCTTACGAAGAAAGGCTTAAGTTTTGCAAATTACAGTGTCTGGAGACTAGGCACCAGCGAGGTGATCTGATAGAGGTGTATAAAGCCTTGAATGGTTTGAGCATGCTCAATGCTGATGGGATTCTTCCTCTAGCTCAGAATAATCACCTGAGAGGGCATAAATTCAAATTGAGGAAAGACAGATGTAGGATAGACGTGAGGAAATTTGCCTTTAGCCAGTGGGTGGTTGGTTGGTGGAACAGACTTCCAGCCCTTGTCGTGGAGGTTGATAGCCTAAATAAGTTTAAGGCTCAGCTGGACAGGTATTTTGAACGAACAGAGGGGTGAAGTGGAAGTGGGTTTTTTTTTTTTTTTGGCTGATGCTGCATAAGCTTGCTTTCTTGCATCAAATGCCTCTACTAATGCTAATGCTAATGATCACCTGAGAGGGCATAAATTCAAATTGAAGAAAGACAGATGTAGGATAGATGTGCGGAAATTTGCCTTTAGCCAGCGAGTGGTTGGTTGGTGGAACAGACTTCCATCCCTTGTCGTGGAAGTTGATAGCCTAAATAAGTTTAAGGCTCAGCTGGACAGGTATTTTGAACAAACAGAGGGGTGAAGTGGAAGTGGGTTTTTTTTTTTTGGCTGATGCTGCATAAGCTTGCTTTCTTGCATCAAATGCCTCTACTAATGCTAATGCTAAAATGGCAGCATGGCATGGTGATCTTTACTCTCTTGGTTTATGTGGCAACCTTTCCATATTTATTCAGAATTTTCTACATACTAGATCATTCCCAGTTCAATACCAGCATGCCCTGTCTGCAACTTTCATTCAGGAAGGTGTTCCACAGGGATTGGTACTGAGTGCCACTCTTTTTGCTCTCAGAATAGATTCTATCACTAAACATTAATCAGCTTCCAAATACAGTTGAGACCTACCTTTATGTGGATGACCTTTCCATCTCCTGCCATTCCCAAAACATCAGATCTATTGAACAACAGCTTCAGATATCACTTAATAAAATACAGCAATATGCCAGCCTTGACAGCTATCGACTCTCGCAACAGAAAACTATTGCATCCATTTTTGTAGACAACAGAAACTTCATTCGGATCCTGAACATGAAATTTCCAATGTCTCCAGCCACAACAGCCAACATCATACAGACCAATCGCCCTCCTAACTGTTCTCAGCAAACTCCTTGAGAGACTAATCTTCTTCAGAATATACAAGTATTATACAAACAGAAATCTACAGGCCAACAACCAGTATGGATTCCGTTAGGGGCGCTCGACAGTAGACGCACTAAATAACCTGATGACATCTGCTCAATCCACACGTGAAAAATACTTCCTTGTAATTGCAGTCGACTTCGCCAGGGCATTTGACTCACTGTGGTGGCTGAATGTCCTTGGCAAGCTCAGGCAAGCACAGATTCCTCAAAATCTCTACTCCTGCATTAAAAGCTATCTATGTGACAGATTTGTCAGTGTAGAGACTCCCTACTCCAGGGTGATCAGATCCACAGGGCTTGGTCCTAGGAGCAACTTTCTGGAACATGGTCCTGGATGAGTTCCTAAATCAAGACCTTGGGCACGTTAAGTCCCAAGCCTATGCAGACGATTTGATCCTTTCCGTGCCTGCCAGCTCAAGAGCCCAGCTTGAAATTCATGCTAACCAAGCACTCTGGCTCCTCCAGGAGTGGGCTACCCAGCACAACCTGACAATCTTAGCTGAGAAAACCTCCAGCATCCTCCTGAAAGAGAACCTAAGCTCAACCAGACTACTGCAGATTAAGATCAATGCCACAACAATCAAGCGCTACACCCAGCTTAAGCACCTTGGTGTAATCCTGGACTCAAAACTGTCCTTCCTCCCACACCTACAGTATATCCAAAAGATAAATTACACAGAATTGGTGGCAAGGGTCACCCGCAGGGACTGGGGTCTAAACCGAGGAACCCAGCCCTGTTTTACAAAGCAGTCTTTATTCCAGCCATCTCATATGCTGCAGGCGTCTGGTATCATCGGGCAACTATTGTCACAAATCAGAAGAAATTAGCCACCATTCAAAGAACAGTGCTACTTACCATCACCAGAACCTGCTGCACGGTGAGCACTCCTGCTCTCCAAGTCCTCGCTGGAGTCCTTCCTCTAGATCTTGAAATAATTAAATGTGGCATGTTGTATCATCTGTCCATAGGAATCTCCACTACCACCACTGGATTCACCACCAACCCAGCAATCAATCACAAGACAGAGTAAAGGCACCTTCTTGCTCACCTGCAGAAAGCCTGGCAAGACAGATGGACAACATCCACTAAGGAAGCAATTACAAAGAAATTCATCCCTGAAGTAACATTCACATTTCCAAAAGCCCCAATCTGGTTTTCCCCTGGCCTGTACATAACGTACCTCCTAACTGGCCACGGGTTGATACAAGAAAAATTAACGTCTCTGGGCATCACAGATAATCCACACTGCCACTGTAGCACTGACGAATCTTGGCACCATATAATGTATGACTGTCCTGACTATAAAGACTTGAGATCTATTCTGATCACAAAGATTATTAATTTGCCAAAGGACCAAGAACATATATTAATTCATACCCATGACAATTATAAATACTTCACCACTTTTGCACAGGATGTCTTCAGCAGACAAAGAACATTAAGGAGCCTAAACCACCAAGAGCAATAACTTGAGACAGATTCTGGGCACCCTCTCCAGTAGCGTCAACCGCTGACCTCATCGAAGCTCAGTTTAACTGAAATTCACTTCCTTCATCCAAGTTCCATCGAGCTGATATCTGCAACTGAATCTCCAGGCAAGATCAACCAGTACCTGATCCCACTGAAGACTCCAAAACCCAGACACTGGAGACACCAGCAGCTTTTCTGCCACAAGCCACATTGGCGATCAAACCGAGCACTCTAGCCTGGTTTTCTTTTACTCTCCTCCCCGGCTGGGGGAGGAGGAGATTGGGTCCTGTCTCCACCCCCTGCCACACCCTTGTTCTGCCTGTTGAGGCCTGGGCCTGCCTCACTAACTTCTGGGGTTGCCTTCTCTATCGTCCCCATTACTCTGTCTTTCCCACCGCCCTTCAACTCTCCCTGCTCTGTCTAACTCGCAGTGTACACCCCACACAACTTATCAATTAATTATGCCCAAATTTAAACCATGCTTACATATTACTCTTGGCCTTTTATGTTCTAGCGTTAACCCCCTTCTATATATTTTTTTTATTTATTTTATTTTTTTTCACATAGGCCTTTGCCACATAAATCTTTGGAAACTAGGTGGCAGAGCCTGCCAGAGTACAAAAATCTACTGGATACCTGACCTGCCTCCCCGGGTCAAGTGCAGTAACTGTGGGTACAATGTGGGTACAACAGGGGCACAATGGCTAAATGGTCAGAAGAATAATGGTACACAGCACTACACATCCTTCCACTCCCCACACACTTTTTAAATCTCTGGCCTTCACAGAGTTCTGTACTACACGAACAGAGTACACAATGCGGAGATGGGGGAAACCCCTGGTGCCGTGAGACAACTAACACACTTTGCACTTTGTCTCCATCCAAGTTGCTACTAACATCAGATTTCTACGATTAATTTGCTGTCAGATCCCTTGACAACAAATTAAATTTCTTAGACCATATTAAAACTGTACGTACTTCCTGTATAAAAAAGTTAAATATACTCAGAACTTTATATGCCCTAACATGGGGTGCATAGTACCTCCCTGCTGTGGTTATACAGAGCATTAATCAGATCCTGTCTTGATTATGGTACTCCTGTCTATGATTCTGCCAGAGAAAGTGCATTGCACTGGCTTGATCTAGTTCAACACAGTGTCTTCAGGATTACACTTGGTGTATTTGGAACATTGGCAGCACTTAGCCTCTGCATTGATGCTCATGCACTCCACTAACATTATGTAGGAAAACATTGTTACTGAAATATGCTGTCAAAATACAAAGTTGTGCCTCGCATCCCATTCAGTCTTACCTATTCAATCCACCGTTAGGAAACCTCTACAGAAATAAACCTAGCATAGTAAAACCAGCTGGTCTTCATCTTCTTGAACTGATGCAAGTTTGGAATGTTTCCATTCATTCTGTACAACAGGAAGTAACTTGCACTCATCCACCACAGACTGCTCCTCCTCTACCAACATGTGACACTTACCTCTGCCAATGGGGAAAAAATATTCTACAAGCATCAAATCTAAAACGACTTCATGCAGTTCACATTCGTAAATATATTTATTTTTCTCCAATTTATACAGATAGCTCTAAATCTAATTCAAACATTGCAGCAGTCAGTGTTTCTACATACCACTATTTCAGCATCCCTTCCACCTGAATTCAATATGTTCTCAGCAGAATTATATGCAATTAAACTAGCCTTAGAAAATCTGTGTTCTGACTGTTCATTAAATTTTTTTATTTACAGTGATTCCTTCAGCTCAATCATGGCATTATGTAACTCCTCAAGAAAAGTTCAACCTGTTATAGATGAAAATAGAAGCTTATTACTGCAAATTGAGAAATGCCACCAACTGGTCACTTTCTGTTGGATTCCAGCACATTCCAAGATTTTTGGTAATAAACTGGCTGATAAAGCTGCAAAAAAAATCCAACTACCTGACATTTAACAAATATCCCTGTTCCAGCATCAGAATATCCACAAATAATTCATGCTGCATGCCTAACAGAATAGACAGCACTCTGGCACTTTCTAACAAATAATAAACTCTTTCAGTTTAAACAGGATCCAAAAATTTGGCGTTCCAGTGTCGTACATCAAGATGAAAGGAAGTAGTCCTTTCAAGAGCAAGAGTAGGTCATACACATTTGAGCCACCTTCATTTGCCCACAGGAGGAGATGATCCACCACAGAGTTCACATTGTTCTTTAAATCTGACTGTTAAACACATTCTCATTGAATTCCCATACTATAAACAAGACAGGCCGACCGGGCTAGCCAGGCGGATAAAATGCCTGCCTGGCAACCCAAAGGTCGCGGGTTTGAATCCCGCCTCGGGCTTGGATTAAAGTACTGCAAAAACCTTGGGAGGTGCATTATGGCCACAGAAGCCGATGCGCCAACAACTACCAAAAAAAAAAAAAAATAATAAATAAATAAAAATAAACAAGACAGAAATTCAACCCGGCTCCAGAAATCAATAATTTTAGAGAATCTCATTGTTGACAATGCAAATGTTTCTGAATTTTTCATCTTTCTGAAGCAAATCGGAGTTTTTAATCATTTCTGACCTCAGCCTTTTCTGACATTACGAGAATTTCTCATCTATTTATGCAATAAATGAATAGGCACGTTATAGCCAAAGCAGCTTATGCACCATCAAACCCCCACAACAACAACAACCCTTGCGGAAACAGTAACCACAAAATAATTTATATACTTGGTGGAGTTGAATTAGAAAGTAGTGGAGGAAAGGGACTTGGGTATCACAATACAGTCAGACGTGAAGTTCTCCGAGCATTGTAGACAAGATGCAAGGAAGGCCCTTTGTGTCCTATCGATGTTTTATCGAACATTTGCTAGTAGAGATTAGGATGTCATAATCCCATAATATAAGGCTATTGTTAGGAGACACATGGAATGCTGTGTTCAAATATGCACACCTAAAGAAAGACCATTAAACTTCTTGAAAGGGTCCAAAGAAGGGTAACTCTCCTAATGAGATTGGCAAAAGGGCATCCATATGAGGAAAGACTTCAAAGATGTGTGTTGAAGAGCTTGGAAACCAGGCACCTTAGAGGAGACTTGATTGAGGTGTTTAAGGCTCTGAGAGGCATAAGTAAAATGAACAAAGATGAAATTTTCATGGTTATAAATGATTCTAGAACTAGGAACCATAAATTCAAGTTACGGGGGAGATGCTTAGACTGGATTGCAGGAATTTTTACACTGAGTGGACAGAAATCATGAAATACCTATCTAATAATGGATAGGCCCATTATTAGGTAGGTACCATTTTGTCCGGATAGGGGCAGTCACATGGCAAGGCTTTGAGTCCACTAGTTCACGAAAGCATTCCACAGGTATTTCCATCCATGCTTGCTGCACTGCTGTGCATAATTCTGTCTATTCCTTGGTGAAGGATCCAAAGCTTGAATGGAGCTTTCCACATCATCCTAAAGATGCTCCACAGGGTTTGTGTCCAGTGAACAGGGAGGCCATTCCATGGTAGTAAAATCTGTAGAATGCTCTTCGAACCACATTCTACTCACCATGGCTCTGTGGGGCGAGCATTTTCCTGCTGGCAGAGTCCATTACCCTGTGGGTGCACAATGACTATGAAGGAATGCAGATGGTTTGCAAGGATGGACACATAACCTGGATTGTTCGGAGATCCATCTAGATGTACCAGAGGTCCCAATGTGTACCAGTTGAACTCACTCCAGACCATTACTGACCGTCCATCTGCCTGAACAGTCCCCTTTTGAGATGATGGGTGCCTAGCTTCATGCGGTTTCCACCAGATACGCACCCTCCCATCCACTTAAAATAACTGGAAACAGGAGTATACGACCTCCATGATAGAGTGACCCATGAATTGAACACCCACTATCATCCCTCTTTCAAAGTCTGTTATCTCACGATGTTTATCCCTACTGACATCTTGCTCAGCTCTGTATAGGACACTGTCATGTGACAACTCCTTTTTGCTGAGGCCTGATGACCCTCCTATGTGCGAGCAATGAGACACCATTTTATCCATTGAACATATTTTATGCGATTGTACCAGTTTTAGAAATTCTCATTTTACTGCTTTTACCCATCTGACTGAGTCATATACACTCAGTCAGATTTTAAATGACAATGAGAATGTGCCAGCAGTTTTTAAATTTTTAAAATTGATTAATATATATACACTTATATGAAATTTATCTCATATTGCTTTTTTCATTGTTCTGATTTTATTTATTGATATGTCCACACACATATATATATATATATATATATGTGCACTTTTCGACGAAGTAACCTTTTTACAAGTTACCAGTCTTATCTTTTTATATTTTAACCTTTTCCTGGTGCACTATAACCTTGCTGTTTTTGTGCCACAAAATCAAAATCAAATCATACTGACATCAAATTACCATCTACATGAATGCAGTAATGCAGTGTACCTATATGACTTCCAAGCAGCAGGTTCGTCCACTGCTTGAGGGGTGACAGTGTCGCATTGCCCAGGAACCAGGTATCCCATGAATTCTGTCCTCGCAGTGTATTTTAGCTAGCGAGTTATAAATTACTGGAATAAGTTACTACATGGGGTGGTAGAGGCTGACAGTTTGGGGAAATTCAAAGCTCAGCTGGATAGTTTCCTACGGGTGGAGGGAAATGCATAGGTTGTCTATTTCTTTTTCTTTTATTAATTATTTATTTTATAAAATTTTCTTGTTATTTTATTTATTTATCTTTTTTTTTTACTGGGAAGCATAAGCCATAGGTTTCCTTGCACCATGTGGCCATTGCTAATACTAATACTAAGTTATTTTCTTGTTGGAGCAAAAGGCAGTCATACAAATTCTTTTGCATCTGTATGATGTGTCCATTCAGTGTAAGTTCTGTCCTTTGCTGTTAGCATCCTTCCCATTTTTGGCATACATTCATATCTAGTTTTTTTTGCGGGGGGGGGGGATCTTATACTGATTTATATTTGACTTTGAGCCTCTTGGAATACAATACCATTTTCCTCTATATTTTTGTCATAAAGGCCCTCAAACAACTGTTCAGGGATGACTTTTGGAGGTGGTTTTCCTGGAGTTTCTGGTGCAAATCCTATTTCTGTTATCGTGGTGCAGGATTTCATCTGATTTTTTACTGTTTGATTTCAGTGATGATCAAGTTATTGTAGATCATTGTTATCTGCTTTACTTTAATATTTTTTAGATTTTGTCTCAGAGACTTGAACATTTCATTTTTAACAGCAACTGGTTTTAGGTGTTTAGCATATATGCACAAGTGTCTGTTGTCTTAATGTTTGTCCATCTGCGTGTAATAGAGGGACACCCAGTGGATGGATTTTTATGAAATTTTATATTTGGTTTCCATAGATAGATTTGTAGAGCCATCCAAAATTTCACTAAAATCAGACAATTAGAAATCCAGCAACTATTATCGTTTATTTTATATATATATACAATTTGTAAGGAAAAAAGAAATTCATAGATTAAATGTTGATTTAATGCAATATTATTAGCTTTGGATAGTCTGTGCATGCTTTTCATCTACAGTGAAACTTCTCCTAACGGACACCTCTTGTTAACGGACATCTCTCTGCAACGGACATTTTCAAATTCCCCAACTCACCTCCATTGGTTTTAATGTGTTTGCAGCTTCTGTCTAGTGGACATTCTCTGTAACGGACGCGGACAGGCAATCTGCACTGTTTCATTTAGATTAGCACTTAATTTGATCTCCCCATAATGGACAGCGGGTGAGCTCATGGCCCTTTTTCTAGGAACATTTCTTCCACGTATTGCCTCAGTCGTGTGTTTATTTTCTATTTCCGATTCTCTGAATTTTATCGAGGTTTATGTCGCAGTTCTAAACCCTTTTTCAAGAATTTTAAGGCACGTGTAAAACTTCTGATGAATTCGGTGTGTGCAGGGGGGGGAGAATATGGTCGGCCTTTCGTCTTTTCAGTTTCAGTTTTGTTCAGTGTCGTGTGAAGTGCACAATGTCTTCTCATAAACATTTAACTTTAAAAGATAAAGTCGAACTCATTAATGCGTATGATTGGCAAAAAAATAGTGTTCACAATCTCGCTGCGAAATTCAAAATCGGGAAGACGCAGGTAAGCGACATCCTAAAGAAAAAAAATGAACTGCTCAAACAATTTTGACAACACGGAAATGATCAGGTTCAAAAATCATTCCCGAAAACTGTTGGACTTCAAATTTGTCGCGCACATGCTAAAAAAATTCCCATTAATGGGCCTATTATTAGGGAAAAGGCTTTGGAGATTGCGAAATCTATGGGAGTAAATGAGTTCAAAGCTTCTGTGGGATGGCTAGACAAGTTCAAAACTCGGCATAAAATTTCTCAGAAAACCGTAAGTGGTGAAGGTGGATCTGTTGATACTGGGGTTGTAACAGAGTGGACCATCAAATTGGAAGATTTATGTCGTGATTTTGAAGCTAAGGATATTTACAACTGTGACGAAACAGGGTTATTTTTTAAAGCTCTTCCTGAAAAAACAATGAGTCTAAAAAACGAAAAGTTCCAGGGCGGAAAAATTTCAAAGAACGCTTGACTGTACTATTATGTACAAATATGCTGGGAGACTTTGAACAACCTCTTGTTATAGGAAAACCACAAAATCCTCGTTGTTTCAAGGGCATAAAGTTGAATCTTTTGAATGTTGACTGGAAGTCTAATAAAAAAGCGTGGATGACACGAGATATCATGAGCGAATGGATAAGTCACTTTAACCAAAACATGATTCGTCAAAACAGAAAAATTATTCTTTTCATGGATAATGCTGGATCTCACCAGCACATTGAATTGTCCAACATTCAAATCATTTTTCTGCCACCAAACACATCTGCAGAGTGTCAGCCCTTGGATTAAGGGATAATAAAAAATTTTAAACTTCACTACAGAAAACGTGTTTTAAGACATCTCTCATTGCAAACATGAACGATGTAACATGTGGAGTGACCTTGCAAAGAACATCAGCATCCTAGATGCGATTCAATGGATTTCCTCTTCAGTAAACGCAATTAGAAAACAAACTGTCGTGAACTGTTTTGTAAAGTCTGGCTTCTCAAACGCAAAAATTAAAGTTGTGAACAGCAATGTGGAGCACCAAGAAGAACAAGAACTTCAACATCTATTGATAATGTACGATACTTCCGCTACAAGTGACCCTGGCTACAAAGACTCAAACCTCACTACAGAAGATGGTGCTCTAGATATCAACGACATTATCATCGTTATTTTTCAAGAAGTTCCTCATGAGGATGAAGAAATGGAAGGAGGTCATTCTGTCGAAGAACATATTAACGACGAACCACCGATGAAAATAGAAGAAGTGCTCATACAAATCAATCTTTTAAAAATGTTTTTCGCCACTGAAGAAGATACTGAAGGACTTTCGATGGTTTCTTCACTCCAAACAAATTTTGAAAACAAAATTATCAGCCGGAAGAAGGTGCAGAAGAAAATAAGTGATTACTGTATGCATTTTTCTTAAGATAAAGTCATAATATGCATAGCACAATTGTATGTATATTATTTACAAAAATATTGTGCAAAATCTGTATATAATTTAATTTAATTTTACATTAAACATTTAACGATTTTTCTTTATCTCTTGTGTATGTAATTGTATATTATTTACAAAAATATTGTTCAAAATCTGTATATATTTTAATTTAATTTTACATTAAACGTTTAACGATTTTTCTTTCTTTCTTTTTTTTTTCTCCCTCAGACTTCTTGTTAGCGGACACTTCTCTCTAACAGACACATTTTCGTTCCCCATGGCTGTCCATTAAAGGGAAGTTTCACTGTATTGTGATTTAAGAATGCATGATGATGGTGCATCTTGTGAAGAGATACATACACAGAAAAATTATATTCATTTCTAATTTACTTCCCAGATTAGTGATTACTCCCAGGGGTTCACATCTGGTGAGTATGGGCTTGGCACACCTGGGGTCCTAAGCTGAATATCATCATTCTTCTCTTTCTTGGTGATCCCCTTCAATTTTTTTTTTATCTCCCTCTCTCTCTCTCTCAGGATAATGGGAGATTTTTTTTTTTTTTTTTTTTGATGGTGCAGCATAAGCCTCAGGCTTCCTTGCACCATTTAGTTAATAATAATAATAATAATAATAATTCAGATACCATTAGGTCCTCAAGAGCAGGTGATGCTAGGGTAAATTACACTATTGAACATCATGATTGTAATCTGCATTGCAGAAACTGAGCTGGCAACACACTGAAACCTGAACAGTGTGCCCAGTTGCAGTTATGACATAACAGTATTTGATGTTATGACTCTTCTTTGTGTCATTGTGAAATAAGTTTTGTAATTTTTGGTTATGATGCGGGAAATTGGGATACAGAGATATGAGCATTCAAACATCATAATGTGAACTACAGAAAGGACACGTGTATTATGTATCTGTAATTAGTGCCAGAAATGGTTACCCAGAAAACTTGTAAAGGACATGTGTCTATGTAGTAGTAGTAATAGAGGCATGTCATGCAAGAAAGCAAGTGTATGAGCTTATTTAGCAAAAGCCAAAAAAAAAAAAAAAAAACAATTTGGCATATCCATTCCCTCTAAAAGTTTGTACAGTTCATTCTTGGATATATTTAAGCTGTCAACTTCCACAACAACAATAGACAGAAGTTTGTTCCAGCAATTAACCACCTGCTGGCTAAAGGCCAATTTCCACACATCTATTCTACAACTGTCTTTTTTCAATTTGAATTTATGCTCCCTAGGGTTCATAACCTGAGCAGGCAGAAGAATCCCATCAGAATTCAGCAGGCTCAACCTGTTCAAGGCCTCAATCAGATTACTTCATCAGGTGCCTAGTCTCCAGCTGCTGCAATTTGCATTACTTAAGCCTTTCTTAGTAAGAGTACCCCATTGTTCCCCTCACCAATCTTGTTGCCCTTCTCTGTACACACTCAAGCAACTCTACATCCTTCCTGAACTGAGACCTCCAGACCTGTATGCAGTACTCAAGGTGTGGCCTGACCATTGCCTTATACAAAGGGATAATCGCCTCCTTTTCCCTACCAGCAAAATTCCTGTATATCATTGGCAATACCCACTACCTGCTCTGACAGCCCATATGCATTGCTCAGCGAACTTCATATTTGACTGCACAATTACCCCTAGGTGTTTTTCACTTTCCACTTCCCGAAGTGTAGTACCACATATTTGATACATTTCTCTGGGGTTCTTTCTACCCATATGCAGTACTTTGCATTTGTCAATGTTAAACTTCAATTGCTACTTCTCACCCCTTCTGCCCAAATTTTCTACATCCTGTTGCAGTAGCACACTTCCATTATTGTCATTAAGAATCCTGCCAACTTTTGTATCTGCAAACTTCGACATTAAGCATGATTTTCCTTCATCAAAATCATTTATAAATATACAAAACAACAGTGGGCACAACACTGAATGCTGGGGAACAGCACTAATAACATTAGTTCACAATGAGTACATCAAAGTATCCAATCAAACTTGTTGGATAAAATTTTCCCTGAACACAAACCCATGCTGTGTCTGAATAATTACTGCAGTCTTGTCTAGATGATCCTGCAATGTATCTTTAACCAGACTCCATTATTTTCCCTGGAATGGAAGTTAAACTAACTTTTTTATAATTACTCGTGTCACCCTTAAATCCCCCTTTGTGAATTGGAGATACATTTGCACATCTCCAGTCTGTGGGGACTTACCCTGAATCCAAGGATGCTCTCATAATTATGGCTAACGGTTTGTTTACTTCCTTTGCCACCTCCTTTAATATAACTGAATATAGCCCATCCACCCCAGGTGCCTTTCTTATGTTTAACTTGAACAATTTCTCTTCCACTTTGCTCTCAGTTATTACAAAATCATTAAGCACCCTGTTACAATTTGATAATTTTCTTCCCTTAATAACTCCTTATGTGAATTTAGATGCAAAATACTAATTCAGATTATCATCTATCTGAGCAGGATCATCAGCAGTCAAACCATCAATATCAAGTGGACCAATCTGATTCCTTCCTTCTAGAGTTTATATAAGTAAAGAAGTCCTTGCTGTTTTTCTTAGCATCCTTTGCCATTTCGATTATTTCTTAAGATTTATTAAGATTTCTCGTAATCTGCCATCGCTTGCTTAATCTCCATTGTGGCTTGATTTAAGACCAGCTTATATCTGCCATAGGCTTCTGTGTCGCCTGATATTTTATATGCATCCCATGCATTTTTATTCTCTGTCAGGAGTTTTACTAGATTGTCTGAACTCCATTTAGGCCTAAATCCTGAACAGCATTTTTAATTGGTATGAAAAGTCTAGTTGCTTCTACAATTAGTCCCTTGAATGCTTCCCACTTAGAATTTGCTGTTGGAGATTCATCATCAATTGGGCTCACTGTGCACAATTTAAAAAATCTCTGAGACCACTGTAGTCGGGTTTACGAAAGAAAAAAACCCTTCCCTTTATCCTTGATGGTTGTTGCATCTTTAAGTAAATTACACGTCAGTACACTCTGATCACTGTCACCTTGGTTCCTTTATCTGCAAATTTTTAATGCACGACTAATCACTAAGCACATAAAGATTATTGCACTCTCTGGTTACCCCTCGAGCATGCTACTGCAGAAAACAATCATCTAATAAATCCACAAAAGTCTTGCTAGCGTGCAAGTAATCAAACCACAAGTTCCAGTCAATATCTGGGATGTTTGTTGTTTGTTTGTTATATTATTATTATTATAGCTATATGGTGCAAGGAAGCCTGAGGCTTATGCTGCACCAGCCAAAAAAAAAAAAAAAAAAATTCCCGAGTTATCTTGAGAGAGAGAGAGAGAGAAGTAGAAAGGAATCACCAAGAAAGAGAAGAATGATGATATCCAGCTCAGGACCCTGGGTGTACCAAGCCCATACTCACCACACCCAGGGTCCTGAGCTGGATATCATCATTCTTCTCTTTCTTGGTGATTCCTTTCTACTTCTCTCTCTCTCTCTCTCTCTCTCTCTCAAGGTAACTCGGGAATTTTTTTTTTTTTTTGGCTGGTGCGGCATAAGCCTCAGGCTTCCTTGCACCATATAGCTATAATAATAATATAACAAACAAACAACAAACATCCCAGATATTGACTGGAACTTGTGGTTTGATTACTTGCACACTAGCAAGACTTTTGTGGATTTATTAGATGATTGTCTTCTGTAGCAGCATGCTCGAGGGGTAACCAGAGAGTGTAATAATCTTTATGTGCTTAGTGATTAATCGTGCATGGTTTTTAGGAGTTAGCAACTAAGGACATATTGCTCCAGGGATATGCAGTGGTCATTCCCTGACCTTACTGCATCCTCCGTATTTGGTGGTCACGGGCTCGAACCCCGGTCTAATCAAGAAGCGTCTGCTATGCACGGCTGCTCCTGCCCACCTGGCTATAGTGGCACCCTCTGGGATGTTAAAATCCCCTGTTATAACACAATCTAATTTACTGGCCCATTTTATATCTCTGTACAATTGTTCATTGTACTCTTTAGAGTCATTAGGTTTATAACACACTCCTACTCTCATTTTTGCCTTCCCAGTGCTTATATCACACCAAACTGACACAACATTGCACTGTCCATCTATGTTCACTGGATGCACTACCTTAGATTTTGCTTAGTACCCCCTAAGCAAGTCCCTAAACCTCCCAGCACCCCATGCTCTAGGCCACTGCTCATTCTACTAAAAGCAGTGCAAGAATCAATTCGACCTCTGCTTGATGCTACTATTAACCTTTTAGTCCATAAATCCCCCCAAGCTTGCAGTTTTCCAATGCATCTAACACTGCCTGCACCCCTTCTATTTAAGTATATCCCATCCCTGAAGAAGCAGCCTAGGGTCTTTTGCATCATACCGGTGGTTGACACGAAGATCAGGATAGTCGTTACTTCTTGCATATGCCACATAATGGTCGTGCCTATGAATGTACTCAGTCTGGGTGATCACCATGCATCCCCCTTTGATGTGTTGGATCATTTCTGAGGCCAGATGGCATCATCGACATGTGTCATCTGACCTTCCAGGCTCCTTTGTGATGTATTTTCTATAGTTTCTGGTTTTGATTGCCTGGTCTTGGATGGCCAGCATGGATCCTTCAGTTTCGGGGATGAGCATCCCACTTGTGAGCCGTGCATTGGAAGCAATGTTATTGATGTGATTTTGGTGGAGCTGATTGTAGTGTCTTCTTTGCCCATCTTTCTAGCTTCATTTCTTATGCCGTCTGGGTGGGTCGGTGGGTGGGTGGGAGGGAGCTTCTCGCTTAGGTTGAGTCGGGTATACCACTTATCTATCTTCCTTATATCCTGGTGGAGTGGTGCTGTGTTGTTCTCGAAGTAATCTTTCAGGTTAACTGTTGCTGTTTTCTGTTGCTCTATCAGGCCGCTTCCCCCCTCTTTCCAAGGGGGGAAGTGGCCTGATAGAGAAGTCAGCAGTGCAGAGAAGGATATCTTCTCTGCACTGCTGACTTTTGGTGGTGTTGGCGGCTCTTGGTCATCATTGTCCTTGTCTTTCGAATGATATCCTCCAGCTCGGCGTTAGTCCAATATATGACCCCAAAGGAGTATGTTATTACTGGAGCTGTATAGGTGTTTATGGCTGTAACTGTGACCTCTCTGTTCAGTTTTGCTTTCAGCAGGCTTCTGAGTCTGTGATGATATTTTTTTGTCAGGCACCTCTTGATTTCCTTGTGCTCTGACTGCTGAGCCTGCATCATCCCTGTGTATTTTTATTATTATTATTGTTAGCTATATGGTGCAAGGAAGCCTGAGACTTACGCTGCACCTGCCAAAAATAATTTCCGAATTACCCTGAGAGAGAGAGAGAGAGAGAGAGAGAGAGAGAGAGAGAGAGAGAACAAGAGTCATAAGTAGAAGGGAATCACCAAGGAAGAGAAGAATGATGATATCCAGCTGAGGACCCGGGTATGCCAAACCCATACTCTCCCTCTGTTTTATAGAAAAACTTTCTTTCACATGCAATTTCCTGAAAATTGTAATCTATAGAAATCAAAGTCTATTAAGAAATATCTTCTGTTTTTTTTTTTGAAACTGTAACCCATAGACAGTACTTAGTACTGTAGCTTGAATACTTTTCATTGTTGGGGTATTCATTAAAAAAAAAGTCTGCAACATTGTCATGGTGCACCATAGCCTTAGTCATTTTTGCAATAATAAAATCGAAATCCATCCATCCATCCAAACAGAAATACATAGACAGGTAAATTTTTGATAAGGTAATGTTTAAAAGCTGAAATGTTTATATTTTTTCTGTGAAATTTAATCTATAGTACAATGTTGAAAAATCTTCTGCAAAAAGTCTGCTGGTTTTTTTTTTTTTTTTTTTTTGGAAAATACAGCTGCTTTTTTGCAAGGTGTATTTTTTTTCTTGTTTTCCCCGAAAAAAAACTTCCATTTTCCTCCTGCTTACAAATGCCTAATCTCTTTCTAATTGTATTGAAAGTTTAAAGTTGAGAGCTGTGTGTATATCATTTCTAAAATTGTAAATAATTTTCTATTCTATTCTATATCTCAGATGTAAATATCTGAGATACAGAATAGAGTGGTGTTCATGTTGTTTTAAGAAATTTATTTCACAGTCCTAGAGATTTTGTTTTTGATTTAATTTTAAATTTACTTCTTATAGATGTTAATTTCTAGGTTTAATGATTGTAGCATAATTTTATTTTCTATAGGTTTAGAAGGCCCCAAAGGTGATAAGGGATTTCCTGGTTTGCCTGGATTAACTGGCGCTAATGGGATAGTAGGACAACCGGGAAGAAAGGGCGAAAGAGGATACTCAGGTGTTCCAGGTATATCTGGAAAAAAAGTAAGTAATGATTTGCTCAGTAAACAAATCCAAAGAGTTCTTGTATTATCCTTCTTAAATATGTTTTGTTCTTAATGGAAAGAGCATCCTCTAATATATGTGTGAACTAAGTCAAGAAGTTCCTCAGCTGAGTATTAAGCTCTGCAGTTGCCATATGCAACGTGATTTTCTGCTGTCACATTGCAATCAATTGCGTCCCTTTTTTTACTTTTTGGGGATTTTAATGAACATAATACTCAGTGGGTTAGTGCTAACATCAATAGAAGAGGACGAATCATAGTGCATATGTTCACTGACAATGACCTCTCCTTTCTAAGTGTGGGAACAAACTCCTTCCATGTGCCTACTCGTACCTTTCTTTGTCATTGATCTTTCTACCTGCTCCCATTCTCTCCTTCCTTCACTTACTTGGGAGGTTGAGGAAACCCACCTCTCAAGTAAGTTCACTTCCCTGTGATAACCAAACTAACTAGTGGTAGACCTAGTTAGGCTAGTGTGCCTGCCATTTAGTTTTCCATGTTGGAAAATTGTTCAGACTGACTGGAATGCCTTTTAACATCTGGAAAACATTGACATGACATCAGTCAGGAGCCCATCAATGATGGAATCATGTACATCACAGAAAATATTGTGAATGTAACCTAATTGCTTATTAAAGACTTAATGCAATAGCAAGACAAGTTAGGTGGAAAGCAAAACAGGATTCATGAATTGCTTTTGCCTCAACAATCACCAAAGAACCTACACATGGCTCATCTGGAAAAAGAATACAGGTGTTAAATGGAAAATTCATTTAACTGCCCTCTCCAATGCTTCATTGGAAAGGGAAAGACCTATCTACAGCTGAAAAAGTTACTAATGCACTAGCACAATCATTTGCTACAATCTCTGCTTCTGTCTGCTATGCATCCTCCTTCCAGAACATCAAAGCAGCTGCAAAAGGGTATAAAATCAACTTCTTCGCACATTGCTTATTGTCATAAATCCAATCATTTACATTAATAGAACTTTGAGAATCATTAAACAGATTTTCAATAGTGCCACAAGACAAGATGCCATTCATTACACTATGCTGAAGCATTTACTTGTGTACCCTGTCAATTTTCTATAATCAAATCTTCTATGAAAATGCCTATCCTTCTTCTTGGTGCCATTCTTTCATTATTGCCATACCAAAAACAGGAAAACATCCTTTGTGCAAAATTACAGGCCAATATCACTTACAAGCTGCAAGGGAAAAATTTTCGAAAGGATGATTCATACAAGGCTCACACATGTAGTGGCATAAATAGGGTTGGTGTCACCTCCCGTACTAGACCATACAGAATCCTTAGTAATGTTTTTTGTACTAATGTTACTTGTAAATCATAATTCCCACATATCACTAAATGTAATGGCAATGGTAGTGAAATAATGATCTAGCAAAATTAAAATTACATCTTTAAATTACAATATCATATGCACAGCCTTAAATGTATTTACATTTACATAGTTTCATGTGGTTAAAGTGAAAATATGGTAAGAAAACCTTCCATGGGGGTGGGGATACATGGATTAATAGATTAACAGTGACCGCTGGCAGAGGTGAAAGGGATTCTTGCACTGCTCCTATTGAAATGCAATTGAGCAGCAGCCTGGAAAGCAAGGCAATAGGGATTTCCAGGACTGCTGGGAGTCATATTGGAAGAAGTAAATACATGGGTTGTGTTAAGGTAACTAAGAGTAGAACCAGGTGCATGTATACTTGCATGTACACCAATGCTAGGAGTATAGTTAATAAATTCGATGAGCTTGAAGTGCTAGTCAAGATATCAAAGGCAGATATTGTTGGGATATCAGAGACGTGGTGTCACACAGACATAAGCAGTGCAAAATTGGAATTTGGGGTGTACAATGTGTACAGAAAGGATAGACAGGACAGGAAGGAAGAAGGGGATTATGTTGTTAGTTAAGAAACATAAAATCTAAGAAAGTGCATCCAATGGATGTTGGTGGATAATGCAATGTTGAGTCTGTTTGGGATGACATAAGCACTGGGAAGGAAAAATGAGAGTAGGTCTGTGTTATAGGCCTAATGAATCTGATGAGTATAATGGGCATTTGTGCAGAGAAATAGAGTGGCCCAATAAATCAGTGTGTCTTATAATGGGGGATTTTAATTTCCCAGATATTGACTGAAATTTGTGAGTTGGTCACTCACATATTATCAAGGCTTTTGAGGATTTATTGGATAATTGTTTTCTACAGCAGCATGTTCGGGAGGCAACTAGAGGGAGTAATATTCTTGATCTGATTATCAATAGTGATTCTTCATGCATTAAGAATCTGCAGATAAAGGAACCACTAGGTGGCAATGATCACAGTGTGCTGAAGTGGGATTTACTCAAAGAGGTAACTACTATCAAGGGTAAAGGGAAGTGTTTTTGCTTTCATAAAGGTGACTACGGTGGTCTGAGACAGTATTTAAATTCTATACGGTGGGACCAACAGCAAATTCAAAATAGGAAGAATTCAAAGAATTAATCTTGGAAGGTACTAGGCTTTTCATACCAACTAAGAAATATTGTTCAAGATTTAGGCATAAATGGATGTCAGATGAACTAATTAGACATGTGACAGTGAAGAAAAATGCATGGGATACATATAAAATAGCAGGTGACACAGAAGCCTATGATAGATACAAGCTTGTCTGTAACCAAGTCACAAAGGAGGTTAGGCAGTCGAAGGCACATTATGAGAAATCTTTGGCAAAGGATGCAAAGAAAAACAGCAAAGACTTCTTTACTTATGTAAACTCTTAAAGGAAGGGGATGAATCAGATTGGTCCACTTGATATTGATGGTTCAACTGTTGATGATCCTGCTGAGGTAACTAGCAAACTAAATGAATATTTTGAATCTACATTCACACATGAGGAGTTATTCAGGGAGGGGAATGCCAGAGGTGTATTAAACTTTGACAGCAAGCTAGATAATCTTGTAATAAGATTATCTAACTTACTGCTGATAATCTAGATGCTAGCTTACTGCTGATAATCTTACTGATAATCTAGGTAATCTTGTGGATGGAATCTATCCAGTTATATTAAAGGAGGTGGGAAAGAAAGTAAGCAAACCCTTAGCCATTATTATGAGAGCTTCCTTGGACTCAGGGGTGGTACCCATTGACTGGAGATGTGCAAATGTGACTCCAATCCATGAAGGAGAATCAAAGGGAGAAACAGGTAATTACACACCTGTTAGTTTAACTTCTGTTCCAGGGAAATTAATGGAGGCACTGGTTAAAGAAGCATTGCAGCATCATCTAGGCAAGACATCAGTTATAGCTTAGACACAGCATGGGTTTGTTAAGGGAAAGTCTTGTCTGACCCATTTGATTGGATACTATGATGTAGTCACAAAAGAACTGGATGGAAAGAATAAAATTGATATCATATATTTGGATCTTGGAAAGGCCTTTGATACTGTTGATATATGGAAGACTGCTGCACAAATTGGGTAGTGTGGCATTGGAGGCAAATTGCTGCTATTGATAAAGGACGGTTGAGTGGGAGAAGAATGAGAGCGGTAATCAATGGACACTGCTCTTTGTGGACTAATGTTATTAGTGGAGTCCCTCAGGGTTCAGTGTTGGGTCCATTGTTGTTTTCTGTATTTATAAATGATATTGATGATGGTATATTAGGCTTAATGTCCAAGTTTGCAGATGATATGAAGGTTGGCAGGGTTGTTAATGACACCAATGACAGTATGCTGCTGCAACAGGATCTAGAAAAGTTCAGCAGATGGGCTGAGAGGTTTCAAATGAAGTTTAACATCGACAAATGTACAGTACTACATATGGGAAGTAGTAACCACAGAGTAACGTATCAACTCTAAGGTACTAGACTGACAGTGGTAGAAAATGAAAAGGACCTGGGGATAATTGTGCAGGCAGATATGAAGTTTTCTGAGCAGTGGAGACGGTCTGCAAGAGTAGCTCATAGTGTCTTGTCAATGATATACAGGAATTTTTCTAGCAGAAAAATTCCTGTATATCATTGACAAGAAGTGCGGAAGTTTGCGTTTAGCCAGTGGGTGGTTGATTGCTGGAACAAACTTCCATCTGTCATTGTAGAAGTTGATAGCTTAAACAGATTCAAGGCAGAACTAGACAAACAATTGGAGCAAGTGGGTGGGTGAAATGAGAAGGGGGTGTGTGTCTTTTTTTTTTTTTTTTTGGTTGATGCGATATAAGCTTGCTTTCTTGCATCATGTGCCTATGCTAATGCTAAAACAATAGAATTCAAAGTAAAAACGTTGAAGAACTACATCAAATTATGTTCATTTTACCATTACGTGAGATACATTAATGGAGTAGGTTTCATAATCAATAACGGCCCAAATAATGTACTTGTAGACAAATGCATATGGAAATATACTCATAAATGAAATAATACCAAAAAAATAAATAAAAAATACGAACAAATACAGAAGCATTTCAGCACTTAATGAACATCTCCACTTTAGGAACAAGATTAGCTCCTTGCGAAAATATGGCCTTAGTTGCTAATGCTCCTAAATAACAAACAAACAAGCTCCGTGTGGACGAAGTTTTTATGGCTCCAACTAATAGAGAAGTTTTTCTTAAATTTTTTGCTGTTTTATTGACTTAAATTGGCATATTAATTTATTTTATAGAAGTAGCTTTATATTCCTTTAAACGATACCTAGTTTAATTTGAACTTAGATAAAGATTTTGAAGATTTTTACATAGTATCGGTAAGCTTATTCAATCCACATGTTGGGCAAGGGTATGTCTGCCAGGGGCAAAGGTTGATAACGTTGTAGAGCAGATATCATCTTTTAAGGGCACAAAAGGTGATATAGTTGCACACTTTGGCACTAATGATATCAAGAGTAGGAGACCGGCAGAATTGCTTAACAAGTACAGGTCACTGTTGAAAAAAAAGCCGTGAAATAGGGTTGAATTTGAAAGTGTCTGCAATTCTGCCCAGACACGATAGGAGGAAGTATATGATGAGAGCCTTGTCGATCAATTCGGCCCTGGAAAGATTGTGCAAGGCTCAAGGGGTAGACTTTTTTTCAGCCTGGACTGTACTTGTTAACAGGAGAGATTGCTTCTACAGGGATGGGATACACTTAGATAGAAAGGGTGCAAGAATATTTGCTGATGCTATCGAGGCAGTGTTAGGTGGGTCGGAAAACTGCTAACTTGGGGGGAGACAAAGACTAATAGATTGACAGTAGCCACTGGCAGAGGTGAAAGAGATTCTTGCACTGCTTCTATTGGAATGAGCAGAAGCCTGAAAAACAAGATGCAGGATATTTCAGAGACTGCTGGGAGCCATTGCGGTACAAGTAAACACATGGGTTGTGTTAGGGTAGCTAAGAATAGAAATAGGTGCATGTATAGTTGCGTGTACACCAATGCTAGGAATTTAGGAAATAAATTTGTTGAATTTGAGGTATTGCTCAAAACATCAAAGGCAGATATTGTTGAGATATCAGGGACGTGGCATCACACAGATATAAGGAATGCAGAGCTGGAATTTGGGGAGTACAACATCTACAGAAAGGATAGACTGGATAGGAAGGGAGGAGGGGTTATGCTATTAGTTAAGAAATACATAAAATCCAAGGAAGTGAAGCCAGTGGACATCGCTGGACAGTGCAGTGTCGAGTCAGTTTGGTGTGACATAAGCATTGGGAGATCAAAATTGAGAGTAGGAGTGTGCTATAGGTCTAATGACTCTGATGAGTATAATTAGAAACTGTACAGGGAAATAGAGTGGGCCAGTAAATCAGAGAGTCTTATAATGGGAGATTTTAATTTCCCAGATACTGACTGGAATTTGGGGGCTGGTCACTCACACACTAGCAAGGCTTTTGTGGATTTATTGGATGATTGTTTTCTACATCAGCATGTTCGGGAGGCAACTAGAGGGAGGAATACTCTTGATTTGATTATCAGCAGTGATTCTTCATGCATTAAGAATCTGCAGAGAAATGAACCACTAGGTGGCAGTGATCACAGTGTGCTGAAGTGGGATTTACTCAAAGAGTTAACTACCATTAGGGGTAAAGGGAAGGGTTATTGCATTCGTAAATGTGTCTACGATGGACTGAGACAGTATTTAAATTCTATACAGTGGGACCAACTGATGATGTTACCAACAGCAAATGCAACATGGGAAGCATTCAAAGAACTTATCTTGGAAGCTACTAGGCTTTACATACCAACCAAGAAATATTGTTCAAGGTTTAGGCCTAAATGGATGTCAGATGAACTGATGAGGCATATGGCAGAGAAGAATGGGATACATACAAATTAACACATGACACAGAAGCCTATGATAGATACAAGTTGATCTGTAACCAAGTTACAAAGGAGGTTAGGCAGGCGAAGGCAGATCACAAGAAATCTTTGGCAAGGGATGCAAAGAAAAACAGCAAAGAATTCTTTACTTATGTAAACTCTAGAAGGAAGGGGATGAATCAGATTGGACCACTTGATATCAATGGGTCAACTGTTGAAGATCCTGCTCAGGTAGCTAACAAACTAAATGAATATTTTGCATCGACATTCACACATGAGGAGTTATTTAGCGAGGGGAAAGCCAGAGGTGTATTCAACTCTAGCAGTAAGCTAGAGAATCTTGTAATAACTGAGAGTAAAGTGGAGGAGAAATTGTTGAAGATAAACACAAGAAAATCACCCGGGGTGGATGGAATCTATCCAGTTATATTAAAGGAGGCAGCAGAGGAAGTAAGCAAACCCTTAGCCATAATTATGAGAGCTTACTTGGACTCAGGGGAGGTACCCACAGACTGGAGATGTGCAAATGTGACCCCAATTCACAAAGGAGGATAAAAGGCTGACACAAATAATTATAGACCTGTGAGTTTAACTTCTGTTCCAGGAAAACTAATGGAGGCACTAGTTAAAGAAACACTGCAGGATCATTTAGACGAGACTTCAGTTATAGCTGGTACACACCATGGTTTTGTTAAGGGGAAGTCTTGCCTGACCAGTTTGATTGGATACGATGCAGTCACAAAGAACTGGATGCAGGAAATAACTTTGATATTATATACTTGGATCTTAGAAAGGCTTTTGATACTGTTGCACATGGAAGACTGCTGCACAAATTGGACAGTGTGACATTGGAGGCAAATTGCTGCTGTGGATAAATGGGTGGCTGAGGGGGAGAAGACAGAGAATGGTAATCAAAGGACACTGCTCATTGTGGACTAATGTTATTAGTGGAGTACCTCAGGGCTCAGTGTTGGGTCCATTATTGTTTACTGTATTCATAAATGATATTGATGATGGTATATCAAGCTTATATTTACAAAGGTAGGCAGGGTTGTCAAGGACACTACTGACACTATGTTGCTGCAATGGGATCTGGAAAAGTTGAGCAGATAGGCTGAGAGGTGGCAAATGAAGTTTAACATTGACAAATGTAAAGTACTACACATGGGAAACAGCAACTCCAGAGCAACGTATCAACTCTGTGGTACTACACTGACAGTGGTAGAGAATGAAAGGGACCTGGGGGTGGTTGTGCAGGCAGATATGAAGTTCTCTGAGCAGTGCAGATGGGCTACAAGAGTAGCTCATGGTGTATTGTCAATGATATATAGGAATTTTTCTAGCTGGGATAAGGAGGTGATTATTCCCTTGTAAAAGGCAATGGTCAGGCCACACCTAGAGTACTGTATACAGGTCTGGAGGCCTCATTTCAAGAAAGATGTAGAGCTGCTGGAATGAGTACAGAGAAGGGCAACAAGATTAGTGAATGGAACAAAGGGGTGCTCTTACGAAGAAAGGCTTAGGTTTTGCAAATTACAGTGTCTGGAGACTAGGCACCAGCGAGGTGATCTGATAAAGGTGTATAAAGCCTTGAATGGTTTGAGCATGCTCAATGCTGATGGGATTCTTCCTCTAGCTCAGAATAATCACTTGAGAGAGCATAAATTCAAATTGAGGAAAGACAGATGTAGGATAGATGTGAGGAAATTTGCCTTTAGCCAGCGGGTGATTGATTGCTGGAACAGACTTCCATCCCTTGTCGTGGAAGTTGATTGCTTAAATAAGTTTAAGGCTCAGCTGGACAGGTATTTTGAACGAACAGAGGGGTGAAGTGGAAGTGGTTTCTTTGTTTTTTTTTTTTTTTTTTTTTGGCTGATGCTGCATAAGCTTGCTTTCTTGCATCAAATGCCTCTAGTAATGCTAATGCTAAAGATTTTGCAGCTCTGGCAAACACTTAAGTTTTTAATTATATTTAGCTGTTTTATTGACTTAATTGTTATATTAAATTATTTTCTATAAGTAGCTTATAGACCTGGCCAAGTTCCTTGGTTTCTTTTGAATTTAGATAGCGATTTTGAAAGTTAATTAATACTTAGTGTCCATAGATTTACTGTTTGTAACTTGCCACCATTGTTATACAATACGATGTGTATCCCGAACTCAACAGCGCAAGTTTTAACATAAAACTAGATAGCGAAGCACATAGCACTATATTAGAAATCTGTTAGCTTAGTATAGTATAGTGTTATCAATTAATCAGTAAAATTTATTAATCATATTAAATTTCATTGTCAGTTAAATTGTACTTTTTTAAATAAGTACATATTTATGACCTAGATTTTAGAAACGTAATATTATAAATCAATACATATAACTTGACAGGAAATAGGAAAGTCATCTAACATAACTCGGAGATAATACTCGATACTGCAATATATATATATATATATATAGTGTTATTACTGCACTGGCGCCTCTGTAGCCAGGTGGGAAGGAGCAGCAGTGCGTAGCACACGCTTCTTGATTAGACCGGGGTTTGAGCCCATCACCGCCAAATACGGAGGATGCGGAAAGGTCAGGGAATGACCACCGCATATCCCGGAGCAATATGGCCTTAGTTGCTAATGCTCCTAAAAACCAAACAACACAACACACACACTCTTAATATTATTAGTGCCAACAATTAAGTTTGTTTTTCTATCTGAGCAGGCAACTCCATAGCCAGGTGGGCAGGAGCAGCAGTGCGTAGGACACGCTTCTTGATTAGACCGGGGTTCGAGCCCGTGTCCACCAAATACGGAGGATGCAGAAAGGTCAGGGAATGATCACCGCATATCCCTGGAGCAATATGGCCTTAGTTGCTAATGCTCCTAAAAACCAAAAAAAAACAACAACAAACAACAACTATCTGAGTAGGATCATCAACAGTCAAACCATCAATATCAAGTGGACCAATCAGATTCATCCCCTTCCTTTCAGAGTTTATATAAGTAAAGAAATTCTTCCTGTTTTTCTTAGCATCTTTTGCCAAAGATTTCTCTTAATCTGCCTTCGCCTGCCTAATGTCCTTTGTGACCTGATTACACACTCGCTTGTATCTGTCATAGGCTTCTGAGTCGCTTGATAATTTATATGCATCCCATGCATTTTTCTTCTCTGTCACCAGTCTCATTAGTTCATTTGATAACCATTTAGGCCTAAACCTTGAACAATATTTCTTAATAGGTATGAAACTTTTAGTAGCATCCACGATTAATTCCTTGAATGCTTCCCACTTAAAATTTACTGTTGGTAACATCGTCAGTTGATCCCACTGTACAGAATTTAAAAACTGTCTGAGACCACTGTACTCACCTTTATGGAAGCAAAAACCGTTTCCTTTACCCCTGATGGTAATTATATCTTTAAGTAAATCCCACATCAGTACACTGTGATCACTGCCACCTAGTGGTTCCTTTATCTGCAAATTCTTAATACACGAATGATCACTGCTAATAACCAGATCAAGAGTATTACCCTCTCTGGTTGCCTCTCAAACATGCTGCTGCAGAAAACAATCATCCAATAAATCCACAAAAGTCTTACTAGTGTGTGAGTGACCAATTCACAAGTTCCAGTCAATATCTGGGAAGTTAAAATCCCCCATTATAAGACATTCTGATTTACTAGCTCACTCTATTTCTCTGTTCATTATACTCATTCGAGTTATTAGGCCTACAACACACTCCTACTCTTATTTTTGCTTTCTTGCAGTGCTTATGTCACACCAAACTGACTCAACAGTGCACTGGTCATCTGTATCAACTAGATGCACTTCTTTTGATTTTATGTTTTTCTTAATTAACAGCATGACACCTCTTCCCTTCCTATCCTGTCTAACCTTTCTGTACACATTCCACTCCCCAAATTCCAATTTTGCATTCGTAATATCAGTGTGACACCACGTCTCTGATATCCCAACAATATCTGCCTTTCATGTCTTGACCAACACTTCAAATTCATCAAATTTATTTACTATACTTCCAGCATTGGTATACATGCAAGCATACATGTATGCACCTATTCCTAGTTACCCTGACACATGCCATATACACACCTGTTTCACGATGACTGCCATCACTCCCTGAAACCCCCAGCACCCCCTCGCTCCAGGTCGCTACTTATTCTAATAGAAGTTGTGCAAGAATCACCTTCACCTCTGCCTGTGGTGACTTTTAACCTTTTAGTCTGTGAATCTCCTCAAGCTAGCAGTTTTCCAACCCACCTAACACTGCCAAGATAGCATTAGCAAATATTCTTGCACCCTTTCTATTTAAGTGTATCCCATCTCTGTAGAAGCAGTCTCTCCTGTTAACAAGTACAGACCAGACTGAAAAATATTTTACCCCTTGAGCCTTGCACAATCTTTCCAGGGCCGAATTGATTGACAAGGCTCTCATCATGTACTCCCTCCTATCATGTCTGGGCAGAATTTCAGACACTTTCAAATGTTACCCTGACTCACGACTTTTTTTTGCAACATTGACCTGTATTTGTTATGTAAATCTGCAGATCTCCTACTGTTAATCTCTTTGGTGTGAACGTGTACAACAATATCACCTTATGTGCCCTTAAAAGATGATATAGGCTTTACAATGTCATCAATTTTTGCCCCTGGCTGACATACCCTGGTCCTGTTCCGTCTATCCTTTTTACACAATATATTCCCCATCTCCCTGACAATACAGTCACCAACAATAACTATTTCGTTTGGGACCAGCGCATTCTGCCTTGGAGATTGCCGCTTTGTTGCCTGATGCCCAGGAGTGAGTTCTGGCATTGAGTTGGGAAGCTGAGAGCTTGACGGGCACTTCATATTAATTTCTTCGAGGGCATCTACCCTACACCTCAAGCTCTCATAGACGCCCAGTAGAACACTGAGTTGATGCCTAATTTCTAGACACTCTCTGCACCTGGCACAGTTAACTCTTATTTGATGGACCCATTCACAAAGTGTTAACTTGAAGACTAATATTAATCCTAAACATGTCATTGTGTGCACTGACAGGAATAGTTTTTCTTTAGAGTTTTAATTCAGGGTCAGGATGTAGAATTTTACAACACAACATTTTTATAACAAAAGTAGACACAAACTATTTTTTGTGTTGATATTCTGTAACTATTGTTTAATGCCCATTTACTCTCATGATTAATAGCATTCTGTGATTAATAACATTCTGTCATTCTCTCAGTTCTCAAATTGCTGGTTGGTGCAAAATACTAAAATCATCCACATAGAGTGCATTAGATATGGATGGCAGTAGATGGTGTATAATTGTGTTTGTCCATATTGCAAATAATGTGTCGCGCAGGACTGGTCCTTCGGGAACACCTTGATTTAATTTTCAAGACTGCTGGTCTCACATGGACTTGAAATGCTCAATCTGATAGAAGTTCCAAATGAAGAGAGTGAGCAAAGCCTTTGTAATTCAATTTTGTAAGGACTGTACAGGGTGTCTCAAAAATATTGGTATAAACGTTTAGGGGTGGGGGGGTGACATCTAAAGGAATGTGAATCGCATAGGAACCCATAACCGGAAACGTCACAGTTAGTCAGTAGACGGCACGGTAGTCACTGCACGAAGAGCATGCATCGATATACGAACTGTGAGCTGGCAGACATGCACCTAGTGTATGGATTAGCAGAGGGCAATGGACGAGCTGCTCAACGAATTTATGGAGAACGCTTCCCAGATAGACATGTACTGGACCACCGTTTGTTTGTGCGTGTACATTAAAATTTGTGCAAATATGGGTCATTTAGAGGTAACGGGCATAGTGTGGGCAGACCATGTTCGACGAGAACTCCCGCCATGAAAAAAAATGTGTTGAATGCCATCCAGAATAATCCTACTACCAGCACACGTGCCATTGCCTCTGCCTTAGGAGTGTCTTGTTGCAGTGTACAGCATATCTGGCACGACGATTCCTAACACCCATTTCATCTCCAAAGGATTCAGTTACTGCTCCCCTCAAGATAATCCTGCACGTGTGGCTATTGCGCAGTGGTTTCTCCAAGAAAGTGTTCAAGACTTGAATTTTCCAGCCTTTGTTTTGTTCACGGATGAGGCTTATTTCACTCGGGAAGGCTTATTCAGTCAGCACAATGCTCATGTGTGGGCTCACGACAACCCACACGGTGTGCGCCTCCATGCGGCACAACATTGCTTCGCAATAAATGTGTGGGCAGGTATGGTCGGTGACTGCTTAGTCGGCCCATACCTGTTATCATCCCGCATGAACTCCGCTAAATGTCGGATCTTTCTTGAACAAGTTCTACCAGGGTTACTTGACGATGTTCCAGCAAATGTGAGGCGCAACATTTGGTTTCAACATGATGGGGTGCCTGCCCATTACGGAAGGTGTGTTCGTGACCATTTGAACAGGAGTTTTGGGGCCGACCGGGCTAGCCGAGTGGGTAAAGTACCTACCCGGCAACCCAAAGGTCGCGGGTTCGATTCCCGCCTCGGGCTTGGATCAAAGTACTGCAAAAACCTTGGGCGGTGCAATATGGCCACAGAAGCCGATGCGCCAACAACTACCAAATCAAAAAAAAAAAAAAAAAGGAGTTTTGGGCGTCGATGGATTGGCTGTGGTGGGCTTGTTGCCTGGCCCCCATGCTCACCTGATTTATCGAGCCTTGATTTCTTTCTGTGGGGGCCTTCAGATCTATCGTGTATGAATCACCTGTGGAGATGGAAATGGATCTCGTGGCGAGACTCGTCTGCGCTGCTGCTACTGTTAAAGAAACTCCAGGTGTGTCCGACCGTGTCTGCCAATCCATGCTGCATCGGTGTCACGCATGCATCGCGTCTCATGGTGGAACCTTCGAGCATCTGTTGTAACACCATGAAATGCATCCATCTCGTACTCCATTGTTAATATTATGTCAAATAAATGTTTGCCACTAATTACTGTCTTGTGTCATTTCTGCTTCTTGTGCCTCTGCTACTACTTTCCCATGACGTTTCCGGTTATGGGTTCCTATGCGATTCACATTCCTTTAGATGTTACCTACCTCCCCTAAACGTTTGTACCAATATTTTTGAGACACTCTGTATAAGATTATTCCAGCCTCACCCATAGTGTGAATACATGATATTTTTATTTATTTATTTATATCTTTATATTGTGTCATAAGCCTTTTCTACATCACAGATGATACTAGATGTTTTGATTATAAGAAAGCATTTTTATATTTGTTTATTTGCTCACTAGATGAACAAGAGTACCCATGTCTAAAATCTGCATTGCATATTAGTTAAGCATTTATATTCTTCTAATACTAGTTAGTCAAACATTGATCATCCTTCTGAGACTTTACATTGCCAAAAAAAAAAAAATAAATAAATAAAATAAAACTATTGGAAGGTGTTCATCAGCATTAGTAAGATCTTTGCCTGAGAGAATTGCCACTTTAACCAAGGTGTCTGGAAAACATTCTTCTATAAATATCCTATTATGCTGCTTAGAGGTTGTATTCACATGATGACATCATGTCACACTGAATGCTAGCTAGTCCAACAGTACTTGATTTTGAAAGGGTTAGTATCATCTGCAGTTCTCTTGTGAAAGATTTGTTATATCCCTCCAATTCCTTCAAAATAAAATTTAAATATTATTTTTCATTGTGCTCTTTTATCAGAAGAAAGTAGTTATTGCAAATTAGCATTAGTAGAGGCATATGTTGCAAGAAAACAAGCTATACTGCATCAGCCAAAAAAAAAAAAAAAACACTTCCCATTTCACCCATCAATCACTTCAAAAGTTCTTCCTTGAATTTAACAACTGATGGAAGTTTGTTCCAGCAATCAACCACTAGCTGGTTAAACCCACATCTATTCTACAACTGTCTTTCCTCAATTTGAATTTATCCCCATCCAGTGGGTGATATAAGCAACAGAAGAATCCCATCAGCATTGAGCTGGCTCAATCTATTTAAGACGTTATGCATAGGGTGACCATACGTCCTGGATTTTAGACTGTTGTCCCAGCAAGTTTAGTATATGTCCCAGTTAAAAATATTTTTATTTCAAATGTAAATTTGTTATTGATCTATTTTTCTATTCCATAGAGATTAATTTACACTAACTTCCTAAGGAATTTATGGCTTCCGAGTTACTTAATAATAGAAATATTTATTCCAAATAAGATTCCAAATATAGAATCTTACGCAAACAGTAAATATGGAATAAATAAATTATCATGCTATAATATATCTCAAACATAGCATTGCCTCTTAAACAACCAGACAGTGAACCAGCTAAACCATACAGCAGCCTGTGGGCACCTGGTGACAGTCTGTGAACTTTTCTATAGCTACCTTCAGTACAAATAATTTTTATTAGAAAGCATCTGTTATTTAAAAGTCCACTGGAGAATGCTAAATTTAACTGTAATAATTGATAAAATAATTTTTAATTTCAGCCATGTCAATGAAAAAACGAAAATGCACTTTTGATGAACAGCTACGTGCAGAATTTTTATTTCTCAAGTCTTTCGCCTGATTGTGTTTCCTATACACAATCAGGCGATAGACTTGTTTGTCTATATTTTCAATATACCATGGGGGGTTGTAGTGATATAACATCATATAAAAATGAAGAAACACAAATCAGCGCTAGAGACTGTGGTTTTTTGTTCGAAGCTTATGAGTCACTTTTAAAAGACTGAATCCAAAAATGACCGAATTGCTTGTGCAGCTGCAGAAGATGCTTTTGTGTATCACTATGTGAAGCACAATTTTTCATTTAGATCCAGCGATTGCTCATCTAAATTAATCTCACTGATCATCATCATCATCATCAGCCATTTTCAATGCAGTATGAAGGCCTCTCCAGCAACTTTCCAGTTCCTTCTGTTTTGTGCAATGGCCATCCATTTACTACTCACAAACTCGTGAATTTCATCTATCCATCTCCACCATTGTCTTCTGGTTTTCTTTTAGCTCCTCTTGGGTACCATTTTGTTATTTTCTTAGTCCATCTGTCATCATGTCTTCGAGTTGTGTGTCCTGCCCATGACCATTTTATAGTTTTGATCAGAATGTCCTTTACTTGAGTTTGCTGCCTAATCCATGTTTCTCTTCTTATCTAACAGTCTGATTCCCAATATAATTCGTTCCATTCTTCGCTGTGTAGTTCTCAGCTTCTCTTCCATTTTTTGGTGAGTACCCAAGTTTCACTTCTATAAGTCATGGTTTGGAGTATACATTGGTTCATATTTATCTCGCTGATATTTAACTCCAAATTTTCCTGTGCACCTACAAAGAGTAAAGCAATTGCTGTTCATGTCTTGGCTCCATTAGCACAGGAAGAGCTGTGAATGGAATTAAATGGTGTAAGTTTCATTACCATATCATCCAATGCTTCAAATAGAAAAGCAGTTAAATTGATGCCAAAAGGAATTCGTTATTTTAATCAAAAAAAATGGAGTTAATGTAAAACTACTAGAGGTTTATTCTGTTAAAGGTGAAATGTACACATTATTGTAGTTTCCATTGTAAAATCAATTGATAAATTTGATATTGTTGATAAAGTTATATGTTTTTGTGGTGTTAACACAAATACTAACTTTGGTGGAATGAACAATGTTGTGAACAAATTAAGAAATTCCTGAACAGAGACCTGCTCAGAATTGCTTGCGCTGCCCATATTATTCATAAGTGTAAAGTTGTGATACTCTCCCAATACAGTTAAAAGCTTTAGTTTTAAAAACCTTTAAATATTTTCACATATATACAGTTAAAGTAATAGAACTGCAAACTTTCTGCGAAGAGGCTGATGTTGAGTATAAAAATTTCAGCATAGCAATACGTGCTTTCTTTCCTTGCTACCTGTGATAAACAGAATTTTAGAAATGTTTGTGCCTTTGAAAAATTACTTTTTAAATCAACCAGTGTGTCCTGTGTTAATTTTAAATTTCTTCAAAGATGAAAGTGTTAAATTTTGGTTCTTATTTGTACAGAATCAGCTTGAAAACTTCAATCAAAGCATTGAGTGAATAGAGCAAGTAAATAACTCAGTTTCCGAAGTTTACCAGAAATACATGATACAATGTATCATGTATTTCCTAGAGTGGTGAGAAACTTGTCTTTAATAAATTTTTACAAAAGTTCAAAACTCGAGATTTATATATGTGAACAGATTTTAATATGACTTTATTGTCCCATCTTGAAAAAATTTATAAATTTTATGTTACATATTTTGTTGCACTTTTTTTAAACAGATTTTTAAAGTAAAATTATTAATACACTAAATAAAATATTATTAAAGTACTCAGAAAATTAGAAAATAATTTATTTTAGTTCCGAAGGTACATGTAATTAAAAAGATGCAAACACTAACTTTGTCCTGGTTTTCTCTCAGATTTCCTTCTTTCAAGCAGTCACATTGTCCTGGTTTAGTCCCAGATTTTATTCTTTGGAACACGTTTTGTCCCAGTTTTTCTTTACAAGTATATGGTCACCCTACTTATACACCTCAATCAGATCCCCTGTCAGATGCGTAATCTCCAAATACTGCAATTTGCAGAATTGAAACCTTTCATGGTAAGAGTATCCCTTTGTTTCCCATACCAATTTTGTTGCCCTTCTCTGCACTCGTTCCAGCAGCAGCATCTGCATCCCAACAGAATGCTTCCAGACCTGTGTGGGCCCCAGGTGCCAACCAATTTTGTGATCAAGTGTCTCTTTCTTGGTGAAATAAAATCATTTTCTTAATTTCAGCATTACATTAACACTCATTTCATTCAGTAAAGAAAGCACTTTACTAGATCAGAAGGAAAAGTAACTTTCCTGCTTCTCTTTTTTGTTTTATTAATAATCCACTACTGCTTGGTCACAAAGGTGGCACTGCTCCTGCCTCCATGTGGTGGGGCTGGTAACCTTGAGAGGAAAAGCTCTCCCTTCCAGGGCAAAATGGAGCAAACAGTTCCTAAGACCCAGAAATCCACTGGGTGCATGGATGAGACCCTTACAGGGCAAAAACAGTTGGAGCCTGATTTTGTTGCAGCTAAACGTCAAAAGACTGACGTAGCCAAAATCAGAACTCCAACCTTTCTTATCATTCACTCAACTGAAGAGCAACCTATTGGCAAACTCTCGCCATTTGTAGTGCAAAAAATACCTAAAAAGCATAATAGTTACCTCCAAGACAGTTTGTCGCTTAAGATCTGGAGACTTACTGGTTGAAGTTGCCCCTGCTCAACAGTCTGAGCAACTACTAACACTAAAAACTTTGGAACTTCCATTGCCGTTTCACCACATATTTCCCTGAGCATGTCAAGAGGTGTCATCACCGAATTGGAGGTGCCTCTGTAGCCAGGTGGGAAGGAGCAGCAGCGCGTAGCATACACTTCTTGACTAGACCAGGGTTCAAGCCCGTCACCACCAAATGCAGAGGATGCAGAAAGGTCAAGAGAATGATCACCGCATATTCCCGGAGCAATACGGTCTTAGTTACTAATGCTCCTAAAAACCAAGTAACAAACAAACAACAAACCGAATTGGAACTCACAAACGTGTCAGATGAAGAGTTAAAACAGGAATTATAAGATCAAGGAGTAATCATTGTGAGAAGGATAATGACAAAGAAAGATGGCATACTAGTTCCCATTCAGAACATAATACTCACTTTCGATAACCCTAAACCACCAACAGCAATCAAAGCAGGTTATCTTAATTGCCGTGTTAGAGTGTACATTCCAAACCCTTATGCTGCTACAAGTGCCAGAAGTTTGGGCACTCAGTCTGCAGAGGGGCAGCTGCTTGTGCCACATGTGGATCCACTGCACACACAAACACTGAATGCACAGCTACAACACCTAGTTGTCCAAACTGCAGAGAAGCAAATCCAGCATTTTCTAAGGAGTGTCCCCTTTTGGAAATGTGAAAAACACATACAACAATACAAAACTGAATACAATGTCACCTATCAAGAGGCCAAAAAATCTTTAGCAGTCCTGAATAATATTAAACCAACCTATGCTCAAGCATCCAGAAGACATATATCAATTGCAACCCAAACGGTGGTAACCATACCACCAAGCGAATCGCTATCTCAGTGGACAAGGTCAGTATTGGCCACTGTACCAGTAAACCAAACAACAAGCAAGCAAACAAAGTAAGGCCATATTACTGTACAGCCAGTAATATGCCTCCCCACAGCAAAACACTCAAGTAACTACCTCTCCTGATGCAAACCAAACAGATTGCACGAACTTAGAAGATAGCTCAGAGCAAGATGAGTACATATTAGAACTATTTACTGATGAGGATATGGACATGGGAAAACCATACTTTCCAAAGAAGGGGAAAGGGAAACCTGAGTGAAACAAACCTTCAACCCCTCAAAAACAAATTAACGTTGACTTGATTTTGAAATAACTTTGACTTGACTATCGTCTTGCTATACTTGCTGCCTAATCAAAATATAAGCTACACCAACCTAGAAGAACCAGTGGACAACTTTGTCAACCCTACTTCATCCTAGGGGACCTCAATAGTCATCATCCATTATAGGGAAATCAAATTATGGACAAACAAGGACAAATTAAAGAATAGTTACGTGACCAGCACAATTTGATTACTCTGAATAATGGAACATGCATCTATATGCATTTACCTACAGGATCTACTTCAGCTAATGATGTTTCACTATGCTCAGCATCCATATATTCTCTGTTTGGATGGACTGTTCATAGCAATTCACTGGGTAGTGACCATTACCCAGTGATATGCCAGATTGATACAAACATCCCCTACTTTTCTAACAGAACCGTCAAATGAAACTTTTTCAAATCAAAATGGGATATATACAAACAACTAGCAATACTAGAAGAAAAGCAGGTCCAGCAAGCATCCATAAACTTAGCCACAGAATATATATCTAACCAAATACTACAGGCAGCAGACCAAGCGATTCCAAAGAAATCCAACAAAATATCAGCATGCTCAAAATTTTGGTGGAATAATAAATGCAGTTTGGCTAAAAAAGAAAAGAACAAAGCATGGAATCTTCAGGAAGTTTCTAACAACTGCAAATCTCATCCACTTTAAACAGGATCTGGAAAAAACAAAACATATTAGACAGACTAGAAAAGGGAAGCATGGAGATGTTTCGCCACCACAATTACAAATGCAAACGATATAGACCAAAATATGACATATGTAATCTAAACATTCATGCATCAACCTAACTGTAAATGGTTGTGATGTTACAATACCAGTGGAGATTGCAATGCATTGGGCGAATTGTTCATGAAAATCTCAGCCACGACATTTTACACACCTCATTTTCAGGTACACAAGGCACAGGCTGAGAAATATTTCATCAACTTTGAATCTGCGAGGTGATCCGATTGAGGTGTATAAAGTCTTGAATGGTTTGAGCATGCTCAATGCTGATGGGATTCTTCCTCTTGCTCAGAATAATTGCCTGAAAGAGCATAAATTCAAATTGAGGAAAGACAGTTGTAGTATAGATGTGTGGAAGTTAGCCTTTAGCCAGCAGGTGGTTGATTGCTGGAACAAACTTCCATCTATCGTTGTAGAAGTTGATAGCTTAAACAGATTCAAGGCAGAACTAGACAAATATTTGGAGCCAGTGGATGGATGAAATGAGCTATATAAGCTTGCTTTCTTGCATCATGTGCCCTTGCTAATGCTAATTTGAATCAGCATCTAGTGCCACATAAAATCTCCCCTTCACAGTGACAGAATTGCACCATGCTTTAGCCACCACCAAATTCAGTGCAGCAGGACCAGACGGAATACACTACATCATGATAGCACAACTTACTGAACCAGCCCTTAAGACACTGTTATTTTTTTATAACAGAATTTTCGAACAGAATACCTTCCCCGGACAAATGGCATCACACTTATGTTTTGGCATTTCCAAAACCAGGAAAAGATCTTGCAAATCCACAACACTACCAACCTATTGCACTCACCAGCTGTATGAGCAAGGTTCTGGAAAAAATGATCAATGCCCACCTATCCTGGTTTCTAGTCCAAAACCACCTTCTTAACCCAGTACAGTGCGATTTCTGTGAAGGAAGATCCACTCTTGACTTACTCATCAAGGCAGAAATAAACATCCCTGATGCTTTTGTATGAAATGAACACCATGTCATGGTTCTCTTTGACATAGAAAAAGCTTTTGACACAGCTTGGAGGTATGGTATAATGCGAAACCTATAAGATCTAGATGTGGACACCTGCCAGAGTTGATCAGAAACTTCCTCTATCATCGCTCCTTTCAAGTTAGAGTCAAAAACCCAGTTATCTTCCAATTTTATCCAGGAAGGAGTCCCACAAGGTCCAGTACTAAGTGCCACCCTATTTAACATAATAATGAGCTCCATAACACATGATCTACCACAAACAGTGTCCACTACCCTGTATGCGATGATTTCCGTATCTCCTGCCATTTGCCTAATATGCGAATGGTAGAAAGACAGTTGCAAAGTGCATTAAGAATGTTGTAAAATGGTCCCGAAACAATGGTTTCCACCTCTCACCACAAAAGACTGTCGGGATACACTTCTGCATGAAGCATAACCTACATCCAGACTCAGAACTTCACCTAGAAAATCAAATCATCCCAGTGGTTTGTAGTGTCCACTTTCTTGGTGTGGTTCTAGACCAAAAACTTACCTTACTCGAATGTATAAAAGAGCTCCGGATTACTTGCCTTAAGAAGCTAAGAGTACTGTCTGGCACAACATGGGGAGCCGACCATTACCCGCTATTGCATTTGTATTATGCATTAATATGGTTATTCCCGACTATGACTACAACTCTGTGGTCTGCAGCTCTGCTAGACCAAGTGCCTTACGTTGGCTTGATCCCGTACACCACAGTTCTCTTTGGCTTGCACTAGGGGCATTCCATACATCACCAGCTCAGAGCTTATATGCTGAAGCAACTGAAACCTCTTTAGATCTGTGCAGCAAAAGTCAAAGGGCAACTAGACAACCCTATTTGGAATGGACTTTTCTCGCCCAAATGGGAGAACCTTTACAGAGCCTATCCATCTAAAAACCAATCAACAGGGATACGTCTGTGTTCCCTGCTCAGTGACTGGCAAACTGATGCAGCATGAAACTGATAGCATGATACAGCCTACTACTCATACAGCTCCACCTTGGATGTATTACATACCACTGTGTGACCTTTCACTCATATCATTGCAGAAACACACCTTACCACAACAGAACATACTGCAAATTCATGCCGCATTGAGAACTGAGCACACAGAGTACACGCCAATCTCCACAATGACGGATCTAAAACTGACGCCCATGTTGCTGCAGCAGCAGTTTTACCCAACCTTACCATAGCCAAGAAAAAAAAAGTAGAGTAAAGTGCAGCCATTATCAACCCACTGCAGGATGGAAGCCTCCTCAACAATTCATGTTGAAGGAAATGGACCATAATCTACCACGCTGGTCCAGTGCGGGTTGGCAGATCGACCGTATTCAGCAGCCAGGTGCTTGAACCCCGGACTATTCAAAGAGCGTGTGCTACTCTACTCCCGCTCCTGCCCACTCGGCTACAGAGGCCGTCTGATAGCCAAGAAACTCCCTATTAAATGCAGCAGCTACACTGCAGAACTCTGTGCTATCTTCATAGTGTTAAATTTCATCTTATCAACAAATATATTGAACAGTGTTAGCTATATGGACTCCATTAGTGCTATCCAAGCTATACAGCAGAATAAAAATCATGATAACCGCTTACTCATTCAGATTTGGAATACCATAACTAAGCTAAATAGGAAGAAACAATAAGTCATCTTTCATGTCGGAATTTCTTGAAATGAATGTGCGGATTTAGCTGCGAAAACTGCTAGAGATTCTATAGATGAACCATTTAGTATACCAATCATAGACTACAAGTCAATTATAAAGAAACGGTATGTTGAAAAATGGCAACACATCTAGCAAAGTCAAGTTGGGAACAAACTACTTTGTATAAAGAAACATCTCCAAACTTGGAAATACAGTATACATGAAAACAGGCATGAAGAAGTCGTACTACGAATAGGCCATACAATCTAACACATATTTATCTTCTTGCAGGCACTGATCCACCAATGTGTACAAATTGCAACACTCAGCTCTCTGTCCAACACATACTCATTGATTGCCCCAACTACAATAGTGACCGGCAAGCTATGTTTACCTCTTTTTCCAGGACGAACATTCCTTTCAGTATTGCTGATCTCCTTACAAATACTCCACATGTGGCCAAAATTTTTCATTCCTTAAACGGATACGACTGTACATCGCAGTGTGACCTTCAACAACATTTATATACATAAACTGTGTATTTAATATCAGCATAGTTAGGCGAGCATTATGGCCTTGCTGCCCCTGTGCCGTAAAGCCCATAAACAAACAAACAGACCTGTATGCAGTACTCAAGATGTGGCAAGACCATTTCTTTATACAGTGGGATAATGACTTCCCTATCCCTACAATAAAATTCTGTATATCACTGACAAAACCCATGACCTACTCTGGTTTGTTTGTTTGTTTGTTTTAGGGTTTTATGGCGCATTAGCATCTAAGGCTATAATGCGCCAAGTCAAAAGGACCTACTCTGGTGCCTGTCTACACTGCTCAGAAAACTTCATATCTGACTGCACAATTACCCCCAGGTCTTTTTCATTCTCCACTACCCTGAGTGTAGTACTGCATAGTTGATACATTACTTTGGGGTTACTGCTACCCATATGCAGTAATTTGCATTTGTCAATGTTAAATTTCAGTTGCCCATCTCAGCCCATCTGCCCAACTTTTCTAGATCCTGTTGCAGTAGTTGTCATTACTGTCATTGACAACCCTGACAGCCTTCATATTGTCTGCAAAGGCGCCTCCGTAGCCAGGTGGGAAGGAGCAGCAGTGCGTAGCACACGCTTCTTGATTAGACCGGGGTTCGAGTCCGTCACCACCAAATACGGAGGATGCGGAAAGGTCAGGGAATGGCTACCGCTTATCCCAGAGCAATATGGCCTTAGTTGCTAATGCTCCAAATAACAAACAACAAACAAACAAACAACAACAATATTGTCTGCAAACTTGGACATTAAGCCTGATGACATACCTTCATCAATATCATTGATAAAATAGAACACAATGGACCTAAGCTAAAGAAAGGAAGAAACAATAAGTCATCTTTCATGTCGGAATTTCTTGAAATGAATGTGCGGATTTAGCTGCGAAAACTGCTAGAGATTCTATAGATGAACCATTTAGTATACCAATCATAGACTACAAGTCAATTATAAAGAAACGGTATGTTGAAAAATGGCAACCCTGGGGGAATCCACGAAGATTAGTGTCCGTTGATTACCACTCTCTGTCTTCAACTCAACCATCTCTTTATCCAAAGCAGCAACTTGCCCTTAATGCCATACTGCACCAATTTGTACAGCAGTTTTCCATGTGCAACAGTTCCAGCAACTTTCCTGAAATCCAAGTATATGATATCAAAATTATTTTTTGCCTCATCCAATTCCTTTGTAACCACATCATAATATCCAATCAAATTTGTCAGACAAGACTTTCCATTAACAAACTCATGCTGTGTCTGAATTATTGATGCAGTCTTGTCTAGATGATCCTGAAATGCTTCTATAAACAGTGACGCCATTATTTTCCCCAGAACAGAGTTAAACTAACAGGTCTGTAATTACTCATGTCACCCTTTGATCCCCCTTTGTGAATTGGGTATACATTTGCACATCTCCATTCCGTGGGGACCTCCTTTGAATCCAAGGATGCTCTCATATTATGGCTAAAGGTTTGCTTATTTCTTTTGCTGACTCCTTTATTATAACTGGTGGAACCCATCCACCCCCCTGGTGTTCCTTTCTTATGTTTAACTTTAACAAATTCTCCTCCACTTTGCTCTCAGTTAAGACAAAATCATTTAGTTTCCTGTTAGAATTTGATAAACTGCTGGCCTCCACTTCTCCACAGAATTCCTCATGTGTGAATGTAGATGCAAAATACTCATTCATTTTGTCAGCTACATGAGGAGGATCATCAAAACTGGAACCATCTAATCAAGCAAACCAATCTGATTCGTTCTCTTACTTCTAGTGTTTACATAAGTAAAGAAGTCTTTTGCTGTTTTTCCTCTCCATCCTTTGCCCAAGATTTCTCTTAATCTGTCTTTGCTTGACTCACCTCTTTTGTGACTTGGAAATGAAATGAAAAAAGTGACTTGAAAATTACAGACTAGCTTATATCTATCATAGGCTAGGGTAAATATGCTAAATGCCGACAAATGTTTAACTTAGGGCCTATGCCATGCAATAGGTTCAGTATTTGTTGGGCCATTATACTGTAGTACTGGAGAGGTGTGAATTTGTGTAGTTTATAATTTGAGATATGAATTTCTATATTTGAATTTGCCGGTCATTTTGCAGATTATTTCCAGATTGCATTATTAGTCAAATCGGTGATTGTTGTAATAATCCCTTACTTTATTCTGTGCTTTTCTTGATTCAGTACACTCAAACTTCCATCATGGCCTTTGATGATTTGGAAAGCATGGCAATGTTTTTGGGATTGTACAGGTTGTTGCTTGTATTATTCACTTTGTGGCATGCTTCACTGTGTCATTTATTTTTTATTAATAAATGACACAGTGAGGAACAGCCCTAATAACTAACTAATGTTATTAGTGGAGTCCCTCAGGGTTCAGTGTTGGGTCCATTGTTGTTTTCTGTATTTATAAATATTGATGATGTTATATCAGGCTTAATGTCCAAGTTTGCAGATGATATGAAGGTTGGCAGGGTGTTGTTAATGACACTAATGACAGTACGCTTCTGCAACAGGATCTAGAAAAGTTGAGCAGATGTGCTGAGAGGTGACAAATGAAGTTTAACATTGACAAATGTAAAGTACTACATATGGGAAGCAGTAATCCCAGAGTAACATATCAACTCTGTGGTACTACACTGACAGTGGTAGAGAATGAAAAGGACTTGGGGGTAATTGTGCAGGCATATATGAAGTTCTCTGAGCAGTGCAGACAGTCTGCAAGAGTAGCTCATGATGTCTTGTCAATGATATACAGGAATGTTTCTAGCAGGGATAAGGAGGTGATTATCCCTTTGTATAAGGCAATGGTCAGGCCACACCTTGAGTACTGTATACAGGTCTGGAAGCCTCATTTTAAGAAGGATGTAGAGCTGTTGGAATGAGTACAGAGAAGGGCAACAAGATTAGTGAATGGAACAAAGGGTTGCCTTTACGAAGAAAGGCTTTAGTTTTGCAAATTACAGGGTCTGGAGACTAGGCACCTGTGAGGTGATCTGATTGAGGTGTATAAAGCCTTGAATGGTTTGAGCATGCTCAGTGCTGATGGACTCTTCCTCTTGCTCACAATAATCACCTGAGAGGGCATAAATTCAAAAATTGCTGGAACAAACTTCCATCTGATGTAGAAGTTGATAGCTTAAATAGATTCAAGGCAGAACTTGGCAAATATTTTGAGCGAGTGGATTGGGGGTGAAATAAGGATTTTTTTTTTTTTTTTTTGGCTGAAGCTATATAAGCTTGCTTTCTTGCATCATGTGCCTTTGCTAATGATAATGCTATTTGCACATCTGGCTTGGAAGAAACTATTAGTTTAGCATAACTGTTCAGTCCTATTTAGTTTCTAATCTGGGAGTCTGTTATGCTCACAAACAATGTTTGTGAATTAGTTGGATAGTCACTTCCATTTGTGCTGCTACTGCATTAGTGTAGTAATACTGGATAGTGATTACTACTGAAAGTATTTTCATGTACTCCCTAAGTTGTGGGTTTTGAGTAAAGAAGAACAGAACAAATCTGTCAGCAAGGAGGTACAAGTTGGAAAATGTGTGTTTGTACCATTATTAAGAAGGACAACATTATGTTTTCTCTTATTAGTTCTGTGAGTTGTCCATGTGAATCAATTTCAGGTTATCCAACAGTAGGTTATGAAATTTTCCAATAAGCGGAAAGAAATGGATAACTGCAAGATAAAGAATTCTTAAACATCAATAAATGGGGTGGGATAGAAGATGACCAAAATTACTTTCATCATGAAGAAAAGCTTTTCAGTTCATAATCCATCTAAAAAATCATGTTTTTTTTCTGTTTTATTTAGATTTTATATTATGTAGTGCTGTTGAATTAGTCTTCTTTGCTGATGCACCAGTGAAACTTAAAGCTAAATGTTGCAGCTAGTGCATGAGTAGACTCCAGCAGTGAGTTGGGCTGCAAAATACTTTGTGAGATTCTTATTTAATCCTTTTAAGGGCAATAACTCTTTTCTTGAAGCTTTCAGATTCAACCATCAAAATGTGAATTTTTCCATGTCATACATAAATATGGATTGTGAAGACACCTCCTTTTGTGTACCCCTTGCCCCCAAGCACTAACAGGATTTAAAAGATGGCAAGGGATCTATCTCCCCTAGTTAACCTACTGTTACCTTTTTTCCTTCAGCCTTATTCCCATTGTTGCAGATAAGAATAGATCACAGTTCTTCCACTAGGAAGAAAGCTGTATGTGCATTCCTTTAGGAAATCCTACTTCTTTTTTTTTTTTTTTTTTTTTGTTATAATAAGGCATTATGCAAAGCTCGAATTTTTGCATAATACCTTATTTGTTAGTTTATTTTTAAAAATTTTAGCATTTGTGACATTTGATGCATTTAATGATATCTGCAAAAAATTCTAAATTATTCAGGTATAAATTTCACTGTAAGCTTATCAAAGTAGTCACCAGATTTATCACATTAAGTATTTCCTTCTGCCTTATGTTCATGCCATAAGCATAAAACAGAAGGAAATACTCAAGGAAATGCATATGGCTTTTTTTGTTGGTAACTAGCACTAAATGTTAATGTCATCTATATTTTTGACCTTTTTAATTAAGTTCCTTGGATAGTGCCAAACATTCTGTGATATCTTTGTGATGTAATATTTTTGTAAAGCATTTTTGTCTCCTCTTAAATATCACTAAGCATCCTTCACATTCATTTTGTGCAGGGAGAAGCAGGATCTCCAGGACCAATGGGATTCCTTGGCCTTAAAGGAGAATTAGGATTTTCTGGCCTTCCTGGTCAAGAAGGATTTCCTGGTCTGAAAGGTGACAGAGGCGGACCAGGGCCTAAAGGTTGTGATTGTTTAATTTTTATCATATTTTCACATCTGTCTGTCTGTCAGTTTACTTAGCATAATTTGAATATATGGCCTAAATATTCAAATAGGCTTTAAATTAGCAACATGAAAAAATATTTGTCTGTTTTTTATTTACAGTTTATGCTACTAACCTGCATTATTAATCTAAAATTTTAAAATTGCTAAATTTGTTTCTGCCTATTATTTTGTTCATGTATGCTTGTTAATCAAAATCACCAAGCTTCTTGCTCCAAAACAGTGAATATCAGAAGTCTGACTTGTTGTGATAACCTTAACATAAACAACTCTTTGATTCAAAGGGATATACATTATGTTCAAGGTTGGACACATTTGCTATGCATGAAAAGAACACAGATAAGAGGAGTAAATAATTGTACACCTCCATGTATTTATTATTGTTTAAATATATTTACTGTAAAATTTTATATCCCTCTTTTTGAACAAATTAAAATTCAGACTGCATCAATTGTTGCTTCCAGTTGAGAAGATCCTGATCCCTAATTTCTATTGATTTTACCCTGTAAAATAAGGAAGTTTATGGTTCTAACTTCTTAATCCAGACATCTTACATTACTGCAACTAACATTACAAGGTTCCACAAACTGGAAAGTCGTGGAATTCGAAATGAGTCTGACATATATTCAAAAAGTCAGGAAATAAGCAATCATTGATTAGTCAGCAGCTTTCGCAAGAGTATTTTTGGAAACTGCAGTCTAGTGGAACCTATTATGAAAAATTGGACAAAAATAAAGGTAACTAAGAATTATCAAGTAGTGCACTTTTATTTAAGCGAAAAGATTCAGTTACTGATAAGAATGTTAACCCTTGCTTCACAGGAGGTAGCAGTAACCATTCTGGGGCTATTGTAATCCATTAAAATCTTTTTTATAGTATTAGTTTGAAAACCTAACAGTGAAGTTCTCCTTTTTCCTGACACTTTTCACAAGCTGAAAGAGGTGGTGGTCTTTGCCCACAAGAACTATTGACTGTAATTTGCTCATTTAATTATTACTTAACTTTGCACAAGTGGCTGTAGCAGATGTAAGCAATTTGGTGGAAGTAAGAAAGAAAGTAAGCAGCAACCCACAAGGCAGAATTTGCTGGTCCCACAGGGGCTAGTTGTTGCAGTGATTCTATTGTCAGGGAAACGGTAAATATAATGTGCAAAAAGTATAGGTGGAATAGGACCAGGGTATGTCTGCTTGGGGCAAAAGTTGAAGACATTATAGAGCAGATATCAACTTTTAAGGGTACAAAAGATGATATTGTTATTTGGCACTAATGACATTAAGAGTAGGAGATCTGCAGACTTACTTATCAAATACAGGTCAATGTTAAAAAAAAGTCACAAGATAGGATTAAATATGAAAGTTTCTGCACTTCTGCCCAATAGGAGGGAATATATGATGAGAATTTGTCAATCATTTTGGCCTTGGTAAGATTATGCAAGGCTGGTGGAGTATAATTTTCCTCAGCATGGTCTGTGCTTGTTAAAAGATGAGACTGCTTCTACAGGGATTTGATACACTTAAATAGAAAGGGTGCAAGAATATTTATTGTTGATATCGAGGCAGTGTTAAGTGGGTCGGAAAACTTCTAGCTTTGGTGGATAGACAGACTAATAGATCAACAATAGCCGCAGGAAGAGGTGAAAATGATTCTTGCATTGCTTCTATTGGAAGAAGCAGCTGCAATCTGGAAAGCAAGGTGCCAAGAATATCAAGAGCTGCTGGAAGTCATCATGGAACAAGTAAATACATGGGCTGTATTAGGGTAACTAAGAGTAAGAACAAGTGCATGTACACAGAAGGCCCTCATGAAACCAAAAAAAGTATAGACATCACATTAAGTCATACTTGTTCTCATATGTTCATTCTCATATATCCATTTATATTTATAATTTATATACTCAGGATAACAATAATAGACATATAAAATGTATATTTATGGTTAGGCACATAAAATAATTATAGACAGATATAACATAAATAATTATATCTAGAAAACAGTTATGAAAGAAAAGATGTTATAAACATAGTGGTGAAAGCTCTCAATCACACCTGATTACGCAGACATGATTGAAAGCTAAAAGCCTGCATACACTCAAACAGAAGCTCTCCATCACATCTGATTTTGCAGGTAGAACAGAGCTGCAGAAAGCACGGCTTGAACACACTAACACTCATAGTTCTTACATATACAAAGAAACAAACACCCAGGAAATGCTCCAGGTGCCAAGCATTATAGTAATCAAAGAAATTCTCCTAGTTAATAAATTTGATGAGTATTGAAGTGCTAGTCAAGACATCAAAGGCAGATATTGTTGGGATATCAGAGATGTGGTGTCACACAGACATAAGCAGTGCAGAATTGGAATTTGGGGAGTACAATGTGTACAGAAAGGATACACAGGACAGGAAGGCAGGAGGGGTTATGCTGTTAGTTAAGAAACACATAAAATCTAAGGAAGTGCATCAAATTGATGTTGGTGGACAATGCAATGTTGAGTCTGTTTGGTGTGACATTAGCACTGGGAAAGGAAAAATTAGAATAGGTGTGTGTGTGTGTGTGTGTGTGTGTGTGTGTGTGTGTGTGGGTGTGTGTGTGGGTGTGTGTGTGGGTGTTATAGGCCTAATGAATGTGATGAGTATAATGAGCAATTGTGCAGAGAAATAGAGTGGGCCAGTAATTCAAATTGTCCTATAATGGGGGATTTTAACTTTCCAGATATTGACTGGAACTTGTGCATTGGTCACTTGCACACTAGTGAAACTTTTTTGGATTTATTGGATGACTGTTTTCTACAGCAGCATGTTTGAGAGACAACCAGAGGGTGTAATACTCTTGATCTGATTATTAGCAATGATTATTCATGCATTAAGAATTTGCAGATAAAGGAACCACTAGGTGACAGTGATCACAATGTACTGATATGGGAATTACTTAAAGATGTAACTACCATCAAGGCTAAAGAGAAGGGCTTTTGCTTTCATAAAAGTGATTAGAGGGAGTCTCAGACAGTTTTTAAATTCTGCATAGTGGGATCAACTGATGATGTTATCAACATTGAATTCTAAATGGGAAGCCTTCAAAGACTTAAATTTAGAGGCTACTAGGCTTTTCATTCCAACTAAGAAATACTGTTCAAGGTTTAGGCCTAAATGGATGTCAGATGAACTAATGAGGCTCGTGGCAGAGAAAAAAATGTATGGGATGCATATAAATTATCAGGTGACACAGAACAGAAGTCTATTGCAGATATAAACTAGTCTGTAATCAAGTCACAAAGGAGGTTAGGCAGGCGAAGGTAGATTATGGAAATCCTTGGCAAAGGATGCAAAGAAAAACAGCAAAGAGTTTTTTACTTATGAAAACTCTAGAAGGAAAGGGATGAATCAGTTTGGACCACTTAACATAGATGGGTTGACTATTGATGATCATGCTCAGGTAGCTGATAAACTGAATGAGTAATTTGCATCTACATTCACACATGAGGAGTTATTCAATGAGGAGAGGGTGCCAGAAGTTTATCAAACTCTAACAGGGAGCTAAGTTATTTTGTAATAACTGAGAGCAAAGCGGAGGAGAAATTGTTGAAGTTAAAGATAAAAAAGGCACTTGGGGCGGACAGGATCTATCCAGTTATATTAAAGGAGGCAGCAAAGGAAGTAAGCAAACCCTTAGCCATAATTATGAGAGTTTTCTTGGACTCAGGGTAGATCCCCATGGACTGAAGGTGTGCAAATATATCACCAATTCCCAAAGGGGGTTCAAAAAGTGACACAAGTAACTAGAGACCTGTTAATTTAACTTGTGTTCTGGGTAAAATAATGGAATCGCTGGTTAAAGAAGCATTGCAGGATCATTTAGACAAGACTGCAGTAATAGTTAAGACCCAGCTTGGGTTTTTTTAAAGGGAGGTCTTGTCTGACCAGTTTGATTGGATACTATGATGTGGTCACAAAGGAACTGAATCCCAAAAATAATTTTGATAGCGTACACTTGGATTTCAGGCAAGCTTTTGATTCTGTTGCACATGGAAAACTGCTGTACAAATTGGAGAGGTATGGCATTATGGGTAAGTTGCTACAATGGATAAAGGGATGGTTGAGTGGGAGATGACAGGGAGTGGTAATCAATGGACACTGCTCTTCATGGACAAATGTTATTAGTGGATTGCCCCAGAGTCCGGTATTGGGCCCATTGTTGGTTCGTATATTTATCAATGATATTTATGAAGGTATATCAGGTTTAATGTCCAAATTTGCAGATGATACAAAGGTTGGCAGGGTTGTTAATGACAGTAAAGACAGTGTGCTACTCCAACTGGATCTAGATAAGCAATGTGTGCTACTCCAACTGGATCTAGTTGGAGTTGGGCAAATGGACTGAAAAGTGGCAACTGAAGCTTAACATTGACAAATGCAAAGTACTGTATATGGGTAACAATAACCAAAGAGAAACATACCAACTGTGTGGTACTACACTCAGGGAAGTGGAAAGTGAAAAAGACCTGGAGTTAATTGTGTAGTCAAATATGAAGTTTGCTGAGCAGTGCAGATGGGCTGTCAGGGCAGGTCATGGAATCTTGTCAATGATATATAGGAATTTTGCTAGTAAAGACAGGGAGGTGATTATACAAGGCAATGGTCAGGTTACATCTAGAGTACTGTGTACAGGTCAGGAAGCCTCATTTTAGGAAAGATGTAGAGTTGCTAGAACAAGTACAAAGAAGGGCAACAAGATTGGTTAGGGGAACTAAGGGCTGCTCTTACCACAAAAGGCTAAAGTTCTGCAAATTGCAGCACCTGGAGAGTAGGCATCTGTTAGGCGATTTGTTTAAGGTGTATAAGACTTTGAGTGGATTGAGCAAGCTGAATGCTGATGGGATTCTTCCTCTTGCTCAAATTAAGAACCTGAGGGGGCACAGGTTCAAATTGAGGAAAGACAGTTGTAGAATAGATGTGCGGAAATTTACCTTTAGCAGCGCGTAATTGATTGGTGGAACAGACTTCCATCTTTTGTTGTGGAAGTTGATAGTCTAAATAAATTTAAGGCTGAGCTGGACAGGTATTTGGACCGGATGGAGGGGTGAAATGAGAATTTTGTTTTGACTGATTCTGCATAATCTTGCTTTCTTGCCTCATATGCCCCTACTAATGCTAATGACAGTGATTTCTAGAGCATTTTCTCAAAGGTATAGTTTTGTTTTCTTCCTTTCCTATTAATTAATTGAAAACTTAGTCTTACAATTGTAAGCAAGTTTTGCGAAGGAAAAACACCTTTCTTTTTTTCCCTTTAAATTAACATACTATCGTTTATACTGCTTGGTCACTCTAGTGGCACTGCTCCTGCCTCCCTGTTGGCAGGGCCCTTAACCTGGGAGAAGAAACTATCTCTTCCAGGGCTGAAAGGAGCAAAGATGGATAACACTATGTTTCCACCTTTAGAGCCATCGAGCTCAAGACAAGACACAAATTACAACTAAAATTACTTTTCTCGACCCAAGAGGTTGAGAACAAGACCCTGAAAAGGAGATACCAGCAGTCCTCGTTCTGCACACACATTCTCTCTCTCTCTCTCTCTCTCTCTCTCTCTCTCTCTCTCTCTCTCTCTCTCTCTCTCTCTCTCTCTCTCTTTCAGACCAGCCTCTGATTAAGTTATCATCATCCTTTTTCAGAAATGTATTGAATCTGCTACAGGTTCACCGAAAACGGTAAGGTGACTCCAGTCCGGGGATATTCTGGTAGAGACCATGAAATCATAATGTTCTGCAAAGTTATTAAAGCTGACTACTTTTGGCTGACAACCATTAAAAATTACTCCCCGTGCCACTCTAAACTCCTCAAAGGGAGTAATCACAGAATAGGACTTATTAAGTGTATCAGAGGAGGAAATAGTTCAAGAGCTTTATGAACAAAAAGTCATCCAAGCAAGGAGAATCAAGTCTTGGAAAGATGGTTTTATTGTTCCCACAATGAGTATAATCCTCACTTTTAACTCTCCCATCCTATCAACATCTGTTAAAGCAGGCTGTCTCCATTGCCTTGTCCATCCTTACATCCCAAATCCAATCAGGTGCAACAAGTGCCAAAAATACAGACACTCCCAAACTGCATGTCAAGATGAGGCAGTATCATAATTGTGGATCAAAGGAGCACTATCTGAATACTATCTGAATGCACTGCTACCACCTCTCATTGCTCAAACTGTAAGGATAATCACCCAGTTTTCTCCAAAATATGTGAACTTTGGAAGCAAGGGAAAAAAATCCAGAAATATAAAGTAAAGAATGAAGTAATATATTCAGAGGCGAGAAGACAAATACTCAAAGCAGAACCAAAGTGTGTGTGTATATATATATATACACAATGGCTGCTGAGCAATTTCAGTCAGTAAGTATTCAAACAGACGTTACAGTTCCTCCAAATTTATCTATTGCTAATTGGGTACACTCGATGCTCTCTGCTTACAAATAGTGTCCTTCTCAACAAAAAAAGTGAACAAAGCAGTAATAACCCAATTACCTTTCCAGCCGAGGTACTTCCAACAGCAAAACCAAAGTGAAGATACCACCTGTTTCAACCAGAATGGATATTAATCAACACATTAATTCAGATGATGGAATATTAGAACTTCATGCAACTGATGAGATGGACATGACACGTCCCTTCTTTTCAAAGAAAGATAACGCAAAAGTAGATCAATTCAAACAAGTCACAACTAGAAAGCAGTCAGAATCAAAAACAATGAACAAAACTACTTAATGGAAAGAATGGAATTGTAGAGGCTTTCGTAATAAAAAAGACAATTTACACAATGTCACTGACCGCTATGAACTAGCAGGCATATCCCTACAGGAAACTTATTTAAATTCACAAGTGTGCCCTGTCATTAAAAATTACACTATCTTCAGAAGAGATAGGAATATTGACTCTCCAGTGTGTGGTGGTTCTTGTTAGAAATGTTCCATCCAAACATATTGCTCTTCAGACATCCTTTTGAAGTGATAGCAGCACACATTGTAATTCGCATGAGTCTTACAATGCCATCTATATATAGTGGATTCTGGTTATTTGGGCCACCAGCTAATCGGGGTAGCTGTTTATTTGGGACAAATCTTAAAGAACAGGAAAAACGAATTGAGAAAATAGCCAGGGCTTACTTCGCTTAATTGGGACAACATGCTGCTTAATCAGGACAGGAGACCGCAACACTCGAGATTACCTTACAATTGTCTCCAACCCAACCACGTGATTCGGTCGGATTTCTGGAGGTCACAAAATATAAAACACTAAAAGCGATTAGCAGTCCCCTATTTATTGGGCTTTTCTGTTAGTGCTTCAATCATATGAAAAAATTAATTTTCAGAATCTGCTCTTTATTCCTATTTTTTAAGCTTCGTAACTTGTTATCTGTTCTCACTTGCGCATATCGTGTTACTTGCAATTTGTGTATGCCATGTTCTTTGTTATTGATTGCTTATCTTTTTTACTGTTTTAAATTTTAACCCCCTCCCACAAATGTCAGTGAGCAGAAATGTCAACCAGTTAATATGTACATATTACAGTATGTATTAATTAAGCTATGCACATAAGCATAAATTTTGCTAATCTGTGGAAAATATTCTTCCGATTTTCACGTATCATTTAATTGATAACATGATAAAGTGTAAATTTGTACTTAATAAAGTATATCTTTACTTTTATAGCCTGTGGATAATATTCCTCCTATTTTATAAGCTTTTGCTAACTCTTTTTATAGAATTAAACTTTAATTCACAAATGTGATCACAATAACCAGTGCTTACTACATATTGTATAGTGAATGGTACTTTACTATGATGAGTCCATCGTAACTTGATTCGATCACACAGAAAATCTATCGTAAAGCTGTCTTTTTAACTATTTACGTGAAACTTCGCATAATTGGGACAGCCACTTAATCGGCCCAAAATGCACTAGTCCCAGTGTGTCCCACCGAAATCGACTGTATATCCATCCTAAAATATCATTCTCTTTAGATGACCTAGAAAGTCTAATAGCCCAGCTACCATCTCTATTCTGCTTACTTGGAGATGTTAATGCTCATCACCACTGTGGGAATCTCCAACAATTGACAAAAGAGGAATTGTAATAGAATCCTTTATTTTATGCTTATCAACTTATCCTTTAAATGCTGTTGAGCTTACCTATATTCATTTTTTGGCAGGATCCATGAGTGCAATAGACCTACAATATATTCTCCCTCCATATATACCATTACGGAGTGGTCTGTTTTTTAAAACCCTCTGAATAGTGATCACCTACCAATTCACTACAAACTCGAAACATCGGCAAACTCCCCTTCACTACATCGTTCCACTTGAAAATTTTGTAGTGCACACTGAAATGAATACGCTTCTCATGTTCAGTTAGATGATAATCCAATTGCAACAAATAGATAATGTCACAGGTTATATAACTTTTTTTGGGAAAGAAAAATTGAGAGTAAGAGGGAGTTATACTTCTGATGAGAACAACAAACAATTGTACAGAGAAATAGAGTGGGCCAGTAAGTCAGATTGTCTTATAATGGTGGATTTTAATTTCCAATATATTCTAAAAATATATTCTTGACTAAATGCTAAGAGTATGAAAGAGATGGTTTATGCATGGGTACTGCACATACATCATTTCTACTACCCAGGTAGTATGAATGCATTGTTTAATTATACCTCATATTGTCAATCAATCTTCACCATGGAGAAGACTACTGTTACTTATTCTCGGTGGATACCACTACCCAGACGGCACCATTTCAAAGCTTGTAGGCTTACTCATCAATAGATCGGCAGGTACCCTGCTATTGCAATAGTGACAACCCAGTTATGAAGTATAATTCCACAATATGAGAGATGCTTAATGGTGTGCCTATCAACTAAATCCATGGACCATTTGCTCTTTCTATATAATAAGATGTTTCTAGAAGAGCAATTTCCAGATTCCTAGCATAATGCAATCATGCTTGCCTTTCCTAAGCCAGGAAAAGATCCAAAAAAACTACCGTCCTATTGCTCTTACTAGCTGTCTGTGCAAAATCCCGGAGAGAGTGGTAAATTCCTGCCTAATATGGAATTTGGAGGTAAATGGGCTCATTTCCAGAGTACAATGTGGCTTCCAAAGGAATAGGTCCACTTTGGACCATTTAATCAGGCTCTAAACTTCTATTTGAGATGCCTTTTTAAAATGAGAACATCTGGTGTCCCTGTTCTTCGATATGGAAAAAGCATATGACTCAACTTGGAGATTTGGAATTTTAAAAGTTCTTTATAGCATTGGCCTTAGAGGTCATCTCTCAGTTTTTATCAAAATTTTTTTTAACCCACTGTTCCAAGGTCATGTAGGATCTACCCTCTCTCTCAGCCTTTTAGCCAAGAGGAGGGAGTACCTCAAGGATCTGTCTTAAGTGTAATGCTATGGAACAACTTCGGAGGAAGTTGTTCCATAACGGAACAACTTCCTCCGACTGTGAAATTGTGCCCTGTATGTTGATGATTTTAGCCTCTCAGTCTTGCAACATGAGTGTAATGATTGATTTTACATGACAACTGCACATGCTGTTGACCACCTCAGCTCATAGGCAATGATTAATGGCTTCAGGTGCTCTCTCTCTCTCTCTCTCTCTCTCTCTCTCTCTCTCTCTCTCTCTACCTACAAAAGACAGTTTGCGTGCATTTTTGCTGCAAGCTTAACCTACATCCTGAACAGGAACTGAGACTAGGGCAAAATGCTGTTCCAGTAGTACCTGAGACTAGATTTTTTGAGCTCGTATTTGAAAGAAAGTGGACCTTTCTACAGCACATCCGTCAACTACGAGCAAAATGCATGAGAGGCTTAAACATCCTATAGGCTATCCTTTATCTCTTGAGGTGATGACCAATGTATTTTATTACCTCTATCACGCATTTAGTGTAACTTAGGTTGCACGAGTGCGACCTAAGTTAGACTACGGGTCCCAGGTATATGCATCTGCTAGGCTCAGCGTACTTCAGTGGTTGGACCCCATCCACCATCAGGTGATTTGTATTGTCACTGGATCATTTTGAACATCTCCAGTCCAAAGTCTCTATGTCAAAGCATATGAGCCGTTACTATCGCTTCATAGGAAACAATTGTTTCTACAATATGCTTTCAAACTAAAATTCCTGCCAGATCATTCCTTGTGGACATCTGTTTTTGAACCACGATGGTAAAATCTCTATAACACCCATCAGACCGCCTTCAGTATTTATGTCCAGGAGCTACTCAGAAAGCTTAATGTAACTGTAGAGAATGTTGCCATATCCAAGGCGCCTCCGTAGCCAGGTGGGAAGGAGCAGCAGTGCGTAGCACACGCTTCTTGATTAGACCGGGGTTTGAGCCCGTCACCACCAAATACGGAGGATGCGGAAAGGTCAGGGAATGACCACCGCATATCCTGGAGCAATATGGCCATAGTTGCTAATGCTCCTAAAAACCAAATAACAACAACAACAACAGCCATATCCAAAAGGCAACTCACCTCCACCATGACATGCTCGAACACCACCGTGCAATATCTCTATTCACAAGATGGGAAATGCCACCATTTCAAACACTTACCAAAAACTCTATGCTTTCCACTGAGCCAGAGTCTAGGAAAGTTTATCGCCCGCAATTCACCACCAGCAATTAATCGCTAGCAGTTTACCGCCCCATCAGTTTATCGCATAAACAATTTATAGCCTACAAATGATCACTAGCATATTTCATCGCCAGGCAATACATATAATTTATATAAATTTATTGGTCATTTTAAATTGAAAATAAGGTTTTTCTCTATATAGGTGTTATTTAAGAATTAAATGCAGCTAAAAATGTAAGTTATATGCTAGGTATATGCTAGGTATGTATTTCCTAGAAATACATACCATTGCAGGTGCTTTAATTTAACCCCTCGACGTGGGCACCTGTACGTGGTGAGGGGACCTCCCAGTGACGCTGCTGGACTTCCAGACTAGCATCACTGGGATCCAACGCCCACAGCCCAGGTTCCAGGCTTACATCAATGGAATCCGGCGTGTTTGCCGTGCGCTGCGACCCGTGGAAATTCGGAAAGGGGGATCCTGGTGGTTGAGGGGCCCAGCTTCAATACACCACTTTGGCCCCTGCTTCGACAAGACGGGTGGTCCTGGAAGGCCCGGCTAGGATCAATCGGCTAGTAGGCTTGCCTGCGAGGGTCAACCGTGTCAATGCCACGCCCCTACCCTCATGGTCCGAGGGACAGGATTCAGGCTGGCGGCGGTGCGGGTATAGTGTCTGGGTAGCCCTGGCGTCCCACTCCCGAGCGCATTTATTGCATGCCGGGTAGTGGGCGTCCCTTTGGGCTCCGTGGTGGGTGGGGAGCCCGGGCACTGAACAACAAAAAAATCTCTATGAATCCTGATAAACTTACTCCTTCAGGGGCCCCAACCCGGTCCCTATCTGAAAATTTAGACAGTGAAGCAGATAGCATTATTGCTACAAAGAGGCAGCGAACAGAAATATCATCAGGGCCTGTTCCAAGATTTTTAATAATTCATTCTACCACAGAAAAACCGATTGGCAAAATGTCGCCCTTCTTCATACAGAAAGGGTTAGATGGGTTAGCAGGTACACCCAAGTCAGTTAAGAGGCTCCGTTCTGGAGACCTCTTAATCGAAACCAAAACTGACAGGCAATCTGAGCAGCTACTCCGTGCAACATCAATCGGAGGAATACCCATAACAGTAACACCACATAGAACACTAAACTCATCGAGAGGTGTCATTTCGGAATGGGACCTTCTCGACGTAACCGAGGAGGAAATCTGCTTGGAACTGAAACCTCAGGGAGTTATAGCCGTCAAGAGAATTAGTGCGCGTAGGGATGGGAAACTTGTTAAAACCAGGAGTGTTATCCTGACTTTTAACTCTCCCAAACCTCCTGATGAGATTAAAGCTGGCTACATCAACTGTCCAGTGCGTCCATATGTTCCAAACCCTTTACGGTGTTTTAAATGCCAGAAATATGGACATTCTCAAATGGCCTGCCGCGGAGTCCTTGCATGCGCTCGATGTGGCGCAAAGGACCACGAAACAACAGCATGTTCAGCTGCAAAACCCACCTGTATTAATTGTGAAGGCGAACATCCGGCCTATTCACGAGCATGCCAGAGGTGGAAAGAAGAAAAAGAAATTCAACGGCTGAAGGCAGAGCTAAACATATCATATCAGGAGGCAAGGAAAGCAGTGAAACCTCTCAACATCAAAAAACCTACCTACGCCCAGAAGGTAGCAGGGAGGTGTTCCATTGGAACTCAGATGGATATGTCCATCCCTCCAAAAGAATCATTTACCCCTATCGCACGTTATCTCTTAAGCTCCCAAAAACCTGCACAGAAGGACCAATCAGCTGCCACTCCTATATCAGTACCTCCTAATGCTCCACAAATAACAAAAGCAATCACGAAAGAAAAGATTAAGAAAGGTGAAATACCACCTACAACCCAAGAAAACATGGATGTAGAGCAGAAGGAGGTACAAGAAGACTCAGTCTTGGAGCTCTTTGCTGAGGAGGAAATGGACACTGGACAGCGTCCGTACTTCCCCAGAAAGGATAAATCCAGGACTGAAAAAGGTAAGCCCTCAGCACCTCGGAAGCCGCCTGATGGACCCACCAAGCCAAAATAATGGCTAAATTCCTACAGTGGAACTGTCGTGGATTCCGGCGAAACAATGATGACATCAAGGCCCTTCTGCAAAAGCATGAGCCAGTCTGCTTTTGCTTACAAGAGACATACCTGAAGGCAAATGAAAACGCTTCGCTTCGTAACACCACTATCATTCGAAAAGACAGAAGTGAGGATGGACCTGCTCATGGGGGTGTTGCTATAATTCTGGGCAACCATACCCCATATCAAACTATTGCGCTCACCACCAACATAGAAGCGGTAGCGGTTCGCCTTACGGTAGGTTTTTTAATAACAGTCTGTTCAGTTTATTTACCACCTGGGGCTGATATCTCCCAGACGGACCTTGATGATCTCATTGTGCAGCTGCCTACTCCTGTATTACTCCTGGGCGATTTTAATGGACATAACACCCTGTGGGGTAGTGCAAATGTTAACAGAAGGGGACGTGTCATAGAGCATATGCTCAATGACAATGACCTATCCCTCCTAAATGTGGGAAGTAACACCTTTTTCCACATGCCTACCCGTACGTTCTCTGCTATCGACCTGTCTATATGCTCCCCCCTCTCCTTCCTTCAATCAACTGGGAGGTAGAGGAGAATCTTTATGGAAGTGATCACTTCCCCGTGATAACCAGCCTACTTAAAGGGATGCCATGCTCACCTTTTAGGTTACCGCGATGGAAGATTGATCAGGCTGACTGGAACACCTTTCAACACCTGGTAGACTGTAACATCAGTACAGTCAGTCGGGAGCCTATCAATGATGCAGTGGCGTACATCACAGAAAGAATTGTCCATGCAGCTGCAGCTACAATTCCGAAAACATCTAACCGGTTTCCACCATTTCCAAAACCTTGGTGGAATACTGAATGCACAGCAGCAAAAAAAAGGCACAAAATAAAGCTTGGGGGATATTCCGAAGATATCCTACCACAGCCAATCTCTTAGCCTTCAAACGTGCACGCGCGAAAGCGCGATATATTCGTCGTCAGAGCCAAAAGGAATCGTGGGTCCGCTTTACATCCACCATTACCCAGTCAATCAGCAGTAAAGCTATATGGGACAAAATCCGGAAAATGAAGGGTAAATATACATCGCACCCTTCATCGGTCCTGGAGTATAATGGATGCGTTATTGCAGATCCAACTGCAATAGCCAATGTACTTGGGGAGACCTTTTCTACCATCTCGTCAACATCTGCTTACTCCTCAGAATTTCTGGTCTGGAAAGATAAATGTGAAAAACAGCCAATAAACTTTCATTCAAGAAGGTCTCATCCCTATAACGGGCCCTTTACCACGGAAGAGTTAGAAACAGCTCTAACTCTTACCAAGGCAAGTGCTGCCGGACCAGATCTTATCCATTATAATATGATCAAACATCTGTCTGCAAAATCCATGGACCAACTGCTTTTTCTATATAACAGAATATTTAAAGAAGAGCAGTTTCCGGATTCCTGGCATAAGGCAATCGTGCTTGCCTTTCCTAAACCAGGAAAGGATCCCAAAATCCCAACGAACTACCGTCCTATTGCTCTGACTAGCTGTCTGTGCAAAATTCTGGAGAGAATGGTCAATGCCCGCCTTATCTGGTATTTGGAGGCTAATGGGTTTCTCTCCAGATTTCAGTGTGGCTTCCGTAGGAATAGGTCAACTTTGGACCACTTAATCAGGCTCGAAACTTCCATTCGAGATGCCTTTTTAAAACGGGAACACCTGGTGTCAGTGTTCTTCGATATGGAAAAAGCTTATGACACAACTTGGAGATTTGGAATTTTAAAAGACCTCTACAGCATTGGCCTTAGAGGTAACCTCCCCAATTTTATTAAAAACTTTTTATGTCACCGTTCTTTCCAAGTCCGTGTAGGATCTACTCTCTCTCGCTCTTTTATCCAAGAGGAGGGAGTCCCTCAAGGATCCGTTTTAAGTGTTACGCTTTTTGCCATTAAAGTGAATTCCGTCACAGAACAACTTCCTCCAACTGTAAACTGTGCCCTCTATGTTGACGATTTTAGCATATTCTGTCATTCCTGCAACATGAGGGTAATTGAGAGGCAACTGCAACGTACCATTGACCATTTGAACTCATGGGCAACGAATAATGGGTTCAGGTTCTCTGCACAAAAGACTGTCTGCATGCATTTTTGCAGAAAGCGCAATCTTCACCCTGAACCTGAACTGAGGCTTGGACAAAATGCAATCCCAGTAGTACCTGAGACTAGATTTTTGGGGCTTATATTCGATAAAAAGCTGACCTTTCTGGAACACATCCATCAACTACGTGCGAAGTGCACGAGAGGTTTGAACATCCTACGTGCAATCTCCTCACATTCCTGGGGCGCTGACCGATATACCCTTTTGCGCCTCTATCGTGCACTCGTACGATCTAAGTTAGATTATGGGTGCCAGGTATACGCATCCTCTAGACTCAGCGTTCTCCGATGGCTGGATCCCATCCACCATCAGGCTATCCGTATTGCCACAGGAGCATTTCGAACTTCTCCTGTCCATAGCCTCTATGTCGAAGCGAATGAGCCCTCGTTATCGCTTTGCAGGAAACAGTTGTCTCTACAGTATGCTTTGAAACTGAAATCCCTGCCAGACCATCCGACGTGGACATCCGTTTTTGAGCCACGTTGGGAAAATCTGTATAACATTCGCCAGACTGCCAATCAACCATTCGGTATTCGTATCCAAAGGCTTCTCAATGATTTGAACATCACATTAGACAATGTTGCCCCATCACCAGGGCAACCTTTTCCACCCTGGCATGCTCGTGTCCCAAACTGCAACTTCTCCCTTAACAACTGGAGAAAGGACAATACTTCGTCCACCGTCTACCTGCAGCTCTTTTTAGCTGATCGCTCTGAACATGCTGACTTCTTGCCCATCTACACAGATGGCTCGAGGTCAGAAATGTCTGTTGGATCTGCAGCTGTTTTCCCAGATACCACAGTATCTGAGCAGATCTCCAACGAATGCAGTGTGTTCACTGCAGAGCTGCATGTGGTTGAGCTAGCCTTAGATCGCATACGAACCACCCACCACAAAAAATATATTATATATACCGATTCTCTGAATTCATTGCAGGCTTTATCATCGATGAGGTTCAACCCTCATCCTGTCCTCACTCGGATACAGCAGAAGCTGCACTTCCTTGTACAATCTCGATTTGATGTTCGTTTCTGCTGGATCCCAGGCCACATTGGGATCTCAGGAAATGATTTGGCAGACACTGCAGCCAAATCAGCGAACCTATTTAACTCTTGCCTGTTAGTCCCCTATACAGACTACAGGTCGGTAATTCGAAAGAAACTGGTATCCCAATGGCAACACTCATGGCATGGACAGATTACAAACAAGTTATACGAGATTAAGCCTGTAATTGAACATTGGCAGTCTAGTCTGCGCAGGAACCGAAAAGAGGAAGTTGTTCTATCTCGACTCCGCATAGGACATTGTCACTTGACACACTGCTATTTGCTGAGGGCAGACGATCGTCCTATGTGCAGAAATTGTGACACCATTTTAACAGTCCGTCATATTTTAATTGAATGTCCGTCCTTTTATAATGACCGCCGTTTATGTTTTAGCCATCTGTCTGAACCTTATACACTCAGACAGGTTTTATCGGACAATGACAACGTGTCAGCTATTTTTAAGTTTTTACAACTTATTAATCTAAATAATTCTATTTAAAATATTTTTATCGTTTTATGCTATATGAACGATTTATATCGTATATTATTTTACAATAATATGCAAATAATTTTAATATTATAGTTTTACATTCTACATCCTTTTGACTTGGCGCATTATAGCCTTAGATGCTAATGCGCCATAAAACCCTAAAACAAACAAACAAACAAACAAACAAAAGCTTTAATTTATTTGCCTGTTATTTTCCAAAATTGGAATTAGGTAGGTACCTACTTAATCCCTTTAACTTAAGTAGCATGTTTTAGAGGAGTGGGGGTAGGACGTGCCGATTAGGGAGGTACTTATATGTTTATAATCTCTTACAATCGTTTTCTTATTTTGAGTTTATTTTTCATCCTTTTGAGTTTGTGAACATATCATGTCGGCGGAACTATGTAGAGACATAGTTTTTACAGAAGAATATAAAACATCATGCAATGGAGAATTGTTTCTACAATTTGATTCTGGACCCCAGGACAATCGTATATTAATTTTCAGTACTAAAAGAAATTTGCAGTTGTTAGCGCGAAGCGAACACTGTTATGCCAATGGAACTTTCAAAACTGTACTCTTACTTTTTTATCAGCTGTATACGATACATGGATTCAAGGACAAAATATCGCTTCCATTAGTTTATGCATTATTGCCTAACAAGTCTGAGGAAACGTATGTATCTCTACTACAGCAGCTGAAAGTATTGGAACCGGTTATGTCCCCGCAGTCAATAACTATAGATTTTGAGACGGCGATGATGAATGCTTGCAGAATAGTTTTTCGTGATGCTTCGTAACGGGGTTGTTTTTTCCACTTTTCACAATGTATTTTTCGTTCCATTCAGAATAATGGATTGAAACAACGTTATGAAACTGATGCTAATTTTGCTTTAAATATGCGAATTTTGGCAGCAATTGCATTTGTGCCCACTCCTATTGTGACGGTCGTTTTTGAACATTTGTGTGAAAAGGGTGGTTTTCCTCCAGAATTGCAAGAAGTTGTTGATTATTTTGAGGATACATGGATTGGATGCCCAACCAGATGACATCTTCGTCAACCACCAACGTATTCCCATGAAATGTGGAATGTATACCAGCTTGTTCTTGAAGGATTACCAAGAACGAATAATTCTGTTGAAGGGTGGCATAGAAGATTTGAGGAACAAGTCGCTGCTTATCATCCCAATATTTGGAAATTTATCGATTGCATTAAAAAAGAACAAAGTATTAACGAAATGCGCATTGAACAATATTTAAGTGGAAGTGATCTGGGCAACAAAAAAAAGAAGTATGCAAGTGTGATGAAAGAATTAAAAGGCTTGTTATTGTTGATTGGTGATATTGTTGATTATCTAAGAGGCATAGCGCATAATATTTCTTATTAATAATGTACATACTGTGTTGTAAATATTACAGTTTCTTAGTAATTAATTATCCCAACGTGACTGATTCTGAAGATTGCATAAACATTCATCTTGAATTTTTGCAGTGTACTATGACATACCTAATGTTATAATTAGTTTAGTTTAAAATTAACCAATTGTTATATTTTTTAAATAATGGATTTTTTACTATTTTTGTGATACCTGTAACTATTAAAATATATAATCTACCTATTAAATTACATATTTCCATACATGTTTTTTTTTTTATTTCCATACTATTCCCTCATAGTTCATAGAATTCCAAAAATATGCTAATCATAGCTTAAGGCAGAAACTTAAATAAAAAATAACTTTTTATGATTTGACCAAACACATCTCATTGCTTCTAGATGGTAAAATATGCTAGCGATCATTTGTAAGCTATAAATTGTTTATGCAATAAACTGCTAGCGATTAATTGCTGGCGGTGAATTGCAGGCGATAAATTTTCCGGACCCCAAGCCAAATGCCTGGACTTCTTGCCTCTCTATACTGATGGCTCAAAGTTGAAGTTATCTGTAGGGTCTACCGCCATCTTCCCGAATAACACTATATCCGAGAAGATACCTGACGAATGCACCACATACTCAACAGAGTTGCATGAAATTCAGTTAGCCTTGGGCTAACTGAACCCACAATCACCAAAGGTGTATAGTATACACAGACCCTTTAATTGTGTTACAGGCATTATCACGAATGAAATTTAATCCTTATCCATTCCTGACCTGGGTTCAGCGGATGTTACATTGTCTCTTTGAACTTTCTTTTGACATCTGTTGTTGCTAGATCCCTAGCCACACTGGGATAAAGGGTAATGAATTGGCTGACACTGCACCCAGGTCACGACAACCCCAGAACAACCATAGCCTGATAGTCCCCTATATTGACTTCAACAATTAATACACAAAAGATTACTCTCCCAGTGGCAACAATCTTGGCATGGGCAGATTACAAACAAGCTCTATCGATAAAGCATGTAATTAAACCATGGCAGTTGAGTCTGCACAGAAACCGCCATGAGGAAGTTGTTCTATCTCGCCCCTCCATCGGACACAATCTTATTCATTCATTACTGCTGACCGCGGATGACTCTCCTATGTGTGAGCAATGTGACACCTTTTTAAACATAAGAAAAATTTTATCCAAGCACCCATTTTACAGGCATGAACGTCGTTTATATCTTACTGCTATTAGCCATCTGACTGAGCCTTATACACTCAGTCAGATTTTATCTGACAATGTAAATTTATCGGCTGTTTTTATTTATTTAAAATGGTTAAATATTTTTTCACATGTTTAAAAGTTACCATTTTTATAATGGTTTTGTGTATCTATTTCTATATATCTTGACGTAGTGACATAATTTTTTAGGTCATTGAAATATAAATCTTCTCTCTTATATGACCTGGTTTTGGCACATTATAGCCTTATAGTTTTTCTGATGCGCCAAGGCCCCGAGTGCCAAGCGATAGTGACAAGCGATTTTTCTCTGCGACTCATAAAGTGATCTTTGAAAGTGATATAGTTCTATTTTTTGTTGTACGATTTTCTCCTGTTTTGTTCACTTAAAGCGGTTCTTCACTTAAAAAGTCTTACGTAAGAACCCAGAAAGGGAATCTACCTTTCTTTCTTAGTATTTATATTAAATACTCACACTCTACTAACCTTAATATCCGCTTGGTCACTGGTGGCACTGCTCCTGCCTCCACGTGGCGGGGCTGGTAGTCTGGGAGAAGAAAGTACTTCTCCCAGGGCTAAAAGGAGTAAACATGGATACTAATGACTTCCCACGATTAGAGCCAAAGAGCTCGCAACAAGACAACCACGAAACTGATCATGACTTTTCATTGTCGAAAAGACTAAAAAAGGATGCAAACAAGCAGGAAGCTCCAGCTTTCCTGATCATCCATTCTCTGTCTTCACAATCTGTCAGCAAGCTTTCGCCTTTCATCATACAACGATGCCTTGTAAATGCAGCAGCATCTCCAAAAATGGTGAAACGCCTTCAATCTGGCGACTTGCTAATAGAGACCTCTCTTCCAAGACACTCTGACCTCCTGTTAAAACTTACATCTTTAAGTGGAATTCCAATCCAAGTCACTCCACACAACACCCTGAATTCTTCCAAGGGAGTGATCAGTGAATGGGACCTATTGAACGTTTCTGAGGAAGAAATAATTCAGGAACTAAAAGATCAAAATGTAACTCAGGCCAAGAGAATCATGATACGAAAAGACGGCATCTTAGTCCCAACCCGTAGCATAATTTTAACCTTTAGTTCGCCGAATCTACCATCCTCGGTTAAAGCAGGCTATTTAAACTGTCGTGTTCGGCCCTATATCCCGAACCCTCTGAGATGCTACAAATGTCAGAAATTTGGCCACTCCCAGACAGCATGCCGTGGAGATGCAACATGTCCAAACTGCGGATGCACAACTCACACTCAATCTGAATGCAAGGCACAAACTCCGCAGTGTCCTAATTGCAAGGGCAATCATCCAGCCTACTCCAAAGATTGTGATCTTTGGAAGTTAGGAAAAAAAATACAGAAATACAAGACAGAAAATAAAGTATCTTTTCAAGAAGCTAGAAGACAAGTAAAATCAAGTATTCCAAAAACTACTTATGCTTCGGCTGCCCATAGTTATAAATCGGTAGCATGTCAAACAGAAGTGTCAGTCTCTCCAGATAAATCGATCGCCGACTGGGCTCGATCTGTACTATCAACTCAGCCTACATCTGAATCACAGTTAGTGGACCAAAGTAATAATACGCCACTCACAATTCCAACTCAAAACCTAACCCACAATACAGTGGCAGAAAAAGTACATAAATCAGATAGTGTGGAGGTGAAACAACCAACAAGCATGGATACAGATGATATGCCCAACCAAGAAGATTTTCTTGAATTATATGCAGATGGAGACATGGAGGATAAAAATGATTCAGGACGCCCTTCTTTTCCTAGAAAAGACAAATCTAAATCTGACCGTCACAAACAACCTACGCATAAAAAGCAGACAGATTCAGCTTCCTCTTACAAAACCAAATAATGGAACATATTATACAATGGAACTGTAGAGGTCTTCGCAGTAACTTAGATGATATATACGAATTAATTCATCACTATAAACCTCTTGCAATGTGCTTACAAGAAACTAATTTGACATCACTGGTCTCAGTCTCAATCAAAAATTACACTGTATTCAGGCAAGACAGGACTGTGTCTAATAACGCTCATGGCGGAGTAGCGATACTCGTGGATTCCACCATCCCCGCCAGACGTATTCCCTTACGAACATCCTTAGAAGCTGTTGCCACGCGTGTTGTTAGTGGTATTACTTTGACATTGGCTTCCATTTATCTTCCGCCCAATCATCAATATACTATTCAGGAACTTGAAGATCTTGTTATGCAGTTACCATCACCGTTTTGTTTACTAGGAGACTTTAATGCACATCACCCATTATGGGGTTCCCCCACCTCAGACAGACGGGGTAAGCTGATCGAAACGTTGATTGATAGGCAGAATTTATCATTACTGAATACTGGGTCTCCTACATATGTGCATCTCCCTACTGGCTCAATATCTGCTATAGATCTTTCCATATGTTCCCCAATCCTCTTTCCAAGTATAGATTGGATACCTCTGAATGATCCTTATAGTAGTGACCATTATCCATTAATCTGCAAAATTCAAACATCCTGTTCCTACCCAATAGAAAGTCCAATTAAATGGAAATTTTCAAAGGCTGATTGGGAAAAATACAGATCGCACATCTCATTTGACAACGATATCATTCAGTCCGGTTCCATCAATAGCGTTACTGAGCATATCACAAATCAAATGCTGGCGGCTGCATCCGTCGCAGTTCCTCAATATCAAGCAAGTAATAGACGAAAATTAAATTACTGGTGGAATGAAGATTGCAATAATGCAAAAAAAGAGAAAAACAAAGCATGGAATCTTTTCCGCAAAAATCCTACCACCCCCAATCTTATTAACTATAAACGGCTCAGAGCTAAAGCTCGCTACATCAGACGCAAAGCAAAAAAAGAAACTTGGATTAAATTCGCCTCATCAGTTAATAAAAATACCGATATCAGATTAATCTGGAGAAAAATAAAATGTTTAAACAATAAATTTCCTCCTCTATCCACCCCGCTACTAAACTGGAATGGACAAGAACTCTCTAACCCCACAGATATATCAAATGCACTGGGAATTGTATTTTCTCTGTTGTCTTCTTGTAATGCTTATGATCAATCATTCCAAAAACGTAAAACCGTTGCAGAGAGATCCAAACTGAATTACGCTGACAATTCGGCTTTATCGTATAATCAGCCATTTACCATGTTCGAGCTACAGCAAGCTCTTACCAACTCAAGAAACAGTGCTGCTGGCCCTGATGGGTTATATTATGTAATGCTCCGAAATCTGGATCAAAGATCACTGTTTTCGCTGCTCATATTTTATAATCGAATATTTTCTGAACATACCCTCCCCAGCTCCTGGAGTCATTCTTATGTAATACCGATTGCAAAACCCGGTAAAGATCATTCGGTTCCTCAAAATTACAGACCGATATCCCTCACCAGCTGTCTCAGCAAAACTCTTGAGAAAATGATACATGGCCGTCTCACCTGGTTCCTCGAGTCTCAAAACTTGATAAATAAAGAACAATTTGGATTCCGGAAAAACCGATCCGCCTTGGATCTTATGATCAAAGCTGAGTCAAATATCAGAAATGCTTTCATCAAAAAGGAACATCTCGTCATGGTCTGTCTTGACGTTGAGAAAGCCTTTGACACTACGTGGCGTTTTGGAATCTTAAAGGATCTACATTCTCTTGGCCTGAGAGGTAATTTACCATATTTTATCCAAAATTTTCTTCAACGGAGATCCTTTCAAGTTCGTTATCGGGGAACCCTCTCTAAAATCTTTATCCAAGAAGAAGGAATTCCACAGGGATCTGTTCTCAGCGCTACCTTGTTTGCAATGAGAATAAACCATATAATTGAACTCATTCCGAAAACGGTGGATTCATACCTTTTCGCAGATGATCTCTCGATTTCCTGTCATTCTCAAAACATGCATTACATTGAACGCCAACTTCAAATATCAATGAATCGCATCCTGACATGGATGACACAAAATGGTTATAGACTATCCAGCCAGAAATCTACTGCCATACACTTCTGCTCTAGACGCAATATGCATCCTGAACCTGAGCTGCAATTGAATAACCATCCTCTTCCCATAGCTGACTGTACTCGTCTACTGGGATTGTTCTTTGACAATAAGTTAAATTTCCAAAAGCACATTGAACATCTCCGGACTACTTGTCAAAAAAAACTGAACATTCTCAGAGTCTTATCAGCCACAACATGGGGAGCAGATCGCCAAAGCCTGCTACATATATATAGATCCATAATCAGATCTCGACTGGACTACGGTGCCCCTGTCTTCGATTCTGCTAGGGAGAGCGCTTTATCTCGCCTCAATCCTATTCAACATTCAGCTCTCAGAACAGCACTAGGTGCGTTCAGAACATCTCCAGTGCAAAGCTTGTATGTTGAAGCTCATGAACCTCCCCTAAATATCAGGAGAAAGATGCTGCTGCTGAATTATGCAACCAAGATCCAAAGCCAGATGACCCATCCTAATTGGCCAATACTCTACAATCCACAGTTTATGACCTTATACAGAAACAAACCACAGACAGTTCGGCCTGCTGGTATTAGATTAAAACAGCTAGCAGAAGATTGGGATGTACACTTCAATAAAATTTTACGAGATCCTATAGATCCTGATCCTCCATGGTCTGTCATCACACCATCTTGTGACAATTATTTCTACCAGTGGGGTAAACACTCTCTATCAGATATTAATATCCAGCAGCTACACATAGCGCATACTCAACGTTATCCTGACTTCGCTAAAATCTATACAGATGGATCGAAGTCTGAGAGTGGATCAGGCGCAGCAGTAGTACTCCCAGATACTACCATTTCTCTATCTCTCCCAACAGAGTGCAGTAGCTACACAACTGAATTATATGCCATAAAGCTTGCTATAGAAAGTATTTTCCATATGTCAATTCAAAAGAGCTTAATTTACACAGACTCGCAGAGTTCCTTATCAGCCTTGCAAAACAATTCCCCGTCTACTCACCCTCTATTAAAGCTCATTAGAACAGAGTTGATACGTCTGAGAGAGTGCCAACAAAAGGTTATTTTCTGCTGGATACCTGGTCATACTGGAATACCAGGAAATGAAATTGCAGATGATGCTGCCAAACATCCATCTAGAGCAGCCCCAACAAATTTCTTAATACCGTTTACTGATTATAAAATGAAGATCCGAAGTATATGTAAAGATCGATGGACTCTACAATGGCAAGCACAAATTCATAATAAACTTTTTCAAATTAAACCTGTACCAAAATTATGGGCCTCTAGCCTCATTACTAACAGAAAAGAAGAAGTAATCCTAACCAGAGCCAGAATCGGTCATACTCATTTAACTCATTTGTTCCTCCTCTCAGGGAATGACCCTCCTGAGTGTAATCATTGTCATACACCACTTACAGTGAAACACATACTTCTAGAATGTACTCTGTATCATAATGCTCGACTAATGTCATTCAGTTCTCTAGCAAGCTTAAAGGTACCATTGTCACTTAGCCATATCATAGGCGAAAAATCAAACATCGCAGAATTCTTCTCCTTCCTAAAACAAATAGGAATGTATAGCCGTTTCTAATTGCTTCTACATGAAACAAACAGGCAGTATGAACCACTTTTCTAAGTGCAATATGGCCTAAGTAGCCATTGCACTTAAAACCCCATAAACAACAACAACAACTGATGCGCCAATAAAAACAACCACCACAACAACAAGAGCTTGATGGTGTGCGTGGTTTAATCTAAAAATATATTATGATGAGAGCCTTGTCGATCAATTCGGCCCTGGAAAGATTGTGCAAGGCTCAAGGGGTAGAATTTTTTTCAGCCTGGACTGTACTTGTTAACAGGAGAGATTGCTTCTACAGGGATGGGATACACTTAAATAGAAAGGGTGCAAGAATATTTGCTGATGCTATCGAGGCAGTGTTAGGTGGGTCGGAAAACTTGCTAGCTTGGGGGGGGGAGACAAAGACCAATAGATTGACAGTAGCCACTGGCAGAGGTGAAAGAGATTCTTGCATTGCTTCTATTAGAATGAGCAGAAGCCTGAAAAACAAGATGCATGATATTTCAGAGACTGCTGGGAGCCATTGCGGTACAAGTAAACACATGGGTTGTGTTAGGGTAGCTAAGAATAGAAACAGGTGCAGGTATACTTGCATGTACACCAATGCTAGGAGTTTAGTAAATAAATTTGATGAATTTGAGGTATTGCTCAAAACATCAAAGGCAGATATTGTTGGGATATGAGAGACGTGGTGCCACACAGATATAAGGTATGCAGAACTGGAATTTGGGGAGTACAACGTCTACAGAAAGGATAGACAGGATAGGAAGGGGGGAGGGGTTATGCTATTAGTTAAGAAACACATAAAAACCAAGGAAGTGAAGCCAGTCGACATCACTGGACAGTGCATTGTTGAGTCAGTTTGGTGTGACATAAGCATTGGGAGATCAAAATTGAGAGTAGGAGTATGCTATAGGCCTAATGACTCTGATGAGTATAATAAGAAACTGTACAGGGAAATAGAGTGGGCCAGTAAATCAGAGAGTCTTATAATGGGAGATTTTAATTTCCCAGATATTGACTGGAATTTGGGGGCTGGTCACTCACACACTAGCAGGGCTTTTGTGGATTTATTGGATGATTGTTTTCTACATCAGCGGGTTCGGGAGGCAACTAGAGGGAGTAATACTCTTGATTTGATTATCAGCAGTGATTCTTCATGCATTAAGAATCTGCAGATAAATGAACCACTAGGTGGCAGTGATCACAGTGTGCTGAAGTGGGATTTACTCAAAGAGGTAACTACCATTAGGGGTAAAGGGAAGGGTTATTGCTTCCGTAAAGGCGACTACGATGGACTGAGACACTATTTAAATTCTATACTGTGGGACCAACTGATGATGTTACCAACAGCAAATTCAAAATGGGAAGCATTCAAAGAATTAATCTTGGAAGCTACTAGGCTTCACATACCAACTAAGAAATATTGTTTAAGGTTTAGGCCAAAATGGATGTCAGATGAACTAATGAGGCATATGGCAGAGAAGAAAAATGCATGGGATACTTACAAATTAACACATGACACAGAAGCCTATGATAGATACAAGATGATCTGTAACCAAGTTACAAAGGAGGTTAGGCAGGTGAAGGCAGATTACGAGAAATCTTTGGCAAGGGATGCAAAGAAAAACGGCAAAGAGTTCTTTACTTATGTAAACTCTAGAAGGAAGGGGGTGAATCAGATTGGTCCACTTGATATTAATGGGTCAACTGTTGATGACCCTGCTCAGGTAGCTAACAAACTAAATGAATATTTTGCATCGACATTGACACATGAGGAGTTATTCAGCGAGGGCAATGCCAGAGGTGTATTCAACTCTAGCAGTAAGCTATAGAATCTTGAAATAACTGGGAGTAAAGTGGAGGAGAAACTGTTGAAGATAAACACAAGAAAGGCACCTGGGGTGGATGGAATCTAACCAGTTATATTAAAGGAGGCAGCAAAGGAAGTAAGCAAACCCTTAGCCATAATTATGAGAGCTTCCTTGGACTCAGGGGAGGTACCCATAGACTGGAAATGTGCAAATGTGACCCCAATTCACAAAGGAGGATCAAAGGCTGACACAAGTAATTATAGACCTGTGAGCTTAACTTCTGTTCCAGGAAAATTAATGGAGGCACTGGTTAAAGAAGCACTGCAGGATCATTTAGACAAGACTTCAGTTATAGCTTGGACACAGCATGGTTTTGTTAAGGGGAAGTCTTGCCTGACCAATTGGATTGGATATTATGATGCAGTCACAAAAGAACTGGATGCAGGGAATAGCTTTGATATTATATACTTGGATCTTAGAAAGGCTTTTGATACTGTTGCACATGGAAGACTGCTACACAAATTGGAGCAGTGTGACATTGGAGGCAAATTGCTGCTATGGATAAAGCGGTGGTTGAGAGGGAGAAGACAGAGAGTGGTAATCAATGGACACTGCTCATCGTGGACTAATGTTATTAGTGGAGTCCCTCAGGGCTCAGTGTTGGGTCCATTATTGTTTTGTGTATTTATAAATGATATTGATGATGGTATTTCAAGCTTAATGTCCAAGTTTGCAGACGATACAAAGGTTGGCAGGGTTGTGAAGGACACTACTGACACTAGGCTGCTGCAACAGGATCTGGAAAGGTTGAGCAGATGGGCTGAGAGGTGGCAAATGAAGTTTAACATTGACAAATGTAAAGTACTACACATGGGAAACAGCAACCCCAGAGCAAGGTATATCTGTGGTACTACACTGACAGTGGTAGAGAATGAAAGGGACTTGGGGGTAGTTGTGCAGGCAGATATGAAGTTCTCTGAGCTGTGCAGACGGGCTGCAAGAGTAGCTCATGGAGTATTGTCAATGATATACAGGAATTTTTCCAGCAGGGATAAGGAGGTGATTATTCCCTTGTATAAGGCAATGGTCAGGCCACACATAGAGTACTGTATACAGGTCTGGAGGCCTCATTTCAAGAAGGATGTAGAGCTGCTGGAACGAGTACAGAGAAGGGCAACAAGATTAGTGAATGGAACAAAGGGGTGCTCTTGCGAAGAAAGGCTTAAGTTTTGCAAATTACAGTGTCTGGAGACTAGACACCAGCGAGGTGATCTGATAGAGGTGTATAAAGCCTTGAATGGTTTGAGCATGCTCAATGCTGATGGGATTCTTCCTCTAGCTCAGAGTAATCACTTGAGAGGGCATAAATTCAAATTGAGGAAAGACAGATGTAGGATAGACATGCGGAAATTTGCCTTTAGCCAGCGGGTGGTTGGTTGGTGGAACAGACTTCCATCCCTTGTAGTGGAGGTTGATAGCCTAAATAAGTTTAAGGCTCAGCTGGACAGGTATTTTGAACGAACAGAGGGGTGAAGTGGAAGTGGGTTTTTTTTTTTTTTTTTTGGCTGATGCTGCATAAGCTTGCTTTCTTGCATCAAATGCCTCTACTAATGCTAAATGCTGAGTATGAAATAGATGGTTCATGCATGGGTACTGCGCATACATCATTTCTATTACCCAGGTAGTATGAATGAATCGTTTAATTATATCTCATATTGTAACTCAACCTTCACAATGAGTGGCTGGGGTTTGGAACATTAGAATTAGTAACATTAGTTCGTAACATAGAATTAGTAAAATTAGTCTTCTCTACACCAGTAGAGAAGACTAATGTTACTAATTCTACATGGATACTGCAACCCTGATATCACCATTCCAAAGCTTGTTGGCTTACTCATCAGAGGATGGACAGGCACCATGTTGTTGCAATAGTAGGTACTGCAGATGTATGTGCAGTACCCATGCATAAACCATCTCTTTCATACTCTTAGCATTTAGCCAAGAATATATTTTTAGATTAAACCATACACACCATCAAGCCTCTCTCATATTGCAGAGTAGATTCATAACTGGGTTGTCACTATTGCAACAACCGAATACCTGCCGATCTACCAATGATAAACCTACAAGCTTCGAAATGGTGCTGTTGGAGTGGTGGTGGTGGTGATATCTGCCAAGAATAAGTAACATTAGAGTCTTCTCCACTATGAAGTGTTACTTATTCAAAGCAGTGCAATACCTTAGCAACTCGTTCTGAAGGTACTCACAATATGAGATATAATTAAATGATGCATGCATACTACCTGGGTAGTAGAAATGATGTATGTGCAGAACCCATGGCATAAACCATCTCTCCCAGATATTGACTGGAACTGATGGGTAGGCATGGGCAGGTCACAAACAAGCTCTATGAGATAAAGCCTGTAATTAAACCATGGTGGTCGAGGCTATGCAGGAACCACTATGAGGAAGTTGTTCTAGCTCACCCACTCACACACTAGCAAAACTTTTGTGGATGTATTGGATGATTGTTTTATACAGCAGCATATTCGAGAGGCAACAAGAGGGATTAATACCCTTGATCTGACTATCAGCAGTGATTATTCGTGCATTAAGAATCTGCAGATAAACGAACCACTAGGTGGCAGTGGTCACAGTGGCCTGATGTAGGATTTACTCAAAGATGTAACTATCATCAGGGGTAAAGGAAAAGGGTTTTTTTTTCTTAAAGGTGGCTACAGTGGTCTCAGTCAGTTTTTAAATTTTATACAGTGGAGTCAACTGATGATGTTACCAACAGCAGATTCTAAATGGGAAACATTCAAGGAATTAATCTTGGAAGCTACTAGGCATTTTCACAAGAAATACTGTTCAAGGTTTAGGCCTAAATGGATGTCAGATGTACCATTGACATTTGTGGAAATGAATTAAAATGCATGGGATATATATAAATTATCAGGCGACACCAAAGCCATGCTATTTATAAGCTAATCTAATCAAGTGAAAAGGAGGTTAGGCAAGCAAAGGCAGATTACAAGAAATCTTTGGCAAAGGATGCAAAGAGAAACAGCAAAGACTTCACTTATATAAACTCTAGAAGGTAGGGGGGATGAATCAGATTGGTCCAGTTGATATCAGTGGTTCGATTGTTGATGATTTTGCTCAGCTAGATGACAAACTGAATGAGTATTTTGTACCTACATTACACATGAGGAATTCTGTAGGGAAGTGAAGGCCAGAAACTTGTCAAACTATGACAGTTATTCCACTTTAACCAATTCCAAAACTGGTCAACAATCTGGAAAGGTTATTCAGGAAATAAAACTAGACCCAAAGCTATGGCTCTCCAGTTTCCGGAAAAGCAGGCGAGAAGAAGTAATTCTAGCAAGGCTAAGGATTGGTCATACTCACCTGTATCTCTTAATGAGTAACTTTGCTCCACAATGCACATCATGTCATGTACAACTGACTGTTCATCATTTATTAGTGGACTGCCCTCACCTTTTCAATATCCACTCAAGCACATTTAAATCAATTACCAATGCACAGTCATCTTTAACATTATTATAGATTCTTGGTAATGATCCTAATAAGAAAGAACTGTTTACCTTCCTAAACCATATAGGAATATATAATAAAATATAACAGTTATTACATTAAAATTAAAATATATTAACCATTAGAAAGACACAATATGGCCCTGGCAGCCTGTGTCATTTCCACAACAATAACCATGATGAGAAAGTTTGTACAATGACCATAAGACTGCCAACCGTCCTTTTGGTATTAGTCTCAAGAGCTACTCAGAGAACTTAAAATCAAGGTAGACACCAAAACAACCCACTCCACCCTGGCATGCTCACGCTCCAGCATATGAATTTTCTCTTAAAAACTGGGGAAAGTCAGATACTCCATCTGTCTACCTGCAGCTCTATTCAGCACACTGAGCCAAACATTCTGATTTTGTGCCAGTCTACCTAGATGACTTGAAGTCAGAATCCTATGTGGGATCTGCTCCTGTCTTTCTGGACACCACTATATCAGAGCAGATTCTCTCTGAATGCAACGTATTTACTGCACGGCTCTATAGAGTTAGCCTTGGATAACATTAGTAAATGTCAAAACCAACGGTTCATTTTATATTCTGATTCTTTGAGCACCTTACAGGCTTTACTGTCAGTGAGATATAATCACCATCCAGTTCTGTCTCAAGTCCAGCAGAAGATTCACTCTCTCCATGAATGCGAATACGATATCCGCTTCTGTTGGATTCCCAGCCACATTGGGATTAAGGGAAATGATTTGGCTGACACTGCAGGCAAAATTCACTCCCAGTGGCAGGATTCATGGAATAGAGAGACTACAAATAAATTACTTCAGATAAAGCCCATAATTGAACCGTGGCAGTGTAGTTTGCATAGGAATCGCAAATAGGATGTTGTTCTTGCTCGGATCCGCATAGGAAACATTCCTATTTGCTGAGGGCTGATGACTGTCCTATGTGTGAGTCCTGTGATATAGTTTTTTCACTGAGACAGTTTAATTGAATACCCTGATTTTATTGATATGCGTTTTACTGCTTTTACCCATCTGACTGAGCCGTATACACTCAGTCAGATTTTATCAGATAATGACAAAGTGTCAGCTGTTTTTAAATTGTTACAAATTATTAATATTTACCAATGTATATAGTGTTGAGCATTTGTTTTTAATCGTTAAGCTTTATTGCCTATTATGTATTTACTTTTCTTGACGTTTTAACTTTTCTGGTAGGTTACAATATCTTTTATTCATTTGTATATTTTATGGTATGATCATGGCACACCATAGCCTTAGTCACTTTTATGCCAATAAAATCCAAATTCAAACCAAACTCATTCCTGTCTTATATCTCACAAAAGGGATTCTTATGCTCGTATGCTTATCTTCGATGATACTCAGAATTTTAGACAAGATCACAGAAATTAATTACTCTCTTCTAATCACTCTTTGCCTAAGCACATCATAAATATTACTTGCTCTGCATCTAAAAAAAAACTGGGTTTTCTCTTTCGCTCTTCATGTTACTTTTCTTTCAAATAGCTGCTCACTCTGTAGAAATCACAAATCTGCCCTACCATGGAATATTGTTCCCACACTTGGATGTTGTTATTTGGTTTTTAGGAGCATTAGCAACTAAGGCCATATTGCTCCGGGATATGCGGTGGTCATTCCCTGACCTTTTCGCATCCTCCGTATTTGGTGGTGCCCACACTTGGAGTGGTGCCCCCAAATCTCTCTCAGGCTTCTAAGTTCCATTAAAATTTAGGTTAATTAATGACCCATCTCTAACAATGTCTCTTTGCTCTGTATCTCAGAGATCTGTTTCTGCTGCATGCTTTTTTTTTTATAGATATTTCTATGGGTGCTGAATTAGCTTCTATAATTTGTGCTCTTTCTTCCAAACCAGTCCAAATACATGCCACAGCCAGTCAGCATCCAGAGCTTCTATATGCAGATGGAATATGTTAGCAAATGTGCATACCTTGTTATTGATAATATTGTTTGAATCATGATGCATGGCTTTGTTGGAATTTGTGATTTTTTATTATTTTTTATTTTTATTTTTTTTTTATTTTGCAACTCCACTGTTGAAATTTTATGATAAATAATACTAATTATTTTACCTTTTCACTTTATTTTATTATAAATTATCCTACCTCATTATTTCCTGATTTTATTTTGTCAGGACTCCCAACACAAGCTGTAGACAAAGGTGAAAAGGGAGGTCCAGGATTTCTAGGTTCTCCTGGACTCCCTGGAAATCGAGGAGATGATGGATTTCCTGGAATCCCTGGAATAAAGGGTGAAAGAGGTGAAATTGGAATTGATGGCAGACCTGGATTTCCTGGAATACCTGGTTCTAAAGGTATGTATTTGTAAAAATATATTTACATTATACAATACCACAAAACAAAGATCGTTGCTAAGTGTTGTAGATATAAAATTGTGATCATACAGTAGTACCTGCTTTTAATGATGCATGCAAATATGTAGATTTTTATTATTACTTATAAATTCGCTAAAAGTGAAATTGTACATCTTCTGTAAAAGTGATCATCATCAGGATTAATGACACTAAAAATGGCTACTATTGCAATAATTTTATTGCAATAGTAGCCACTTTTAGAATTTTTCTATTCTAATATTGCAATATTAGAATAGAAAAATGATGTGAATAAACAACAGCATTTTACCTTTTTTGTAAAATTTTTCCAAAAATGTAATTTTTTTTTTTTTTAATTATTTCTGATACAGCTTAGTTGTTAAAATTTTGGTCAAAGAACATAAATTTTAGTTCTCCCTGAAAGCATGTATTTAACCAAAGAGAGAGAGAGAGAGGGAAGGAGGTGAAGGGGGGAGGGGGAGAGAGAGAGAGGCAATACACAACAAATAATAATAATAGCATTAGCAAAAGCAAATGATGCAAGAAAGCAAGTTTATATAGCATCAGCCAAAAAAAAAAAAAAAAAAACCGTTATTTCACCCATCTACTTGCTCCAAATGTTTGTCAGGTTCTGCCTTGAATCTATCCAAGCTATCAACTTCTACAACGACAGATTGAAGTTTGTTCCAGCAATCAACCACCCGCTGGCTAAAGGCAAACTTCCACACATCTATCCTACAACCGTCCTTTCTCAATTTGAATTTTTGCACTCTCAGGTGATTATTGTGAGCAAGAGGAAGAATCCCATCAGCACTGAGCATGCTCAAACCATTCAAGGCTTTATACACCTCAATCAGATCACCTTGCAGATGCCTAGTCTCCAGACACTGTAATTTGCAAAACTTAAGCCTTTCTTCATAAGAGCAATCGTTTGTTCCATTCACTAATCTTGTTGCCCGTCTCTGTACTCGGCCCCAGGTGCCAAGCGATTTTGTGATCAAATGTCTTTTGACAGTGAACTAGCGCTCTCTCTTGAATAAATAAAATAGTATTTTTTATTTAGCATTACACTTAACAAACGATTAAATAATCTCTAGTAAAGAAATCACTTTACTTGATCAGGAGGAGAAGTAACCTTCTTTCTTTTTTTCCCTTTTTAATTGCATATTATCACTAACCCACTACCGCTTTGTCACAAAGGTGGCACTGCTCCTGCCTCCATGTGGCAGGGCCAGTAACCTGGAGGGGAAAAAGGTCTGCTCTCTGGTGCAAAATGGAGCAAGCAGTTTCCAAAACCCAGAAAAAAGAAACCCTAACAAGACAACAAGAAGATTCTGGTTCTGTCACATCAAAACGTCAAAAGACTGACATAGGCAGAATCTGAACTCCAACTTTTCTAATTGTACATTCCACTGAAGAACAACCAATTGGAAAACTATCTCCATTTCTAGTGCAGAAATGACTAGAAAGTACAATAGGTACTCCCAAGACAGTTCATCGTTTAAGATCAGGAGACCTACTGGTTGAAGTTTCCACTGCTCGACAGTCCGAGCAACTACAGAAACTAAAAATTTTCGGTGGAACGTCTGTCACCGTTTCACTGCACGTTTCCTTGAACACGTCAAGAGATGTCATCACCAAATGGGACCTCATGAACGTATCAGATGAAGAACTTAAACAAGAATTGTGAGATGAAGGTGTGATCAATGTAAAGCGGATTCTAACAAAGAAGGACAATGTATTAGTTCCTACTCAGAACATAATCCTCACATTTGATAACCCGAAATCACCAACAATGATAAAAGCAGGTTATCTTAACTGCCGTGTCAAACCTTACATCCCAAATCCATTATGCTGCTATAAGTGCCAGAAGTTTGGGCACTCACAGACAGTCTGCATAGGAGCAGCTGCCTGTGCCAAATGTGGCTCCACTGCGCACACTAGTACAGACTGCACAGCCGCAAGACCAAACTGTCCCAACTGTAAAGAAGCTCATCCGACATATTCAAAGGAGTGGCCCCTTTGGAAACGTGAAAACAGTATACAGCGGTACAAGACCGTACACAATGTAACCTACCAAGAGGCTAAAAAATCTTTACCAGTTCCGAATACTAACAAGCCAACTTATGCCCAAATAATCAAAAAGCACACATCAACTGCTACCCAAACGGAGGTAACTATACCACCAAGCAAATCACTAGCTTGAATGGGCAAGGTCAATATTGTCCCCAGTACCAACACATCAAACAAAAAGCAAACAACGCAAAGCTATAAATACAGCAATCACAGTACAGCCAGATGCCATTCAACAGCAGATTACTACAGTATCTACCAATCCTGACTCAAACGAAACAGATTATATGGATTCAAAAAAAAATCCAAACCAAGATGAACAGGTTTTAGAACTGTTCGCTGAGGAGGAGATGGATATGGGGAAACCCCAATTCCAAAAAGTGGGGAAAGGTAAACTTGAGCGATGCAAACCTTCTGTACCTCGAAAACAAATCGAGGGCTCTTGTAAACTCAAATAATGCTTACTTTCTTACAATGGAACTGTAGAGGCTATCATAGTAATTTGTCTGACATCCGAGATCTCCTTTCATAATATTATCCTATTGCTTTCTGTTTACAGGAAGGCAATCTAACACCAAATATAATTGTTTCCCTTCGGAAATACATAATACATCGGCAAGATCGTGTTGCAAATAATCCGCAAAATCTTGCACATGGAGGGGTAGCATTGATTATCGACTCCCAGATACCCTCAAAACCAATCCCATTAAAAACAAACCTTGAGGCAGTTGCTGCACCAGTCAACATTAATTTAGATTTAACCATAGTCTCACTATACTTGCTACCTAATCAAAATATAAGCTATGCCGACTTAGAAGAACTAGTGATACAGCTTCCCAAACCGTACTGTATTCTCGGAGACCTCAACAGTCACCATCCGCAATGGAGAATCATAACCTGGATAAGCATGGACAAACCATCGAAAAATTACTTGATCAACACAATCTGGTAACTCTCAATAAAAGAGTGCACACTTACATGCACCTTCCTACAGGGTCTACCTCAGCTATCGATGTCTCTTTATGTTCAGCAACCATATACCCTTTATTTGGATGGATGATTCACAACAATCCACTGGGCAGTGATCACTACCCCGTGATATGCTGCATTGAAACAAGTGTTTCCCACCTTTCCTACCAAGTTGCGAAATGGAATTTTTCGAAAGCCAAATAGGCTGTGTACAAGCAGCTAGCTATGCTAGATGAAAAACAGGTCCAACAAACACCTATAAACCTGGCAGTAGAATATACATCCAACCAAATACTGCAGGCAGCGGACAGAGAAATTCCAAAACGATCCATCAAAATATCGGCCCTCTCTAAAGTGTGGTGGAATGAAGAATGTAGTACTGCTAAAAAAGAGAAGAATAGAGCATGGAACATTTTCAGAAGGTTCTCAACAACAGAAAACTTCATCTGCTTTAAATAGGCAAGGGTAAAGACAAAATGAATTAGGCAGACCAGCAAAAGGGAAGCATGGAGGCGTTTCGCTTCCACAATTACAAAAACCCAAAAGTATGCACCAAAATACAGCATATGTACTCAACCCATGCATCAACTGTCCCATGCTCACTGTTAATGGCTCTGATATTACAAAACCAGGAGAGATTGCAAACACTCTAGGTAGTTCATTCATGGAAATCTCAGCTGTGACATCATACTAGCCACATTTCCAGGCACACAAAGCACAATCTGAAAAACACTCAATCAATTTTGAATCGGCATCCAGTACTGCATACAATCTCCCCTTCAAAATGTCAGAGTTGCACCATGCTCTAGCTGCCACTAAACTCAGTGCAGCAGAGCCAGATGGAATACATTACATCATGATAACAAAACTTAATGAACTGGCCCTCAAGACTGTTACTGCTCTATAACAGAATATCCAAAGAAAACACTTTCCCCAAAAATTGGCAGTATGTCTACGTTTTGGCATTTCCAAAACCAGGAAAAGATCCTATAAATCCGCAACACTATCGACCAATTGCCCTCACCAGCTGTATGTACAAAGTCATGGAGAAAATGGTCAATGCCCGGCTATCCTGGTTTCTAGCTCGAAATGACCTTATAAATCCAGAGCAGTGTGCCTTCCATGATGGTAGATCCACTCTTAACCTTTTGATTAAGACAGAAATGAATGTCAGTGACGCCTTCATACGGAAAGAACACCTTGTCATGGTCCTCTTTGAAATTGAAAAAGCCTTTGACACTGCTTGGAGATATGGTATAATGTGAAATCTATACTATCTGGGATTACGTGGATACCTACCACAGTTTATTAGCATTAGCATTAAAATTAGTAGAGGCGCTTGATGCAAGAAAGCAAGCTTATGCAGCATCAGCCAAAAAAAAAAAAAAATAAATAAATAAAAAATAACCACTTCCACTTCACCTCTTTGTTCGTTTAAAATACCTGTCCAGCTGAGTCTTAAACTTATTTAGGCTATCAACTTCCACGACAAGGGATGGAAGTCTATCCACCAACCAACCACCAGCTGGCTAAAGGCAAATTTCCTCACGTCTATCCTACATCTGTCTTTTCTCAATTTGAATTTATGCCCTCTCAGGTGATTATTCTGAGCAAAGGGAAGAATCCCATCAGCATTGAGCATGCTCAAACCATTCAAGGCTTTATACACCTCTATCAGATCACCACGCTGGTGCCTAGTCTCCAGACACTGTAATTTGCAAAACTTAAGCCTTACTTCGTAAGAGCACCCCTTTGTTCCATTCACTAATCTTGTTGCCCTTCTCTGTACTCGTTCCAGCATCTCTACATCCTTCTTGAAATGAGGCCTCCAGACCTGTATTTGTACAGTACTCTAGATGTGGCCTGACCATTGCCTTATACAAGGGAATAATCACCTCCTTATCCCTGCTAGAAAAATTCCTATATAGCATCGACAATACACCATGAGCTACTCTTGCAGCCCGTCTGCACTGCTCAGAAAATTTCATATCTGCCTGCACAACCACCCCCAGGTCCCTTTCATTCTCTACCACTGTCAGTGTAGTACCTCAGAGTTGTTGCTCTGGGGTTGCTGTTTCCCATGTGTAGTACTTTACATTTGTCAATGTTAAACTTCATTTGCCACCTCGAAGCCCATCTACTCAACCTTTCCAGATCCTGTTGCAGTAGCATAGTGTCAGTAGTGTCCTTGACAACCCTGCCAACCTTTGTATCGTCTACAAACTTGGACATTAAGCTTGATATACCATCATCAATATCATTTATAAATACAGAAAACAATAAAGGACCCGATACTGAACCCTGAGGGACTCCACTAATAACATTAGTCCACGATGAGCAGTGTCCATTGATTACCACTCTCTGTCTTCTCCCTCTCAACCACACCTTTATCCATAGCAGCAATTTGCCTCCAATGCCACACTGCTCCAATTTGTGCAGCGGTCTTCCATGTGCAACAGTATCAAAAGCCTTTATAAGATCCAAGTATATAATATCAAAGTTATTCCCTGCATCCAGTTCTTTTGTGACTGCATCATAGTATCCAATCAAATTGGTCAGGCAAGACTTCCCCTTAAAAAAAACCATGCTGTGTCTGAGCTATAACTGAAGTCTTGTCTAGATGATCCTGTGTGCTTCTTTAACCAGTGCCTCCATTAATTTTCCGGGAACAGAAGTTAAACTAACAGGTCTATAATTACTTGTGTGGCCCTTTGATCCTCCTTTGTGAATTGGGGTCACATTTGCACATTTCCAGTCCATGGGTACTTCCCCTGAGTCCAAGGAAGCTCTCATAATTATGGCTAAGGGTTTGCTTACTTTCTTTGCTGCCTCCTTTAATATAACTGGATAGATCCCATCCACCCCACGTGCCTTTCTTGTATTTATCTTCAACAATTTCTCCTCCACTTTACTCTCAGTTATTACAAGATTCTCTAGCTTATTGCCAGAGTTGAATACGCCTCTGGCATTCCCCTCGCTGAATAACTCCTCATGTGTGAATGTCGATGCAAAATATTCATTCAGTTTGTTAGCTACCTGAGCAGGATCATCAACAGTTGACCCATCAATATCAAGTGGACCAATCTGATTCACCCCCTTCCTTCTAGAGTTTACATAAGTAAAGAACTCTTTGCCGTTTTTCTTTGCATCCCTTGCCAAAGATTTCTCGTAATCTGCCTTCACCTGCCTAACCTCCTTTGTAACTTGGTTACAGATCATCTTGTATCTATCATAGGCTTCTGTGTCATGTGTTAATTTGTATGTATCCCATGCATTTTTCTTCTCTGCCATATGTCTCATTAGTTCATCTGACATCCACTTAGGCCTAAACCTTGAACAATATTTCTTAGTTGGTATGTAAAGCCTAGTATCTTCCAAGATAAGTTCTTTGAATGCTTCCCGTTTTGAATTTGCTGTTGGTAACATCATCAGTTGGTCCCACTGTATAGAATTTAAATACTGTCTCAGTCTATCGTAGTCGCCTTTACGAAAGCAATAACTCTTTCCTTTACCCCTAATGGTAGTTACCTCTTTGAGTAAATCCCACTTCAACACTCTGTGATCACTGCCACCTAGTGGTTCATTTACTTGCAGATTCTTAATGCATGAAAAATCACTACTGATAATCAAATCAAGAGTATTACTCCCTCTAGTTGCCTCCCGAACATGCTGATGTAGAAAACAATCATCCAATAAATCCACAAAAGCCTTGCTAGTGTGTGAGTGACCAGCCCCCAAATTCCAGTCAGTATCTGTGAAATTAAAATCCCCCATTATAAGACTCTCTGATTTACTGGCCCACTCTCACCTGGCTCACCAGGAAGAAGGAGTACCACAAGAGTCAGTACTAAGTGCCACTCTCTTTAATATAATAATGAAATCAGTATTGCCTGCCATTTGCCTAACATGCGAATGATAGAAGGACAGTTGCAATTTGCCATCAACAAAATAGCTAAATGGTTCCAAAACAATAGCTTTTGTTTCAACTGGTATTTCCTTTTTAAGACAGGATTTCCTGTCTTAAAAAGCTTAACACTTTAAGAGTTCTATCTGGCACAACATGACCATTACACACTAATACATCTGTACCATGCATTAATACAGTCATGTCTGGACTTTGGTTCTGTAGTCTATAGCTCTGCTAGACCAAATGCCTTACGTTGGCTTGATCCTGTACACAACAGTGCTCTTCGGCTTGCATTGGGGGCATACCGCACATCACCGGTTCAGAGCCTATATGCCAAAGGGCATCCAAATCACCCCATCTGGAATAGACTTCTCTCCTAAATGGGAAAACCTTTATAGAGCTTACCCATCAACCGATATACGTCTTTGTGCACTACAGACTGACTGGCAAATTGACCTTAGTAAGATACATCCTATTGCCTCTCATACAATCCCACCTTGGATGTATCATATACTGCTGTGTGACCTTTCATTCACAGTATGGGGAAAACACACCATGTCCCAACAGAGCATACTACAAACACATGCCACACTGAGAACTCAGCAGCCAGTACACACCAATCTACACAGATGGGTCTAAAACTGACAATCACGTTGGTGCAGCAGCATTATTTCCCAACTTTGCCATATCCAAGAAGCTCCCTGCCGAATATAGCTGCTATATCGCAGAACTCTGCTATATTGCTATCCACATAGCCTTAAATTGCATACTCTCAACAGCCACAGTGCACAGTGTTATATACACCAACTCCATTAGTGTCATCCAAGCTATACAGAAGAATAAAAATCATGATAACCCCTTACTCATACAGATTTCAAATACTCTGACTAAGTTAAACCAGAAGAAGCAACAAGTTCTCTTTTGTTGGATCCCTGGTCACTCGGGAATATCTGGAAATGAACAGACCGACCTAGCTGCCAAAACTGCTACTGATCATATAGACCAATCATTTACTACACCTGCATCTGACTACAAGTAAATTATAAGGAAGCGATGTCTTCAACAATGGCAACACATCTGGCAGAACCAAGGCAACAATAAGCTACTCGGTATAAAAAAAAGATCTAAAACCTTTGAGCTCTAACATCAGAGAATCGACACGTAGAAGTCTTATTAGCCTGATTACGGATAGACCACACACATCTGACACATTTTTATTTGCTTGCTGCCACTGATCCCCCGCAGTGCACAAAGTGCAGCACTCAACTTACTGTCCAACATCTACTTATAGATTTCCCCAAAAACAATACTGAGCAACATGCTATGTTTACCTCATTTTCCTCCACAACGAACACTTCTTTCAGAATTTCTGACCTCCTAGCAGACACGCCACATGTGACCAAAATATTTGATTTCTTGAAATAGATAAAACTGTACAGTGCAGTATAAATTTGAATAATATCTATACAAACAGAATTATGTATTTAACCTCACCATAGTTAGGCGCATTATGGCCTTGCGGCTCTTGCACCGTAAAGCCTACAAACAACAAACACCTCTGTACTCGTTCCAACAGCTCCACATCCTTCTTAAAATGAAGCCTCCAGACCTGTATACAGTACTCAAGGTGTGGCCTGACAATTGCCTTATACAAGGGGATACTCACCTCCTTATCCCTGCTAGAAAAATTCCTGTATATCATTGACAAGACACCATGAGCTACTCTTGCAGACTGTCCGTACTGCTTAGAAAACTTCATATCTGCCTGCACAATTACACCCAGATTCTTTTCATTCTCTACTACTGTCAGTCTAGTACCACACAGTTGATATGTTACTCTGGGGTTACTGCTTCCCATATAGTACTTTACATCTGTCAATGTTAAATTTCATTTGCCACCTCTCAGACAATCTGCTCAACTTTTCTAGATCCTGTTGCATCAGGGTACTGTCATTAGTGTCATTAACAACCCTGCCAACCTTCGTATTGTCTGCAAACTTGGACATTAAGCCTGATATACTATCATCAATATCATTTATAAATACAGAAAACAACAATGGACCCAACACTGAACCCTGAGGGACTCCACTAATAGCATTAGTCCATGAAGAGTAGTGTCCATTGATTACCCTCTCTGTTTTCTCCCACTCAACCATCCCTTTGTCCATAGCAGCAATTTGCCTCCACTGCCACACTGCTCCAATTTGCATCCAGTTCCTTTGTGACTACATCATAGTATCCAATCAAATTAGTCAGACAAGACTTCCCCTTAACAAACTCATGCTGTGTCCGAGCTATAACTGAAGTCTTGTCTAGATGATCCTGCAATGCTTCTTTAACCAGTGCCTCCATTAATTTCCCTGGAACAGAAGTTAAACTAACAGGTCTGTAATTATTTGTGTCTCCCTTTGATCCTCCTTGTGGATTCAGGTTATATCTGCACATCTCCAGTCCTCCCCTGAATCCAGGGAAGCTCTTATAATTATGGCTAAGGGTTTGCTTACTTCCTTTGTCCCCTCCTTTAATATAACTGGATAGATCCTGCTGTTCCACCCCAGGTGCCTTTCTTATGTTTATCTTCAACAATTTCTTCTCCACTTTACTCTCAGCTATTACAAGAATTAACTAATGAGTTTTATCATGTTTACAAGTTAAAATTAGCATTAGCATTAGTAGAGGCATATGATGCAAGAAAGCAAGCTTATTCAGCATCAGCCAAAAAAAAAAAAAAAAAAACAACCACTACTCCCATTTCACCCCTCCGTTCGTTCGAAATACCTGTCCAGCTGAGCCTTAAATTTGTTTAGGCTATCAACTTCAACAACAAGCGATGGGAGTCTATTCCACAAACCAACTGCCCGCTGGCTAAAGGCAAATTTCCGCACATCTATCCGACATCCGTCCTTCCTCAATTTGAATTTATGCCCTCTCAGGTGATTATTCTGAGCAAGAGGAAGAATCCCATCGGCATTGAGCATGCTCAAGCCATTCAAAGCCTTATACACCTCTATCAGATCACCTCGCCGATGCCTAGTCTCCAGGCTCTGTAATTTGCAAAACTTAAGCCTTTCTTCGTAAGAGCAACCCTTTGTTCCATTCACTAATCTTGTTGCCCTTCTCTGTACTCGTTCCAGCAGCTCTACATCCTTCTTGAAATGAGGCCTCCAGACCTGTATACAGTACTCAAGGTGTGGCCTGACCAATGCCTTATACAAGGGAATAATCACATCACTGTCCCTGCTAGAAAAATTCCTGTATATCATTGACAAAACTCCATGAGCTACTCTTGCAGTTCGTCTGCACTGCTCAGAGAACTTCATATCTGCCTGCACAATTACCCCCAGGTCCTTTTCATTCTCTACCACTGTCAGCCTAGTACCACAGAGTTGATACGTTGATCTGAGGTTACTGTTTCCCATATGCAGTACTTTACATTTGTCAATGTTAAACTTCATTTGCCACCTCTCAGCCCATCTGTTCAACCTTTCCAGATCCTGTTGCAGCAGCATAGCGTCAGTAGTGTCCTTAACAACCCTGCCAACCTTTGTATCATCTGCAAACTTGGACATTTAGCCTGATACACCATCATCAATATCATTTATAAATACAGAAAACAACAATGGACCCAACACTGAACCCTGAGGAACTCCACTAATAACATTAGTCCACGTTGAGCAGTGTCCATTGATTACCACTCTCTGTCTTATGCCACTCAACCATCCCTTTATCCATAGCAGCAATTTGCCTCCAATGCCACACTTCTCCAATTTGTGCAGCAGTCTTCCATGCGCAACAGTATCAAAAGCCTTTCTAAGATCCAAATATATAATATCAAAGTTATTCCCTGCATCCAGTTCTTTTGTGACTACATCATAGTATCCAATTAAATTGGTCAGACAAGACCTGACCTTAACAAAACCATGCTGTGTCTGAGCTATAACTGAATTCTTGTCCAGATAATCCTGCAGTGCTTCTTTAACCAGTGCCTCCATTAATTTTCCTGGAACCGAAGTTAAACTAACAGGTGTATAATTACTTGTGTCAGCCTTTGATCCTCCTTTGTGAATTGGGGTTACATTTGCACATCTCCAGTCCATGGGTACCTCCCCTGAGTCCAAAGAAGCTCTCATAATTATGGCTAGGGGTTTGCTTACTTCCTTTGCTGCCTCCTTTAATATAACTGGATAGATCCCATCCACCCCGGGTGCCTTTTTTATGTTTATCATCAACAATTTCTCCTCCACTTTCTTCTCAGTTATTAGAAAATAATCTAGCTCACTGCCAATGTTTACTTCACCTACGACATTCCCCTTCCTGAATAACTCCTCATGTGTGAATGTAGATGCAAAATACTCGTTTAGATTGTTAGCCACCTGAGCTGGATCCTCACCTGTTGAACCATCAACATCCAGTGGACCAATCTGATTCATCCCTTTCCTTCTTGAGTTTAAATAGGTAAAGAACTCTTTTCTGTTTTTCTTTGCATCCTTTGCCAAGGATTTCTCATAATCTCTTTTTTTCTCTTTGTCTGCCTAATCTCCTTTGTGACTTGGTTACAGACCAACTTATATCTATCATAGGCTTCCATGTCACCCATTAATTTGTATGTATCCCATGCATTTTTCTTCTCTGCCATATGTCTCATTAGTTTATCTGAAAACCATTTAGGCCTGAACCTTGAACAATATTTCTTGGTTGGTATGTAAAGCCTGGTAGCTTCCAAGATTAGTTCCTTGAATGCTTCCCATTTTGAATTTGCTGTTGGTAACATGATCAGTTGGTCCCACTGTATAGAATTTAAATATTGTCTCAGACCATCATAGTCGCCTTTACGAAAGCAAAAACCCTTCCCTTTACCTCTGATGTTAGTTACCTCCTTGAGTAAATCCCACTTCAGCACACTGTGATCACTGCCACCCAGTGGTTCCTTTATCTGCAGATTCCTAATGCATGAAGAATCACTACTGATAATCAGATCAAGAGTATTACTCCCTCTAGTTGCCTCCCGAACATGTTGGTGTAGAAAACAATCATCCAATAAATCCACAAAAGCCTTGCTAGTGTGCGAGTGACCAATCCACAAATTCCAGTCAATATCTGGGAAATTAAAATCCCCCATTATAAGACTCTCTGATTTACTGGCCCACTCTATTTCCCTGTACAATATCTTATTATACTCATCAGAGTCATTAGGCCTATAGCACACTCCTACTCTCAATTTTGATTTCCCTATGCTTATGTCACACCAGACTGACTCGACACTGCCCTGTCCATCGATGTCGACTGGCTTCACTTCCTTGGACTTTATGTGTTTCTTAATTAATAGCATAACCCTCCTCCCCTCCTGTCCTGTCTATCCTTTCTATACACATTGTACTCCCCAAATTCCAGTTCTGCATTCCTTATATCTGTGTGACACCACGTCTCTGATATCCCAATGATATCTGCCTTTGATGTTTTGAGCAATACCTCAAATTCATCAAATTTATTTACTAAACTCCTAGCATTGGTGTACACGCAAGTATACATGCACCTGTTTCTATTCTTAGCTACCCTAAAACAACCCATGTGTTTACTTGTACCGCAATGACTTCCAGCAGTCTCTGAAATATCCTGCATCTTGTTTTTCAGGCTTCTGCTCATTCCAATAGAAGCAGTGCAAGAATCTCTTTCACCTCTGCCAGTGGCTACTGTTAATCCATTAGTCTTTGTCTCCCCCCAAGCTAGCAGTTTTCCGACCCACCTAACACTGCCTCGATAGCATCAGCAAATATTCTTGCACCCTTTCTATTTAAGTGGATCCCATCCCTGTAAGAGCAATCTCTCCTGTTAACAAGTACATTCCAGGCTGAAAAAAATTCTACCCCTTGAACCTGGCACAATCTTTCCAGGGCCGAATTGATCGACAAGGCTCTCATCATATACTCCCTCCTATCGTGTCTGGGCAGAATTGCAGACACTTTCAAATTCAACCTTACTTGAAACTTGAGAGGTTTAAGAGCCCTTATTAACCCATTAAATGGAAGAGTATGAATTAATAGCCTGAGTAGAGGGAAATACAATGCTGAGAGATCAGTTAAGTGACACTTTCACAAGATAGAAAAAAATTTTCAAACTTTGTGATGTTGTGAGTTCCTTGTTGGTGTAGGCTAAAATCATTTCAAGACTCAAACCGTGTATAAGCAACCATGATTTCAACCAAATGAAAGGTGCTGTTAAGTGAATAAATTTGGATTTGTAAAAATTTTGCTTTTAAAAAAAACCAAGACCAGATGTGTGGGAGGGAAATAGTTCTTTTTCTTAGATGTGTTTGCACATATATATGCATGTGCACCCTATTGTCTTCACCATGCCCATCTGTGAGTTTGTATGCATGTAACAGAAGGACTCTCAATGGATGGATTTTAATGAAACTTTATATTTGGGTCTTTTAAAAATATTGGTTGAGCTCTGTTTTTTTTAATTTCATTAAAATTGAACAAATAGAAATTGATAAATTATTATTATTTTTCCATATAATTTATATGGAAAAAAAGCAATTCATAGATTAAATGTAGTTTTAATGTAGCGTTGTTAGCTTTAGATAGTCTGTGCATGCTTGTTTTGTTATGAAAAATTTGTGAACATGATTGCAAAGAGATATATACATTCAGAGAGATAAAGAGACTTAAAAAACCAAAAAAAGAAGGTATATGGGTAAAGAGAAATAAATATTATAATACTGTAATTAAACTGAACAGCTAAGTTTAGAGAATGTAAAATAGAGTTAAATGCCCTATGAAGTTATAATCTTAATAATTATTTGACAAATACATAACTATTTACTTTTCAATTTTGTTAATGGCAGGGGGAAAAAAATCAGTAAACTTAAGGGGAAAAAAATTGACTGCACCTGAAGTATAATGTAATCCATACAATAATTAGCTTGCCTTTATTTGTTTGTAGTCAGTTGTGGTGAATAGTCAGACCAGGGTAAGTAAGTTTGCATGGCAGCGTTCCAGCAGTGTGAAAAAGTGATATTTATTTATTGGACAGTCTCTTTTGTTATATTTATTGGGCTCTGTTTTTATATATATATATATATATATATATATGTGCAAATAAGAGGCTTGGCTATGGGTTCAAGTAGTTCATGCTCCATAGCCAACTTCTATTTGCACTTTTATGAAAATAAATATAAAGAAGACATCAAATACTACAGGTACATAGATGATGTACTAGTCATCAACCATACAGATTTCGACAATATAACTATAAAAATCTATCCCGAAGATTTGACTATAGAAAGAACCAACACAAAAAGCAACCTACAAGCCACCTACCTAGATAGTCAAATCACAATAACAAACGATTTAGTATACACCAAACATTACGATAAAAGAGACCTATTTGGCCTCTCAGCAATTAAACTAACTAACTTAGCCAAAAATATACACGAAAAACGTTATCAGAAACCAAACAAACAGAATTATACACATATGTAATAGCCCAGAAAGCATTATAACAGCTTTAATAAAACTAAAAAATACCCTTATCAAAACAAAATACTTGTCAATTACATCAGATACCATATAAATGCAGCTGCACAAGCTAAACTCATACAGCAACCAACTCATTAATCCTGATAGTATCATAGAAAAAATTTTTTCCCACTGAACATAAATAACTCTAATTAGAGCTATAATTTGGCCCTCTTTTGAACCCCAGGTTAATTTTCCATAGGTGTGGCTCGACACCTATCTGTACGGTACCTAGATGTCCAAATTCATAATTCCCCACAAGCAGAGTTATTAACACTGGGAATGTAAAAACATATGTCTACATCACCATACAGGTATAATGCATTTGCCACTAAATCAAGATTAAATTACAAGTACGGAAACACAGAGTTAATATTCACAATGAAAGAGGCTGTATATATTGTAAATAGTTATCCCCAAGGGCACTTACAGGGCTGTCATGCCTTAGAAAAGCATTGCCAGCCCACACCCTATAGATAACACATTTAATTTTAATAACTATCACCCCATCATTTTCCATTTTATTTATTTTAATAAATACCATGTCAATTATTACCATTTATTTCTAACATTTTTAGCATGGTTAGATATCATATTGTATCTGCTTCCCACAATAATACAACAAGCTCTAATTTACAATCAACACCAGCCCATGCTCAGGAATGCAAAGAATGTGACGTTGCCTACAGCAAGGTTAACTATCACGGCACAGTCAAAACCTGATACGACTGCACAGTAAACAGTACCACACACGCATAAAATCTAAACTTTGGTGGGAAATTAAATATTTTCAGACTGACCACCACAGGACATGGAGATAATATACTATGATATTTCAATCTGTTACCTACCAGTAGGGCTTTGAACCTCCTACTACAGTTTGCTATAATATATGTAAACCACTCTGTTTATTTAAAATTAAGTACTTATATAATAATAAGTTCATTTATTCAATAAAATTACTCATAAATACAAATTATCCCCCAAGTAATTAACCCAGCAAAACTGGTATAGAGATTACAGAAACGGGTATGTATAATACAGCCTCTATTATGGCTATATGTCTGCTCCAAGTCCCTGAGGAGTAGTAGAGATATGGCTATGTGGAAGAATGCTAATTTTCATTAATTTTCACAAACTTTTGCCAGTTGCTCCAGCTTTCTTTATAATTTCATTAATTTTGTTTTTTATATGTATCTTATATTTTATTTGTAAAGCTATCCATACCAGGGCTAGGTTTAAATATAACTAGCAAGTTGGTTGGTGTCGCTACAATCTTGATGCTCCCAAGTAGTACAACAATATAAAAACAAAACTGTATAAATAAGTTAAGTATATATATATAAACCAGACATCTACATAAAAAATCTCTTCTCTCTTCTCCAATGCAGCCTTTATCTTATGGCTATTCCCAACCTTGTGTTGTTTGGCATTATAAGAATGCAAAATGGGATGGCCTGCGAGATTTCTTTTGCTTGGTCGGATTACTGTTTCAAAACTTCTGATGTCAACATTTGCTCACATCGTGTCAGTGAAATTATTCTTGTAGGAATGGAATCCTTTATTCCATATTCTACCTTAAAATCACATCCTTTATCTAAATCTTGGTTTTCCAATAAATGTTCTAAGGCTGTTCAAGAGAAGAACGTTGCATATTGTAATTGACTTGTTTCCAATTCTTCAGTTTCATTTTCTGTCTATACCAGAGCTCACAACAATTGCAAAGCAGTTATTAATCAGTCCAAACTAGATGTTGAACAGCCTAAGGGTAGAAAACTTGTTTCTTGACCTAATGGTAGCCGGACCTTCTGGTATTTTGCCAAAGCTATTGGCTGCAACTTTTGCCCATCTCTGCCAAAACCAGAGGTTCAGCCAAGGATAAAGCTGAACTGCTAGCATACCATTTTTCTTCCAACTCATGTATTAATGATCTTAGTAAAACACCTCTCACCATTCTCAGCACACACCCCATTCAATGTCTCCTTTGGGCTTTCGTCAAAAGGATGTGAGAAGGATTTTGACCAATCTTGATGCTAAGAAAGCTCCAGGTCCTGATGGTATTTCTCCACTTGCTCTCAAAAGCTGCGCTCCTGTACTTACTCCTCTTCTTTGCTCCCTTTTTTCATTTTCTTGTTTCAAAGGTGTTTTTCCTTCTCTTGGAAATTTGCAGATATCCAGCCAGTTCCTAAAAAAAGTGACAAATCCCTCCCATCCAATTATCATCCCATTGCAATTATTTCTACTCTTTCTACAGTAATGGAGAAATCAATTAACTGCTAACTCTTAAACTATCTCTAAACCTTCCATTTGATCAGCGATCGCCAGTATGCATTCCATCAAGGTCGTTCCACTGGTGATATTCTGGCTTATGTTACCCATTTATGGAAAAATTCAATGGAAAAGTTCAGTGAAATGCAAGGAGTCGCTCTTGACATCGCAAAGGCTTCGATCATGTTTGGTATAGAGATCTTCTTAACAAGCTTCGATCTTATGGTTTCCCAATTTTTTTTTTTTTTGTAATTGGTTTTCCAGTTTTCTCTCTGACTGCTCACTGAAGGTGATGGTAGATGGCTCTCTGTCTTCTAATTTCTCCACTAATGCTGATATCCCCCAAGGTTCAGTTCTTTCCCCCCCACTCTTTTCCTCTTCTATATATTAATGACCTTCTTCCATTGACTGGAAATCCTATCCATAGTTTTGCCTATGATAGCACATTGCTTTCCAATTTCCAGTTTGAGAAGCCTTTCCCTGCTCAATCAGCTTCAAATTCTCGAACATCCACTACCAATTCCTTAAATGCCAATTCTCCACGTAATTCTCCAGTGGGTCAAAGACAACTTAGTTGATTTCAATCCTTCTAAAACTCAGTCCTGTCTTATATCTCACAAAAATAATTCTTCTGCTCCTATGCTTATCTTTGGTGACACTCCGATTTCTAGGCAAGATGTATATCTCGTTAAGGGGATTACCCTGACTTCTAATTTCTCTTGGCACATGCACATTACAAATATTGCTTCCTCTGCATCTAAAAAACTTGGTCTTTCTCTTTCGCTCTCGGCATTACTTTTCTTCCAAACAGCTGTTCACTCTGTACAAATCACAAATCCACCCTCGCGTGGAATATTGTTCCCACATCTGGGGCGATGTCCCCAAAACCTCTCTCAGGCTGCTTGATTCCATTCAGAAGAGGGCAGTTAGGGTAATTAATGACTCATCTCTAACAGTCTCACCACTCTCTGTCTCATAGATATACTGTTTCTGCTGCATGCCTTTTCTACAGATACTTCCATGGGCACTGTTCTTCTGAATTGGCTTCTATAATTCCCGCTCTCTGTTTCAAAACAGTCCGAATACATGCTGCCAATATCCATTTATTGTCCATCTTCAAACTCACAGAACTAAATTTTCATCTTCCTCGTTAATTCATTCAGTTGTCATTTTCTGGAACAATCTTCCTTCATACATATTTCCTGAAAATTAAAGTCTACAGAAGTTCAAGTCTAATGTCAACAAATATCTTCTTTCATTTTGTCAACCTCCAACACAAGCATGGTACTAATTACTATAGGTTCTAATACCTCCCGTGTTTGGGCTTTTCATAAAAAAAATTGGTGTTCATGCCAGTGTACATGCACCTGTTCTGGCTGTGTTAAGGTAACTAACAGATCCTATGTATTTTCTTGTTTCTTGACAACCTCCAGTAGTCCTCGAAATCCCAAGTACCTTGCTTTCAAGGCTGCTGCTTGTTCCAATAGAAGTAGTGCAAGAATCACTTTCACCTCTGCATATGGCTGTTATTAATCTGTATATATTAGGTTTTCTGACTCACCTAACCCCTGGCTTGTAGCCGTGAAGGGAGTTGTATACAGTAATGTGTCTTCTATACACAATAAAGAGTTCTGTATACAATAAAGAGTTCTTCCAACATTGCCTCAATGTTCATGGACTTTAGGGGGGCGTTTGATGCTCTGTGGTGGGGCAGTGTCCTACGCAGGGCTAGGGCGTCCCTCTGTCCAGGAAATTTATACCGTCTTCTTGAGGACTATCTCCGAGAGAGATATGTGCTCATTTGTACTCCTTTCATGAAGTGTGAGAGAAGAGTTTATAGAGGATGCCCACAGGGTTCGGTTCTGGGGCCGACTCTCTGGAATTGGGTTCTCGATGAGTTCCTACAAATGCAAGCTGTGGAAGGTACGATCAGAATGCTTATGCTGATGATTTAGTCATCTTGGTGTGTGGAGAGTCCCGCCGGATGCTTGAGGAGCGTATAGCTGCTTCTCTAGGCCAATTGTTGAATTGGTCTGCTCAGCATAAGCTGGAGGTCTCTGCAGAGAAATTTGTAGCAGTGCTTCTGAGGAGACGCCTCAGTGGAACTCGACCTCCTTTGTGTCGTTCTGGTGATTTCTCGCTTAGAGTGGTTAATAAGACCAGGTACCTGGGTGTTGTCCTGGGAGAGCGACTTTCTATGGTAGCTCATGCTGCCTTTGTCCGAGATAAGGTGAAACGATTATATGCCAAGCTCCAGCAAGTTACGTGTGTTGAATGGGGTATAAAGGGTGGTGCCCTCCACTTACTTTATGATAACATCTTTATTCCGATTCTGACTTACGCTGCTGGGGCTTGGGGAGGGTATATAGAACATTCTCATGTTCGTAGAATCTTGTCTTCGGCACAGAGGTTTGCTCTCTTAGGTATAACCAGGGCTTGCAGAACTGTTTCCACAGATGCCTTGTGCGTCCTTGCAGGGAAGATGCCTGCGGAGTTGGTTGTGGCACAGTTTGCTTTACGGTATGCCCTTAAGCGGGGGATTACCAGAGTGATTTTTGGCGTCCAGTGGTGCCCGGTGGGGCGGTTGGCTGGTTTCCCTGATATAACAGCAGAACGGGGGCGAATCAATGATGAGTTGAGTACCATATGGCAATTCCAATGGACAAACTCTGAGAAAGGTCGTCATTTGTATACCTTTATGCCCTTGGTCCATATAGTGAGTAGGGAGCGACGCTCCTGGCTCCAATTTGGGTTTGCAGCTGCTGCCGTCGTTACAGGGCATGGCTTGAGGTCAAGGCTGTTTCGTTTGGGGTTGACCCTTACGGAGTTCTGTGAGTGTGGAGAGACTGAGACTGGCCTTCATATCTTGCTATATTGTCCTCTATATGAGGATTTAAGAGCGAGGTTGGACTTTGGGACACTGGCTCTCACTGAAGTTAATTTGATGTATATTTTTGATAATTATGAATTCTTTTGTTCTTTTTTAAGATTTACTAAGCTGGCTTATAGTCGCTGCCGGGCGATGCCCGGATGGTAGTAGTGACCTACCTCCTCGTGGTGGGGACGGTAACTTGTTGTGAGAGGTGTGATTGCCCATCCCCACCACAAGGCTGAATGGTCGATTAATGTTATTTTGTTTGTTTGATTTGAGTTGACCATTTGGTCTTTATATATTGGTTTTTACAACTAAGGTTGAGACTGATATACTAAATGAGAATTGGTTGCATATGGATGAAAATCCGGGTGGCAACTGAGATGGAAGCTCACTCAAATGAAAATGAATGAATTGCCTCAATAGCATCAGCAAATATTCTTGCACCCTATTACATCCCTGTAGAAGCAGTCTCTCCTGTTAAGAAGCACAGATCATGATGAGAAAAATTCTACCCCATGAACCTTGCACTATTTATCTCCTGAGCCAAATTGATTGACAAGGCTCTCATCACATACTCCCTTGTATCATGTCTGGGCAGAATTGCAGACACTTTCAAATTTAACCCTAACTCGACTTTTTTTCAAAATTGCCGTGTACTTGTTAAGTACGTCTGCAGATCTACTCTTAATTTGATTAGTGCAATATGTATAATAGTATCACCTTTTTGCCTTTAAAAGGTGATATCTAATCTACAACATCATTAACTTTTGCCCCTGGAAGACAACCTCGTCCTATTCCACCTATACTTTTTGCACAATATATTTCCCATTTCTCTGACATTTGTGTCACTGATAACAACTAACTCGTGTAGAACCATTGCATTCTGCTTGGGTTGTTGCCACTGTGTTGCCTGATGATTAGATGCAACATCTGGCATTGATGTGTAGCAACTAAGAGCTCGATGGCCCCCTGAAGGCTTCTGTACCCGAGTGTTCAGGAACTGGAGTGCAATAGCACATGCCCTTTGAGTAGGCCGCTGACTGCTAAATACGTTCAATCTGCACTTGACCAGCATGGAAGATTATGGTCCATTTCCCTCAACATGAGTTCTTGAGAAGGCTTCCATCATGCAGTGGATTGAAAATGGCTGCAGTTTACCTTTTTATCGTCACACTCTTTACATCGAGCACACACAAAGACATCTCCCCCCCTTCGGACAATATCATGTCTCATTCTTGATAGCTCTGCAAACATCAAGCAAGCAATACATTTCATAAGACTGTGATTCAGAGGACAGCCTCTCCACCCTCAGTTTTCCCCAGAGCCATAGTGCACCCACTATCTTGAGCCCTTTGCTTTGCTGCTCTGGTATGAGGCATGATTTTCGTTCAAATTCAATATAGTTAAAATTATTACCCTAAACAAATATACCCCAATGCAGTAATAAGACTATACACCAGTTATGTTATGAAGTGTACATTATTAATTATATATAATTAAAATTTGAATATTCTTATTTATACAAAAAATGGTGGCGGAAGTCGAATGTGGTTCCTTAAGCAATTATAAACAAGATCATAGGTATAGCATAGCTTAATTATCAGCACTCACCTCATAGTAATCCACTTAGTTTGATGAAACTTATAACAGGTACATAGTAGTTATAAACTTTTAAATTCTGATTAGTAGCTATTTGTAACTTAAATTAATTATGAATATTATAAAAAAATTACTAAATTATGAGCTTTAAAAATGTTAAAATTTGCCTAAGAAAGGAAAGTGCACATTCCATTATATATTGTTGTCTTATTAAAATCATGTATTAAAAGCCGCACACTAGCAACTTTCGAAACCATCCTCAGTTAGCTATAGTGGGAAGAGAAGAACATGCAAAGTATGTTGTATACTGGTTAAGTTCACAAAATGCATTTCAGTGCACATGGAAAATTTATACATGCTAAATTTCAGATAGGGGAGAAGTTGATTGGAACCTTCGTGTTTAATGTGTTGAACGATGTGTGGCACTTAAACCACTCAATGACAAGAGCCTCATTTTGAAGAATTTTATAACTGGAATTAAGTTTAAACTGCTGTAATAGCCGAATCGATGCATGGGTTATGATTATGAGATTGAAAATGTTGTGTTAATTCTGTACCTGATAAATTAGATTTGAAGCTATTAAAGTGGTAGTAGGCAGATAGAAATTTTTGAAGTCACAAATTTAGCTGTTGTACTACCAATGTAACATGCTTGACAATCTGATTGACATCAAATATATAATGTTAGTATAATCCTGTATTGCATACTCGTATGTTGTCCTATATGAATTAAATTTAGAACATAATTTATTATAAGATGTATATATTAACTTGATATCTGTATCCTTAAAAATCTGTCGAAGTCGTCTAGTATGATGGTATGGAAGGAAGGACGATATGGGGTTTATGTATCTTATTCAATATTGTCAGGGTTATTAATACTATTATGTAATGGTTTCTTTTATTACTTGTAATGGGTATTTCCTGCCGATAAATTTTTAGTGAGGTATTGAAATTCTGTGGATAGATCTGCTTGTGTGTGACTATATTTAATAGCACTATATATCTGATTATAAAGAACTGCTTTTTTGATGTATAGAGGATGGTGTGAGTAGTAATGAAGAGTATATTTTGGTGCCTAAAATTGTACCGATTTTATATATAATGAGATTTACAAAATTAATTTTATTATCGATTTCTACTTCGATGGTAAATTTGAGTCTCTCATCGTTGTATTAAATGTATTAAAAAAACTGTCAATAGTTGTTTTATTACCTATTAAAAGGACATCGTCTGCGTACCTCATATACAATTTGATACCTAGAGGACAAGGTTGAAGTATTTTTTTTTCAATACTGAGGCCCATAGGAAGGCCAAAAATTTGTTCATAAATATTATTTTAAAATCTAAATTGCTTAGCATTAAGTAAGAGTGACATGAGCTCTAAAATGTCTTTGTACATAGGGAGACTACGTCGAATGACACGAGAATATCATTTTCAGATATGGTCACAGAAGTTATGCGTTCATGTGCCTGTTTAGTGTTGTACACCCTGAACTGAGAAAATCTCATTACAGGTGAAATAATTTTGACGAGGAATATGGATAGGTTAGCATAAGCAGACTGTTTAAAGGAAATGATAGGTCTCAAAGGATAATCTTGTTTATGGAGTTTAACTATTCCAAAAATATGTGGAAGAATATTACTGCAAATACCTATTTGTTGGAGGGTGTGTAAATTAATTTGTTTATTAGCTCTGTTTCCTTAGGATCCCATCAAGTTTATTTTTAAGTTTTTTAATGTTAAATGTGTTGTAAACTGTATGTTGTTGAGTCTGACAGAATGTGTAACATATTTTTTCTATATATGTATTTTTGTCCGTGATTGCAATGGTGTTACCTTTATCTGCCTTTTATATTATAATGTTTGGATTTTTCATGAGGTTTTGTATGTGGGTTAATTGTTGTTGATCAATATTAAGTTTACTAGTTAATTGGGAGTTAAAAACATCATTGGTTTCATGTGTGATACGATATTTATCCAGGTGATTATTAAGCTTAGTTTGTATTTCATTCACGGCATCTTTAACTGGATAATGATTGCTGTTAATGGCAAAATTAAATCCATATCCTAAACTAGAAAGTTTATTAGGAGAAAACGTTTGTAGAAATGTTAACAACCAAGTTGTTTGGGATTTTTTTGTATCTTTTTGTGAGTATACCCCATTTCTTGGTGTGTTTTTGTGTAATGTAACTTAAAGTTGCCTGGGTTCGTGTGTTGTTCTAGTCTTCGTAATTGTACCGGTTGTGGGGGTTAGTTCCCTTTTAAGTCCGAATTTGTGGGTAGGTATTTGATGTAAAAGGAGAAATTTGTCTCTATATCTTTTTCGCAATTCAGTTTTAATTATGGCAATAGAGGCTTGGTGTATAATAAAAGGGTATTTCTTAATATTACTATTAGTTAAATACTTTTCCAATAAACTCCATATTTCATTTTTAAAGAAATGTCTCACATATGATATAATCCCCAATTTTGCTCATATCTGTACCAAAAATACTATTAAGAAATACCCTTTTATTGTAATTAAAATATATAACAAAATTATCTTAGTAACACTAACCTATGTTATTTGAATTTTAATGCTACCTATTTAGCACAATTAAAAAATTTAGAATTCCTCTACTCCACTAATCTATAATGCTATAACCAATGGCAGAAAAATTCAAACAATACAATGCTTGAATCTTACTGTTGCTCAGTTCTATGTGTATTAAGTAGTAATCTACAAAATCTCAAAATGTAAATTAAAAATAAACTAATGAGCTTGAGTAGGACCATAAAGTCACTTATAGAATACAATTTAATATGACAATTAAGTCAATAAAATTGAAAAATTTTAAAAAAATCTATTTGTTTCCTGGAGCTAAAAATTCTCTGACTAGGACATGGATTCCCTCATCCCCAAGTCCAATGACTGATCAGATCAGAACCAGTCACAAAGGCGCCTCCGTAGCCAGGTGGGAAGGAGCAGCAATGCGTAGCACATGGTTCTTGATTAGACCGGGGTTCGAGCCCATCACCACCATATATGGAGGATGCGGAAAGGTCAGGGAATGACCAACGCATATCCCGGAGCAATATGGTCTTAGTTGCTAATGCTCCTTAAAACCAAATAACAACAACAGTCACAAAGCTTAAAGTTAAAGGAAAAAAAAGCCAGAAAAATTCTCTTTCTGATAATATGAGTGTAGTTGGCAAAGAAAACAAAGTGAAATTCTGGAAATATGTACAGAAGATCAGGTGATAGTTGCCCTCTTTTGCCCAAAATAAAAATCTAACCTAATCTACATATGCAGACTAGCCTCTTGGAAACAAATAAACACAAATTTGAAAACTAAGTGGTATGTACAGTGGAACTGTAGAGGTTAGCATTAGCATTAGAAGAGGCATTTGATGCAAGAAAGCAAGCTTATGCAGCATCAGCCAAAAAAAAAAAAATAATAATAAATAAATAAATAAAAAATAACCACTTCCACTTCACCCCTCTGTTCGTTCGAAATACACGTCTATCCTACATCTATCTTTTCTCAATTTGAATTTATGCCCTCTCAGGTGATTATTCTGAGCAAGAGGAAGAATCCCATCGGCATTGAGCATGCTCAAACCATTCAAGGCTTTATACACCTCTATCAGATCACCTAGCCGGAGCCTAGTCTCCAGACACTGTAATTTGCAAAACTTAAGCCTTTCTTCGTAAGAGCACCCCATTGTTCTATTCACTAATCTTGTTGCCCTTCTCTGTACTCGTTCCAGCATCTCTACATCCTTCTTGAAATGAGGCCCCCAGACCTGAATACAGTACTCTAGGTGTGGTCTGACCATTACCTTATACAAGGGAATAATCACCTCCTTATCCCTGCTAGAAAAATTCCTATATATCATCGACAATACACCATGAGCTACTCTTGCCGCCCGTCTGCACTGCTCAGAAAACTTCACATCTGCCTGCACAACCACCCCCAGGTCCCTTTCATTCTCTACCACTGTCAGTGTAGTACCACAGAGTTGATACGTTGCTCTGGGGTTGCCGTTTCCCATATGTAGTACTTTACATTTGTCAATGTTAAACTTCATTTGCCACCTCTCAGCCCATCTGCTCAACCTTTCCAGATCCTGTTGCAGTAGCATAGTGTCAGTAGTGTCCTTGACAACCCTGCCAACCTTCGTATCGTCGGCAAACCTGGACATTAAGCTTGATATACCATCATCAATATCATTTATAAATACAGAAAACAATAATGGACCCAATACTGAACCCTGAGGAACTCTAATAATAACATTAGTCCACGACGAGCAGTGTCCATTGATTACCACTCTGTCTTCTCCCTCTCAACCACCCCTTTATCCATAGCAGCAATTTGCCTCCAATGCCACACTGCTCCAATGTGTGCAGCAGTCTTCCATGTGCAACAGTATCAAAAGCCATTCTAAGATCCAAGTATATAATATCAAAGTTATTCCCTGCATCCAGTTCTTTTGTGACTGCATCATAGTATCCAATCAAATTGGTCAGGCAAGACTTCCCCTTAACAAAACCATGCTGTGTCCGAGCTATAACTGAAGTCTTGTCTAGATGATCCTGTGTGCTTCTTTAACCAGTGCCTCCATTAATTTTCCGGGAACAGAAGTTAAACTAACAGGTCTATAAAATAAATTGTGTCACCCTTTCATCCTCCTTTGTGAATTGGGGTCACATTTGCACATTTACAGTCCATGGGTACTTCCCCTGAGTCCAAGGAAGCTCTCATAATTATGGCTAAGGGTTTGCTTACTTCCTTTGCTGCTTCCTTTAATATAACTGGATAGATCCCATCCACCCCAGGTGCCTTTCTTGTATTTATCTTCAACAATTTCTCCTCCACTTTACTCTCAGTTATTACAAGATTCTCTAGCTTACTTCCAGATTTGAATACGCCTCTGGCATTCCCCTCGCTGAATAACTCCTCATGTGTGAATGTCGATGCAAAATATTCCTTCAGTTTGTTAGCTACCTGAGCAGGATCATCAACAGTTGACCCATCGATATCAAGTGGACCAATCTGATTCATCCCCTTCCTTCTATAGTTTACATAAGTAAAGAATTCTTTGCTGTTTTTCTTTGCATCCCTTGCCAAAGATTTCTCGTAATCTGCCTTTGCCTGCCTAACCTCCTTTGTAACTTGGTTACAGATCAACTTGTATCTATCATAGGCTTCTGTGTCACGTGTTAATTTGTATGTATCCCATGCATGTTTCTTCTCTGCCATATGCCTCATCAGTTCATCTGACATCCACTTAGGCCTAAACCTTGAACAATATTTCTTAGTTGGGATGTAAAGCCTAGTAGCTTCCAAGATAAGTTCTTTGAATGCTTCCCATTTTGAATTTGCTGTTGGTAACATCATCAGTTGGTCCCACTGTATAGAATTTAAATACTGTCTCAGTCCATCGTAGTCGCCTTTACGAAAGCAGTAACCCTTCCCTTTACCCCTAATGGTAGTTACCTCTTTGAGTAAATCCCACTTCAGCACACTGTGATCACTGCCACCTAGTGGTTCATTTACCTGCAGATTCTTAATGCATGAAGAATCACTACTGATAATCAAATCAAGAGTATTACTCCCTCTATTTGCCTCCCGAACATGCTGATGTAGAAAACAATCATCCAATAAATCCACAAAAGCCGTGCTAGTGTGTGAGTGACCAGCCCCCAAATTCCAGTCACTATCTGGGAAATTAAAATCTCCCATTCTAAGACTCTCTGATTTACTGGCCCACTCTATTTCCCTGTACAGTTTCTTATTATACTCATCAGAGTCATTAGGCCTATAGCACACTCCTACTCTCAATTTTGATGTCCCAATGCTTATGTCACACCAAACTGACTCGACACTGCACTGTCCAGCGATGTCAACTGGCTTCACTTCCTTGGATTTTATGTATTTCTTAACTAATAGCATAACCCCTCCTCCATTCCTATCCTATCTATCCTTTCTGTAGACATTGTACTCCCCAAATTCCAGTTCTGCATTCCTTATATCTGGGTGACACCAAGTCTCTGAAATCCCCACAATATCTGCCTTTGATGTTTTGAGCCATACCTCAAATTCATCAAATTTATTTACTAAACTCCTAGCATTGGTGTACTCGCAAGTATACATGCACCTGTTCTTTTTCTTAGCTGCCCTAACACAACCTATGTGTTTATTTGTACCCCAATGATTCCCAGCAGTCTCTGAACTATCCTGCATCTTATTTTCCAGGCTGCAGCTCATTCCAATGGAAGCAGTGCAAGAATCACTTTCACCTCTGCCAGTGGCTACTGTTAATCTATTAGTCCTTGTATGCCCCCAATCTAGCAGTTTTCAGACCCACTTAACACTGCCTCGATAGCATCAGCAAATATTCTTGCACCCTTTCTATTTAAGTGTATCCCATCCCTGTAGAAGCAGTCTCTCCTGTTAACAAGTACAGACCAGGCTGAAAAAAATTCTACCCCTTGAGCCTTGCACAATCCTTCCAGGTCCGAATTGATCGACAGGGCTCTCATCATATACTGCCTCCTATCGTGTTTAGGCAGAATTGCAGACACTTTCAAATTCAACCCTAATTCACGGCTTTTTTTCTGTACTTGTTAAGTAATTCCGCCGATCTCCTACTCTTAATATCATTAGTGCCAACGTGTACAACTATATCACCTTTTGTGCCCTTAAAAGATGATATCCACTCTACTCTACAACGTCATCACTCTTTGCCCCTGGCAGACATACCCTGGTCCTGTACCACCTATCCTTTTTACAAAGCATGTTTCCCATTTCCCCGACAATAGAGTCACCAACAACTACTAGTTCCTTTGGGACCAGCGCATTGGGGTTTGGCGCTGTGTTGCGCGATGACCAAGTGCAAGCTCTGGCATTGGTGTGGGCAGCTGAGAGCTTGATGGGCCCCTCACTTTTAATCCTTCGAGGGCATCCACCCTGTCCTTCAAGCTCTCATATAGGCCCATAACAATGCTGAGTTGTCGCCTGATTTCCTTACACTCCTTGCATCGCGCGCACACACAAAGACATCCCCCATGGCAGTATCATGTTCCGTTCCTGACTGCTCCACAAACATCAAGCAATTAGTGCATTTTAAAAGGCTGTGATACAGAGGGCAACTGCCCCCCACTCAGTTCTCCCCTGAGCCACAGCACTCCCATTAGCTTGAGCCTTTTGCTTTGCTGGCTCTGGTCAGAGTCATGATTTCGATTTAATTTCAATAAAATTTCAATTTCAGTACAAAATTAAAACCCTAAACTTATATCTCAACACAGTTATAACTCTATATTTATGTTTCAGTATCGAGTGTTATCTACGAAATCCCTTTATGTAACTTCCGTATCAAGTTAAGTATTAATTATTTATTTTTTACTAATTATTTATGTTACGTAACCCAAGTCGTTATTTGTATAGTTAAAAGTATAATTTAATTGACAATGAAGTTCAACAAGATTAATTATCTGATTAATTGACAATGTTATGTACTATACTCTACTATATTATGGTTATGCTATCTATTTCGAGATATTTTGTATCGCGTAGCAATGGCGGTTATTTACGAACGGTAAACACGTGGATTTGATATCCTTTCCGATACTAAGTAATACCTACAAAATCTCTATCTAAGTTACTTTAATCTAAGTATCGTAAATAAGAATATAAAACTACTCTAGAAAATAAGTTAATATGCCAATTTAAGCTAATAAAACAGAAAATAAATCAGAAAAAACTTCTCTGTTCCAGGAGCGGTAAAAATGTACGTCCGCACAGGCTACACTCGTTCTCGATTCTGACACCATTCTGAGGTTTTCACAACTGCATTGACAACATTCTTGATTTTATTAACAAGCTTAATCCTACAGATGTTGTCTCCAAGAAACAAACTTAACTCTACAAATAAATGTAGCAATAAAACACTATGGATATACAGGCAAGACTGATGCCTCCCCCATTACTGCTAATGGTGGAGTAACCATTTTGATTGACTCCAGAATCCCCTCTAAACCACCTGCTTTCAAATATCCTTAGAAACAATGGCCATATGAATCTTAGTCCACTTCACACACACACTGCTCTTTTTATATCTTCCTCCAAATCAGCACTAAATACAAAGACCTTGAAAATTGGTGGCTCTACTACTGACTCCTTTGTGTATCATGGGCGATGTAAATGGACATCATCTCTAGTGGGATCTCCTTAGTTAAATAAATGTGGTAAATTGATTGAAAAATTATTGGATGAACAAATCCTTTCACTTCTGAATACTTGTACTAAAACTTACATCATCCGTAGGGTGATGATATAAGTTTTAGCACCAGTATTCAGAAGCTATATTTATTATTCATTTGCCCACAGGAACAGCCTTACCTGTTATCTCCATATGCTCACAAATTCCCACTGATTGAATGGGAAATCTCAAATGTCCCTCTTAACAGCGACTATGTCCCTGTAGTCACAGACATTGATATTGCCCACCATGTGAAAAAAAAGATGAAATTCCATAAAGCTAATTGGAAGAAATATGCAACCCTTTCTACAGTAAATTAACAGGTAATCTCTTCCCTGTCATTAGACATTTTCATAGTGTCTGTGTCAACTCGTATCCCAAAGCTTCAATACCTCAAACATCTGGGAGGATTCAAAAGCATACCAGAAAATGGCGGAACAATAATTGTAACAATGATTCCTTCCTCAGCAGTAACAAAACTTCCTGCAGCACGTCCATATATAACAGGCTCACGGTACTTATACACGTGGTACAGTCGGCACATGGTCTGAACTGGAAGCAGAAACAGCTTGGGAACGTGTCAAGCAAAACTGTTCATCCGTACTTAGGATGATAGTTTCAACCAGAGGATGCATACGCATACCTCTGTCCCTATTCATAACATTGTGGTCGGATGAACAGATTCGTAGGCTCTCGAGCCATTTACGGTTCTGGGAGCATGCAAATGCTATAAAAACCGCTGATTACGATAAGTCTGCTGTGGCCGAACATTTTTGGGAGAAGCAGCATCAAATCTCCCCAGAGGATGCGTTATTGTGGATCGAGAACATGGGTTCTGGAACCGTAAATGGCTCAAGAGCCTACGAATCTGTTCATCCGACCACAATATTATGAATAGGGACAGAGGTATGCGTATGCATCCTCTTTTTGAAATTATCATCCTAAGTACGGATGAACGGTTTTGCTTGACACGTTCCCGAGCTGTTTCCGCTTCCAATTCAGACCATGTGCTGACTGCACCACGTGTATAAGTACCGTGAGCCTGTTATATATGGACGTGCTGCAGAAAGTTTTGTTACTGCTGAGGAAAGAAGCCAATGCTTCCGAAAGCTCCAGAGATTTTATCGTTTTTATCCGGTTTATTTTAGTGTTTTTTATCGCAAGGATTTTATCACAGTTTTAATGTGTTTTTCGCATGTACATAATTTAATTTAATATAATAGTAGTTTTTGTAAATATATTAGTTACAGTAAAATATTTATTCTTATGGTTGGTGTATGTGCTGATTTATTGCCAAAATATGAATTTGCCCAACCTCAGAAGCCTTTTTCAGGATATCATTAGCAGCTATGGCCAATTTATAGTGCAACATGTCCGACAATATCAAAAGTATTGTATAAAAGAGGCCAGACAGAAGAAGCACCTAAGGTTTGTGCATCGATGCAAAATGCATGGACTTATACCATATGGCTTTAGATTCAAAACACCATTTCAGGATGACCGATTAAGGTGGGTTACTTTGTGTTATCAAAGGAAGATCATGAATATTTGGATCCATAAGTTACATGAGGAGTTAAGAGACACTAGGAGGCAAATAGGTATGTACCTGGATGTTATTACTAGTAGGGTATCTTCTGGACATTTGGCTCTCATTAGAAGATTAGTTTTGGATAAAGTTATTAGGATAGCGGACACTTATAGACAGAGCAGATTATGAAGTTTAATAGGTTGTTGGGAGAAGGTACAGTACAACGCAGTGATAGAAGTACTCATTTTGTTTACAATTTGAGTAATAGGCGGCTTACTGAAGAGCAAGAGGGAGTTTTAAATTTAGGTCCTAAGTTTACGCTTGTACTTCCCAAACCTCCCATTGCAGAGATAGCAATGGGAGGTATTGAACGGGTCATCAGCAAGCTACTGGAGGCCCTAGCTAATGAGATCCGGGTTAAATCTGCTGTTATTTTGAGCCAGGTAAAGAAAGTATCTCCGAATCTTAACTTTAGTCAAAGAAAAGCCTTGAATGAACTGAGAAAAGACAATGGAATTGTGATTTTACCTGTGGACAAGGGCAGATTGATGGTTGTCCTAAACAAAGAAGACTATCACAAAAGAGCAATGGACCTTTTACAGAATAATAATATGTATAAAGTTACTCAGAGAAACCCGTTGGTTGGCCTAGAGCGGCGCGTTAATAAACTGGTACAGGCTTGGTTAAAGGCAGAGGAGATTTCCAGGGAGACCTTTTGGTTCTTACATGCTACTGGATGTCAACTCCCTAGATTTTATGACTTCCAAAAACTCATAAGACAGAAGTCCCACTCAGACCTATTGTATCATTTATAGGAAGCCCCACATATGCTTTGTCAGGGTATTTGGCTAAATTGATTTTGCCTATAGTGGGCCAGTCCAACTATGTCATAAAAGATAGTAAAGAATTTGTGAGGTTTGTGAAAGATTTGATTGTAAATGAAAACGAGAGCATGATTTCTTTTGATGTGTGTCACTATTCACATGCATTCCAATTAAACATGGAATATATTGTGTTAGAAAATCTTTGAGTAATGATGTCTCTTTGGGTAATTAATCACTTTTAGATGTAGAGGATATTTGTTCTGGTGTGCACCACTATGGTGTACCAAGGTGTTATGTACAAACAGGTTCACGGTACAGCCATGGGATCTCCTATTAGCGCAATTGTGGCCAATCTGACCATGGAGGAGTTAGAGGACAGGATTTTTAGTGGATGTCAGTTTCCCATAAAGAAATGGAAAAGGTATGTTGACGATACCTTCACCGTGGTCCAGAAGGGGAGAGAGGATGATGCACTCCATTGGCTTAATAGCTTCTCCCAATTTATACAGTTTACCTCAGAGGTGGAGACAGGTAGGGCAGGTATGTTCGTGTCAGACGGCACCTGGGATTTCTCCCATCTCTGCGTGTGTTTCGCTGTATCGAGGACAGTACACTGTCAAGCCAGAGACTTGAAAATGTGTGGGTCGTGTCTGTGCAGTGTGATATGTTGTGCCTGTTTATCCGGCTTATTGGCCGCCAGGCCCCTAGTGGGGCCCGATGTTGCCCATACCCTGCCACGTGGAGGCTAGCCGTGTGTATCCAGTATCACAACAATTTGCTCTGGCAGGTCCTGCCACCTAGTTTCCTTGGATTTCAGTGGCTAGGGCCTATTTAAAAAAAAAATAAATAAAATAAAATAAAAAGTTTATGCATTTGACATTAATGCTTAATGGGATTGCTGTTAGGAAATCGCTGGTTAGGGTTGAACACTAAAGAGATGTGTTAAAGGCCAAATAGGTTGGGCAAAATTTTGATGTTATTAAATTTAGACATGTAACGCTAGATAAAAGCGGATAGTGTTAGATATCCTAGAGATTTGCACAAAACCGGTAGAATTTAGACGTTGGTTATAATTTGGCGGCATTGTTAAGGGGTGTAATTGTTCGATTTAGTGAGAGGGGGGGGGAGATTGAAGACTGGGGAGGAAACAGATAGAAGAATAGGGACGGATAGAGTAGGCATCCCCAAAGAGGTCAGTGGAGATGAGCCCCACCAGGCGAAATATGGGGGGTAGGCAGGGAGGAGAGGAGACAGAGATCTCCTCCATTCCCTGCCTGGGGATGGGGTTTTAAAGGGAACCAGGTTAGAGTACCCAGTTCGGATCGCCAATGGCGTGTTGGCAGCAAAGCCGCAGAATGTCTTCGTCGGTGTCTTGTCCAAGGAGTGTCGAATCCGGTATGAAGGTCCAGCTGCCCATCCCGCTCTGGGGGTGGGATATGTTAGCTGGCAGTGGGGAACCTACCAGGTGAAGGGGGGGGGAGACACACACATTTACTTCATTCGTAATGTGCATTCTCACTCTACTTGCATTCTTTTTTTTTTTTTTTTATACTTTTTTCTTATTTTATAATTTTTTTTTATTTATTTATTTTTTTTATACTTTTTTCTTATTTTATAATTTTTTTATATATATATATATATATATATAATTTTTTTTTTTTTTATTATTATTATTTATTTTTTACTTTTTTTTTTTTTTTTTTATTTCACTCAACTCATTTATCTTTTTCTCACACACCAGGAGGGGATGCAATGATGGGTAGCGTAAATTTAAATACTAATTAAAACCAGGGTTAGTGTGTACTTAACTTAGCATTTGTGGTTTGTGTTCTTTTCTCTCACGCTTGCACTTTTATTCATTCTTCTAGCTCTCATCTCATTTATTCGACTCTTTCTTTCTGCACTGCACTCTCTGGGCACTGCAACTTACTGTTATTCTTCAGTTGTGGTGCAGGCCTAGCTGCAAGTTTTTTTTTTTTTTTTTTTTTGCAGGCCAGGGGAGAATGCAGTGATAGTGTTTATGTGGTTTGTAAATGTTTGTTGGTACAGTATATATAAAGTAATGTAAGTTATTTTTAACTTTGTATTCTTTCGGCCAATTACATTTGCTCTTCTGCTCACTCCCATTCACTTTCTCTGCATGCATTCCCATCCCCCTCCCCTACATTGGTTTGGGGCCCCAGGTTCCTACACATGGCATGGTAGTCATGGGGAGTTTTGTTATGTCAGGTTTCTGTCAGGGTGCAGAATACTGCTATCCTAACAGTCATCATCTGGGCGTAGTGGGAAACTTGGGCAATTTTACTATTGATTATTGTTTAATTGCTGGGGGGCTGAAATTGCTCTGCGCATTTCGAAAACTTTCTGTGTGAAAGATGTAAAAGCTTTATAATTTTGCTCTTCTATGATGAAGAGATGTTCTTCTCCCCTGGGAAGGGGACCAATCTGTGCTATTAGCTCTGTTCTGGGGATGTCATATATTATGCATTCATAGAGAATGTGTGCCGAGTCTTCACTTTCACCACAGGTGCAGTTTGGGTCATCGGTCAGGCCTAAGGAGGTTAGTTTCGCCTTTAGGGAGCCGTGCCCTGTCAATATAAATGTTGTAAAAAGTCCAGGGGCATACCACATAGGCGGCTTTGGGCTAACCACTGACACCAGTGGCAGAAACCGTTTGGTGACCAGACCTCTGGTTTCCTGCTCCCACTTTATTTGCCATAGCTCGTGGAGCTTTGTGGCTATTCTTTTTCTTTCATCATTGAAGGTATTGGTTGTATCAAGGGCTATCCCCAGAAATTCTGTGGATATGCCCTTTTTAAATCTATAATATAAGCTTCTTTTGGCTACTTCCAGGTAAAGTGGGAGAGTTCCGGCCAGCAACTGTAGTGCAGGTGTGCTTACTGTGCGACATTCTCTGGTAATAGTGAGTAGTATTGTCCTTTGTATCGATTCTAATTTATTCCTATTTCTTACTATGGCCGAGCGGATGAACCACGCACCGGCTCCATAGGTGATAACAGGCAGGAACATTGCACGGTATATGATTGCCAAGGTCTTTCTTTTGAGTCCCCAGTCTGCTCGACTGATCCTGGCAATCATACCTGCATAATTTCGCACTTTCTTCACCAAGTAGATCAAATGGGGGTAAAAAGTTAATTTTGAATCAAAGACCACTCCAAGATATTTTAGTTCTGTTACCATTTTTATAGTGATTGTGTTAATTTTGATTTGTGGACGTCTTCTCATGTCCAAATTACCTTTTAGAAGTATTTGTTTGGTTTTTTCAGGCGATATTTTGAGCATGTGCATTTGTGCCCACTCCTGCAGCTGCAAGAGAGCGGCATTTGATCTTTGCTCTACAACCACTCGTGAGTTGCCTTTTACAAGGAAAATCATGTCATCTGCAAAGGCCAGGCTTTCCACGGGGCCCAGATCCAAGGCCAGAAATTCATCCAGAACAATGTTCCAAAAGAAAGGGCCAGAATTGATCCCTGCGGGCAGCCTTTATTCACAGGGCGTGTCAATTCCTGGAACCTTGTGCATACTGAGACACTTCTGTCTGTAAGGCAGCTGTTTATTACCTTATAGAGGTTTTGTGGGGCATTTGCCTGGCGAAGTCTCCTAAGGACACTAGGCCACCACAGTGAGTCACATGCCCCATTATGTCTGTAAGGTAGCTGTTTATTACCTTATAGAGGTTTTGTGGGGCATTTGCCTGGCGAAGTCTCCTAAGGACACTAGGCCACCACAGTGAGTCAAATGCCCCAGCAAAGTCAATGGAGATTGCCAGCATATATTTCTCCTCTGTGTTTTTAACTGTTGTCAGTAGGTGGTGCATGGCATCCTCCGTAGAATTGCCCTGCTTAAAACCATACTGATTGTTGGAATGCAAGCCTGCTTCTGTGTAATATTGAGCTAATCTGGTGTATATTAATCTTTCGTATATTTTCCCTAGTACAGGGAGTAGGGCTATTGGTCTATATGATTTGGGATCAGTAGGGAGTTTTTCAGGGTTTTTCAGGATTAACCTTAACACAGCTTGTTTCCATATTTTTGGGAATATACCTTCTGTCATACAGTTATTATATAGTGCTATTAATTTATCTGATGCTATTTCTGCTAATTTTTTGATAATCTCAACCTCTAAGAGGTCAAAACCTGGGCATTTATTGTTTTTGGTTTTAGATAGTGCTATTTCTAAGTCTTGTATAGTGAACAGAGGTTCAATATTGGCATTGTCATATTCAGTGTTTTCTTTTATAATGTCGAGCTAGGTGGGGGAATGATTTCCAGTTTCAGTCTGAATGATACTGTCTAGGATGTTATTTACAGAATCCACCCAACACAGGGTTGAGGTTCCATCTGGTTTGACAGTAGTTTCTAAGACATCTCCTCTTGGCAGCTTGTTGGTCACTATTCTGTAGACAACTCCCCAAGGGTTATTGTTTCCAGTAGTTCCCACCAAGTGCTTCCAGCATTCCTTTTTCTTATCTCTTATGAGGGCTGTATACTGATTCCTGAGAGTTTTATAAGAATCTCTCAGTGCATCCACCTCATTTTGTGACCAAGATGTTCTGGCTCTTTGGAAATGTCTCCGTGCCTGGTGTACCCTAATTCTGAGTATAGTCAGTTTGGGGCACCACCAGGGAACTGTCTGCTTCCTCGGTTTTTTCCGTGGGATAGACAGGGTTGCTGTTTTTGTTAAAATGTTTGTCATAGTCAGTGCTTGCTCGTCCAGGTTACAGTTGCCTGATCTAGACCACTCATTTTCCTGTTTTTGCAGCTCAGCTGCTGTATGTTCTGCAAAAATCTGCCAGTTTGCCTTTTTAAGGTTATACCTTTTGATATCCAACAGAGAGTGTTGGGTTGTTTGTAATTGCCTGTTTAGTTTGAAGGAAATGGCTCTGTGATCTGATGTGGTCCAGGCTGGCTGGACACACCAGTCTGTGATTTTATAAGCTATTGAATTGGTGGCAAGAGTGATATCAATGTCACTCTCCCACATGGTACTGCTAAAAGTTGGGAGGTTATTTGGTTGGTTTAGCACTTGAAAGGGTGAGGTGGCTATATAGTCTGAAAGTATCTGGCCATTGTGTGTGCCTGCTCTGTCTTCTGTACGGCTATGCCATAAGGCTGACCGGCAGTTGACATCAGCACACACTATGATATTTGCAGTAGGTAGCAAGTTTGTGACTACTTGTAGGTATTCAATAGTTGGATTTATATCTTCACCTGGTCTGGAATATAGTGAAATAATGTAAAACTGTCCTACAGCACTGGTAATGTGGGCACACACTCCCACTGGGGAGCAGAGGTGACCCACCTTTGTGACTGTAAGGTCAGTATTTTTAACTACTATTGCTGTGGAAGGGACACCTGAGGTGTATTCTATTATTTTATAGTCTCTTGGGTATCCCTGAACTCTACCCATATGTGCGTAGGGCTCCTGGAGTACCAAGATATCTATATTATTTTCTTCCAATTTGAGTTTGATCTGATCTACAACGGCTCTTGCTCTTTGAGCATTCAATTGGACAAGATTTAGAGCCCTAGTCACATTTATGTTTTCAATCTGGCCCATAGTTGGTCCTAGATTGTATACGTTTGGCCATTTTTTTATAACTGGGGCATTTATCATCCCTGATACTATGTGTATAGTCATCAGCCGTGCTGCCTTTGCATGTAGCACATTTTGCATGTAGAGGTGGAGACAGGAGGTACCCTTCCATTCTTGGATGTACTGGTCTCTAGGATAGGCCCTAGGCTTAAAGCGCATTATAGCCTTAGATGCTAATGCGCCAATAAAATCTAAACCCTAGACTTAAAACTTCAGTGTTTAAAAAACCTATGTGCAGAGGCCAGTACACCCATCATAGTTCAGCACAAGCTGGGCAGCATAAGAATAGTGTAGTGAAAGCTCTACTAGATAGAACAGGGTCACACTGCACTACCTCTGAGGACAAAGAATGTGAAATTAGACGAGTCACAGCAGACCTTAGAAAATGCGGATACCCCCAGAGGATCATAGACAGGTTTAGTAGAGGAATAGAGTCCAACCGTCAGGAACCGTTTGTTCCTGTGGCTACCGCATACATTCCTTACTATACGGGCCTAACTGAGCATCTTGCTAGAGTTTTGCGGGGTTATAAAACAAGGTGTGTGCAGCTTCCCGGGCAGAGGTTGCACACAGTGTTGTCTCAGGTAAAAGACCCAATAGCAAAGAACCTGCATAGTGGAGTAGTATACAGGATAAAATGCCTGGATTGTGGGGAATGTTATGTGGGCGAGACAAAACGATGGCTCAAGGATCGTCTGGGGGAGCATGCAAATGCTATAAAAACCGCTGATTACAATAAGTCTGCTGTGGCCAAACATTTTTGGGAGAAGCAGCATCAAATCTCCCCAGAGGATGCGGTTATTGTGGATCGAGGGCATGGGTTCTGGAACCGTAAATGGCTCGAGAGCCTACGAATCTGTTCATCCGACCACAATATTATGAATAGGGACAGAGATATGCGTATGCATCCTCTGTTTGAAACTATCATTCTAAGTACGGATGAACAGTTTTGCTTGACACGTTCCTGAGCTATTTCCGCTTCCAGTTCAGACCATGTGCCGACTGCACCACGTGTATAAGTAGCGCCGACCGGGCTAGCCGAGTGGGTAAAGTACCTGCCCGGCAACCCAAAGGTCGCAGGTTCGATTCCCGCCTCGGGCTTGGATCAAAGTACTGCAAAAACCTTGGGAGGTGCAATATGGCCACAGAAGCCGATGCGCCAACAACTACCAAATCAAAAAAAAAAAAAAAAAAAAAAAAAGTATAAGTAGCGTGAGCCTGTTATATATGGAAGTGCTGCAGAAAGTTTTGTTACTGCTGAGGAAGGAAGCCTATGCTTCTGGAAGCTCCAGAGATTTTATTGTTTTTATCCGGTTTATATTAGTGTATTTTGTTGCAAGGATTTTATTACAGTTTTAATGTGTTTTTCGCATGTACATAATTTAATTTAATATAATAGCAGTTTTTGTAAATTTTTATTTTATTTTAATTTGTAAATATATTAATTACAGTAAAATACTTATTCTTATGGTTGGTGTATGTGCTGATTTATTGCCAAAATATGAATTTGCCCAACCTCAGAGGCCTTTTTCAGGACTTAAGACATGGGTTATAAATTAACCTAACTACATCTTTTGAATGGAGTCTGAAAGCCTGAGAGAGATTTTTGCAGCACTGCTCCAAATGTGGGGACAATATTGCATTGTAGGGTGGATTTGTGATTTTTACAGAGTGAGCAGCTGTTTGCAAAAAAAGTAATGGCATGGGTGAAAGAGGAAACCCAGTTTTTGAGATGCAGAGGAAGTAATATTTGTTATGTGTTGGTGGAACAGACTTCCATCCCTTGTTGTGGAAGTTGATAGCCTAAATAAATTTAAGGCTCAGCTGGACATGTATTTTGAACAAACGGAGGGGTGAAGTGGAAATTTTTTTTTGGCTGATACTGCATAAGCTTGCTTTCTTGCATCATATGCCTCTATTAATGCTAATGCTAATGTGCTTATGCCAAGAGAAGCTATATGTCAGGATAATCCTTAATAGAGATATATGATCTTGTCTAGAAATCTGAGTGTCCTCAAAGATAAGCATAGCAGCAGAAGAATCCTTTAAGAGATATAAGACAGGACTGAGTTTTAGAAGGATTGAAATCAACTAAGTTATCTTTGCCCCACTGGAGAATTACCTGTAGATCAACATTTAAGGAATCGGTAGTAGATATTTGAAAAGTTTATGCAGTTTGTGCAGGGCAAGGTTTCTCAAACTGGAAGATTGAACGCAGTGTGCTCTCATCAGAAATACTATGGATAGGATTTCTGGTCAATGGAAGGTCATTAATATACAAAAGGAAAAGAGTGGGAGTAAGAACTGAACCATGGGGAACACCTGCATTAATGGAGAAGTTAGAAGACAGAGAGCCATCTGTAATCTCTCTCTCGACGTGGGCACCTGTTTGTAGTGAGGAGACTTCCCAGTGATGCTGCTGGTCTTCCATATTAGCATCACTGGGATCCAGGCTTTTATCATAGGCATCTAGTGTGTTTGCCGTGTGCTGTGACTCGTGGAATTCCTAAAGGGGGGGGATCCTGTTGGTTGAGGTGGCCCAGCTCCAAAACACTTTTGCCACTGCTTCGACAAGATGGGTGGTCCTGGATGGCTTGGCCAGTGAGTTCACCTGTGTGGGTCAACCATGTCAATGCCATGCCCCTACCCTCGTGGTCATCAGGTTGGTGGTAGCCCAAATGCCAAGCAATAGTTTTCAAGCGATTACCAGTGTAATTTTTTAGTGTTTTTTCTAGGGCAAACTCTCCTACACTGCATCTCTCCACTTGGAAACTTTGTAGGGCACACTGCAACAAGTATGCCTCTTGTGTCCAGTTTTATGATGAAATTGTCAAATCCTAGCCTATAAATAATATCACTGAACATATAACTAATTAGATATTAAAAGCTAATATCTCTGCAATACCAAAATCTGTGCTGGGAAAATGCAAACACAGTAATTGCTGATGGATTCCATCAAGGATCGCACACATTCTAAATATGAAAGAAATAGAGCTTGGAATTTGTTTTAGCAAATTCCCCACAACTTTAAAATACTGAACACAACCGATTTCTGCCAAATAAGAAGAAAAGCAAAAAAAAAAAAAAGATGTCTAGATTAGCTTTTCATCAAGTATAAACAAGGATACAGAAGATAGATTCATCTTGAAAAAAATGCAAACAATTAATGGCAAATATATTTTTTTTTGCTAGCAGGGATAAGGAGGTAATTATCCCTTTGTATATGGCAATGGTCAGGCCACATATTGAGTAATGCATACAGGTCTTAAGGCCTCATTTTAAGAAGGGTGTAGAGTTGCTAGAGCAAGTACAGAGAAGTGCAACAAGATTGGTGAAGGGAATAAAGGGGTGCTCTTACCAAGAAAGGCTTAAATTGCTCAAATTGCATCATCTGGAGACTAGGCACCTGCAAGGTAATTTGATAAGGTCTTGAAAGGTTTGAGCAGACTCAGTGCTGATGGGATTCTTCCTCTTGCTCAGATTACAAACCTGAGAGGGACATAAACTCAAATTGAGGAAAGACAGTTGTAGAACAAATGTGCGGAAGTTTGCCTTTAGCCAGCGAGTAGTTGACCTGCTGGAACACTTCCATCTGTCATGGAAGTTGATAGCTTAAATAAATTCAAGGAAGAACTGGACAAACTTGTGGAGCAAATGGATGGGTGAAATGGGAAGTGAATTTTTTTTTTTTTTTTGGCTGATACTGTATAAGCTTGCTTTCTTACATCATATGCCTCTCTAATGCTAATATGTGCAATCCCAGCTTCAATACTAAACTGGGAAGCAAAGGAGATTTCCTCTCCAGGAGAAATAGCAAATACCTTAGCCAAATCATTTTCCAGTATATCAGAAGTATCTACCTACAACCCAATCTTTCAGCAAGTTAAATCTGCAGAACAGCATAAGATCAATATTTCTGCAATAGTTTCATACCTATACAACAGCCATTCACATTAACAGAACTTTTAGGGTCTCTCAACAAAACATCTAGTGGTTCAGATGGGATCTATTATGTAATGTTAAAACAACTAAACAATAAAGCAAAAAAGAAGTTGTTAAAATATTACAATTGAATATTCTTAGAAAATACTTAACCAAACTCCTGGTGTCACTCAATTGTCTCGGCCTTCCCGAAGACGGGAAAGGATTGTATTTTACCATGTAACTACAGGCCAATTTCTCTGACTATCTGTTTAAGCAAAGTCCTGGAATCTAAAAAACTTGTGAAAAAGTAACCAGTATTGTTTTTGAAAGAATAAGCCCATTCTAGATGTGATGATAAAAGTGGAGGCAAACATCCGTAGTGCCTTCATAAAGCCAACACTAGTCATAATTAATCTTGATGCCAACACCTGGTCATGATTAATCTTAATAGTGAGGAAGCCTTTGATACCATCTGGCAACATGGTATACTTCAATATCTTCATTCTTTTGGCTGGGAGGTCATTTACCTCAATTTATATAAAACTTCTTACACCACAGAAACTTTTCAGGTTAGATACATGATAAATTTATCAAAATCATTTGAATAAGAGGAGTGTATACTGCAGGATTCTATTCTCAGTGCAACATTATTTGCAATAAGAATTACAAACATGACATAGGATGTACCAAAATACAGGAGAATTGTACTTGTTTGAAAATAATCTCATTATCTCCTGCTAATCCCAAACTATGAATACCATTGAAAGGTAACTTCAAATTTCCAAAGCTAAAATAGAACCATGGGCACTATGGAATGGTTGTTCCCTAACAGAAAAGAAACCCACTACAGTTCATTTCTTTAAAAAATTCAAACTACATCTGGATCTAGAAATATACTTAAAAAACAGCCTGATTCCTAATACCAACAATTTACATCTTTTGGGGTTATATTAAGATAATAAACTTAATTTTGATACTCATATAGCTTATGTTAGGTAGGATGACTTGCCTTAAAAACTGCACATCCTAACAGCCATCTCCGCTGTGTCCTGAGGTGCTGATAGATACTCCCTCCTACATCTCTATAAAACCTTAATAAGATGACCCTTGCATGATCACCTGTCTGTGACTTTGCTAGGAAAAGTTCTCTTTACGTCTGAACACCATCCAGCACCATCCCATAGGATAGCTGTGGGAGCCTTCAGAACATCTCCAGTCCATACATGTGTATTGAGTTAAATGAACCCCCCCCCCCCAATATCTCAGGAGAAAATCCTTATTGTGTAAGTATGCAGCAAAGATTAAGAGTATTCCATCTCACTCCAGCTGGCAGTATTTGTTTGACCCTCGATATACCATGCTATACCACAATAAACCTAACAAAAACTTCCCCACGCAGCTTCGATTGCAAGAGTTTGCACTCTATTTTGACATTAACTTCCAGAATATCTTCCACGATGTTGCTAATCCTGAACTTCCCTGTACTCAGTTTTCACTTTTTTGTGACAATTTCTCTATAAGATGGGGAAAATCCTCCCTAGAAAACATCAACTTTCAGCAGCTACATAAAGTATATTCCTTGAAAGCTCAAGAAAATGCATATCTATACTGATGTCTCCAAAAAAGATTCAGCTGTAGGTGTTACAGCAGTTTCTTCCTCCTTCTCAGTAGTTCTGTCTCTTCCTATTGAATGTAGTGTCTATATCCCAGTATTCTTCACAATAAAACTAGCTCTAGATTACATAAACAACCTTCATATCAAGCAATCCCTGATATATACAGACTCCTTAAGTGCAATCACTGCATTCAATCTGTTTTTCAATCAGATTGTTTGATTGTTTCAATCAGGCTGTTTGATAATGACATAAATAAATTATGTCATTATCAAACAGCCAACCAGAAAGTTACCCTCTGCTGGATCTGTGCCAATGAATGTATGGATGATGCTGCTTAGTATCCCGACACTCTATCTTTCTGTCAACTGAAATTGCCTTACACTGAATGAAATCTATTATTAAACATGTAGGAAACAGGGTCTGAATTCTGGCAAACTCATATCAGTGATAAAACTGCTGCTGATGAAAAAAAGAGCCACAACTGTGGGCATCTAATTTCAGGAGAAGCAGGAAGAAGTGATTCTGACAAGGCTTCAAATCAGTCATTCCTATCCATATCATCTGTATTTGCTTATGGGAGAGAATCCTCCTCAGTGTTTCTTTTGCCAGCCACAGATAACAATAAAGCATATTCTTATTGAATGTCCCCAACAATCAACTGTCCAAAAATACAACTTTAGCAACCTATCCAACTTGCAGGAATCCTTAACTTTATCACATATTCTTGGCAGTGATGCAAATTTTGAAGAACTATTTAACTATTTGAAATGCATAAATTTATGATCAAAATAACACATAGAATTAGTCTTAAGTAAATCATGAACAGGCACAATATAGTCCAAGAACCCCTTTTGCCAAAACCCCCAAATACAATACCCCTCAGCCAAACAATCCTAAAAATTTCTTAATGTATCATTGTAGATTCAGAATATTTGTTCAGTTTGGGCAACCTGAACAGCGTCACCAATAGCTATTGCATTCATATCCATTGGGCTAATTAGGTTCATTCCTTTCCTTATTCTACAAGCAAAGGGATGAACAAAGGATGATCCCTTAGCAAAGAATTCTTTGCTATTTTTTTTTTTTGCATTCTTAGTCAAAAACCTCTTATTTGCTTTAGCTTGTCCAATCCCCTTAGTGACTTGATTGCAGACTAGTTTGTAATTATTGGTTTCTATATCTCTCCCTGACAGACCCTGGGTGCAAAGCATTTTTCGAAGCCAAGGGATTTCACTGCGACTTATAGAGTGCTCTTGATAAGTGAATAAAGTTATTTTTAAGTTCCTGTCTTTTTCTCAACAGTTTTATTTGAAAGCAGTTCCATACTTGAAACCTACAAGTCAGAACACATAAAGGAAATTGACCTTTCTTTTCCTTTTTCATATATTTCTAGTTCCACTAACCAACTAACACTTCAACCTCTTGGCCTCCTAGTGGCACTGCTCCTGCCTCCCCGTGGTGGGACAGGAAACCTTGGCAGAAAAGTACTCTTGCCAAGGGCAAAAAGGAGCAAACATGGCAAGCACAGACCATGTTTCTGCTACTCAAACTAGCAGAAAGCTAGACAAAATAGATTCAGGTACAGCTAAGCGACAAAAGACAGACACTCCTTATAGTTCTCCCACTGTTCTTAATTAATTATTCATTAATTAAGAACAACCCACTGTTTTGAATCCAAAAAACTCTAAATCCCACAGTTTTAGTTGCATATGCAGCGACATCCACAGATGAAGATATAGACATTTATTATGAAAATCTCTTGATCTGATCCCAAAAAAGGATGTTTTGATACTCATGTGTGATTTCAATGCAAAAGTAGGCAAGACAGTTTCTTATAGTCTGGAATGTTCTAGGTTTGGTCCTGGCACTAGAAATGAATGGGATGAAAGTTTAATTGAATTTTGTCATCTGAACAGTCTTGTCATATGTAACACCTGCTTTCAGCAACACCCAAGAAGGCTCTACACACGGAAATCTCCTGATCATAAAACAAGGAATCAAATTGATTAAATCCTTATTCAGCAAAGGTGGCATTCCAGGTAATCACAGCAAAACTACTTCCTGGAGCAGATTGCGGCAGTGAACATCAGTTACTCCACATAATTCTCAAGCTGCAGCTGAAAAAGATCATGTATAAGGTTTTCCCTAGACGATTGGAAATAGAAAATATTCTAAATGATTATATACTTGAAATAGGCAATCATTTTCAATCTCTATTAGAACTAATTGATGATATGCTGCCTGGTGAAATATGGGAAAATCCAAAAAAAGCATTATTAAGAATTCAGCAAATAGATACATTAGAGAAACGTCAAAGATCAGGAAGCCATATAGAAGCCACTTTTAAATTTTTTGAACAGAGAAGAACTGCAAAAGTCCAGGATGTACAAGGAAACAAGAGTATCAGGAACTAAGCAAAGTCATCAAGCACTGTTTAAGCCAGGGCAAACAGGATTATATCAATTGAAAGTGTAAAGAAATTGAATACCACAACAAACAAAACAACACTAAGATGTATGTTGGTATTAAGCCCTTAAGACAAAAGTTCTGACTAAAACTTAAATGTAATTAAGGACTCCAAAGAGGAAATGTTAACAGAGGAGAACACAATTAAAGGAAGGTGGAAAGAATACTGTGAGCAGCTCTTCCGAGCGCCTGCTGACACTAATGATGTACCACCCCTTTTCAAGATTGTGGTCATGAACCAGTTCCACTGAAGGAGGAAGTCAAAAAAGCCATCAGAGAATTCATGTGTGGCAAGTCACCTGGAATTGATTAAAACTACAAGTGTGAAGGGTGCAGAGTTTTTCATAAAATTATTGTAAATATTTGGGAAATGGGATGGATGGTGGCCATCATATTGGAAGAAATAAATTTTCATTCCCTCACCAAAAAAAAGGAGATACGAAAATTTGCTCACATTGCTGGACTATTAGCCTAATTTCTCACACTATCAAGATTCTTCTTAAAATAATATTAAACAGAATCTCAAGAAAACTTGAAGAAGAAATGCCAGAAGAGCAAGCAGGTTTCAGAAGGAGCAGAGGAACCAGAGATCAAATAGATCAAATAGATCAAATGGACTTAACCAGAGATTAAGTCTGCAACTGCTTATTAAAAAATGCAAAGAATTCAACGTTCCAGTTGTTTTGTGTTTTATAGATTATTCAAAAGCATTTGATTGTGTTCAACATGAGAAACTATGGGAAATGATGACTATGGGTTTCCCAATCCACATAATTCAGCTGATTAAGCTACTATACCAGGAAGAGAAAGGAACTGTGAGAATTAACATGGGGAAACACAGATTTTTTCAAATTAGGTAACTGTATCAGGCAGGGCTGTATTTTGTCACCTCACCTTTTTAATCTTTATACCAAAGATATCATGCATGAAACTTTGGAAGATTTAGAGACTGGCATCAAATTTGGAGGACTGAAGATAAACAACCTACATTATGCAGATGATACTTTGCTAATTTTCAATTCTGAGGATCATCTTAAAGAAACTCGGAGGAGAGTATGTAAAACAAGTAAGAAAAAAGGATTGTTTCTGAATGTGTGTAAAACTAAAATTATGGTGATTGGTGATAATCTCAGTTCCAGTGAAGTGAAGGTTAATGGGCATGATATCAAAGAAGTTGATGAATTTGATTATTTAGGGTCAAGAATAAATAAAAATAGTGACTGTTAAAACAGGCAATTGCTAAAACGTTGGTCACTGACCTGACAAAATTATGGAGAGATCAAGATCTGCTCCTAAAGACAAAACTGAGAATCATTCATTCATTAATTTTTCCAGTTTCCACTTATGAATGTGAAGGATGGAATCTGAAAAGAATTGATAGGAAGAAAATTGAGGCATTTGAAACAGGAAACATTTGAGGCATCTGTTACAGGAAAATATTGTGTATTTCTTTCTTGGATTAAAGAACAAATGAGTGGGTATTGAATAAAATTGGCAGGCCTAAAATTCTTCTTCATAGCATCAACAAAAGAAAACTCAAGTTTTTTGGACATATAGTAAGAAGGGAAAACTTTCTGTTGAAGAATATAATGGAAGGAAAAATCAAGGGGAAGAGGTGCCAAGGAGGGCCTGTAACTAGGTGGAAGGATGGGATCAGTGAACTTCTGGGCATGACACTTTGCAAGCTGCTTGTAGAGCACATGATTGATGCAGTTGGAGGAATTTGTTGGTGGCCACAACAGCTCCTCAGGGAGCTGTGTGTGTTTTGGACTCAAAACAATGGCTTTCAACTCTCTAAGTAAAAGAAGTTGGAATACACTTTTGTCAGAAAAGAAACTTACACCCAGACCCAGAACTAAAGCTAGGAGAAAAACTAATCCCAATAACATCCAGCACAATTTTTCTTGAACTAACCCTTGATAAGAAACTGACCTTTTTTTAGATTATATAAAAAGCCTTAGAACAAACTGTCTAAAGAATTTAATATTCTGAGAGTTATATCTGCAACAACATGGGGAGAAGACAGGTACACTTTGTTACTGTATGAAACCTTGATAAGATCTAGACTCGATTACAAGGCACCAGTTTACATCTCTACAAGTCCCAGTGCCTTAAGATGGTTAGACCCTATACACTATAAGGAGTTGATAGCTTAAATAGATTCAAGGCAGAACTAGACAAACATTTAGAGTGAGTGGATGGGAAGGGTTTTTTTTTTGTTTTTTTGGCTGGTGCTGTACAAGCTTGCTTTCTTGCATCATATGCCTTTACTAATGGCATATGATGCAAGTAATATGCTGAAGCAAATGAACCACCACTGCGCCTCAGAAGCAAGAACAGTACTGCTTTTATCTTAAGCAGCTAAAATAAAGTGTATTCCAAATCATCCTGTGTACAAAACATTATATGCATCAATACGGGAAAATATGTACAGAATACATCCAACAGCAAACATATGCATCAAGGAGCTACTTCCCATTTGGTCTCTTGATTTAAACAAACTAGCTGTCATACAAAATGCACCAAGACCTCCTTGGGATATAATATTATCACCAGTCTGTGATACGTACTTCCATAACTGGGGAAGACATTCCCTACCAGGAAACAGCTTTCAACAACTACATGCTGCCTAACTAGAGAAATATCTACACTGTATGCAAATATATAGAGATGGATCAAAAATAGATACAAAAGTAAGCACAGCAGCAGTTTTCTCTGATATTACAATAACTCAAGTTCTACCAACAAAATGTAGTACCTTTATAGCTGAACTACAAGCTTAGCAATGAACCAAATATGGCACCAAAGGTTACCCTATAGTTTGATGTTCACAGACTCCCCTCAGTGTAATGCAAGCAGTACAGTGTGACTCAAAGAATTTCCATCCAACTCTGAGACAAATTCAAGTCACCCTAAGCAAACTGCATAAAAGAAAACAAAATATTACCTTTTGTTGGATTCCTGACAACAGGAATTAAATGAAATAAACAAGCTTACCATGCAGAAAAAACTGAAACAGGCATCATATTATCATATTAATGTTGTATTATATATGCAGCTCTAGATAGTCCATGTGATTTGTTATATAAGTTTCGTGAACATGGAATCACTTGTGAAGTGATGCATGTATATATACAGGTAACCCTCGTATAACATGGTAGTTAGGGTCCCATAAAATACTATGTTGTGCGAAACTGTATTATACAGGACTAAGAAAAAGTACAAAAATAAACTATTTCATTAACAAACCTAACAAAAATACACCATTCTAGATTTGGTGTATCTTCTACTCTCTTTAAAAAATCAGTAATCTGGATTTGCTTGCTTTTGCTTGATAAATCTTTGTGAATTTCATCTTATGGCACTAAGCATTTCTTGAAGCTCCCTTTTGAACTTTGGGCTCCTTTCATTCAAGAATCTGCATTCAAAAAATAAGATTCTAATTGCTCTGCTACTTTTATGCCTTCGCTTTTGCTGTTTAGTGTAAAATTTGGAAGTTTAGAATTTTCATCTCCGCTATCATCCTCTGAATTGATTTGGTTTTACAGCTGATGCCATTTCCACCAAAACTGCTTCACCAGCCTCTTTTTCTTCCAGTAATTCTTGAAAGTCTTCAGTAATCATATCTTTTTTAAATTTTTTTAGGAGCATAGGTGACTAATGCCATGTTACTCTGTGTATATCGTCTATAAATTGCATGTGTCCTGAGGTCGATTTTCTGTTTTGCTGGACAAAAAAACCAAAAAGTCCAGGAGGAAAAACCATGCTACCCTCACCCGAGCCTGATTAACTGCCTTGGGAAAAACACCCATAAAAATTCATCCCATCATTGACGGGATTCAAACTCAGGTCTTTTCCACCTGGTGTGGGGAGGAGGGCAATTCTATCAATTGTGCTACCCACGAGAGCTTCAGTAGTCATATCATCAAAACCTTCCCCTCCTACCAGCAAGAGTTCTACTATCGCACCGATTCTCTTTTCTGCCAGTTTGACCATATTTCCTGAATGAACTGACTCTAGCCATACATTTTTCCACATGCATTTAACATTGATGGTTTTACTTCTTTCAGCGATAAAGCTATGATTCTGATACAGTTCACAATCGAGAAAATGTTTCTATGCCTCCTACTTCAATAGATTTAGAATTAATTTTTTTCAAAATCCATTGGAACAATTTTCTGATGAAATTAGTTTTAAAGGTGAATATAATGCCTTGATCTAATGGTTGAATGAAAGAAATTGTATTAACCTAGTACAACAGTGGTGGTAGGAACAAAACTTCAATGTTTGGATGACTTAAATATTTTGAATGGCCTAGTAATAAAACTTTGAAATCTAGATTTTTTCAAAAGTTCAATAGCACAGAACATAACACGGGGATTTCCCAACAAAATAAAATACATGGATTTTTTGACTAGCGATTCAACAGCGGGGATTCAAAAAGAGTGGAAATGTTGAAAAATTACATCCAACATAATAGCAGGGGTTTCCCCTGCACAAAAGCTCAAAAATACCCTGTTATGCGAGGTTTACTTAAATTCTTTAACTGTATTACAGCGAAACTATGTTATATAAGTACCGTGTTGTGCGTGGTGGGAGGACAGTAACAGATATTATATAATTGAAGTTAAACTGGCCAGCTGAGTTTAGAGAACATGAAACTATAGAGTGTCTTTAAATATTGTGTAAAGTTATAATCTTAATAACTAATTCATAAGATGATAACTATATTTATTTTTCACAATTTAATATCTGCAAAGATGTTATGATCTACCATAGCTCTCCAATTTGTTCATTTTTGTTTTTTATCATTTTTAAGGAGATTAGGCAATAGTTGGCCTCCTTATTGGCTGTACCATCACTTATTTACTTGTTGATATGTATATATCTATATTTAGTAATTAGCATTAGTTGTGAGGCATATGATGCAAGAAAGAAACTTATAGAGCATCAGCCAAAAAAAAAAAAAAAAAAACCTTCAGATTTCACCCACCTGGTCACTCCAAATGTTTATCTAGTTCAGCCTTAAATTTATTTTGGCTGTCAACTTCCACAACAAGAGATGGAAGTCTGTTCCAGCAATCAATTAACCACTGGCTAAAGGCAAACTCCCACACATCTATTCTACAACTGACTTTCCTTAATTTGAATCTAAGCCCCCCCTCAGGTTCTTAATCTGAGCAAGTGGAAGTATCCCATCAGCATTGAGCCTCCTCAAACCATTCCAAACCTTGTACACCTCAATAAGATTGCCTCACAGGTGCCTAGTCTCCAGATACTGCAATTTGCAGAACTTAAGCCTCTCTTGGTAAGAGCATCCCTTTGTTCCTCTCACCAATCTTGTTCCCCTTCCCTGTACTCATTTTACAACTCTACATCCTTCCTAAAATGAGGCCTCCAAACCTGTATGCATTACTCAATGTGTGGCCTGACCATTGCCTTATACAAAAGTATAATCATCTCCCTATCCTTGCAAGCAAAATTCCTATAAATCATTGACACGACTCCATGACCTGCCCTGGCAGTCCCTCTGCACTGCTCAGCAAATTTCATATTTGACTGCACAATTAAACCCAGGTCTTTGTCACTTTCCACTTTCCTGAGTGTAGTACCACACAGTTAGTATGTTTCCCTTGGGTTACTGGTACCTATATGCAGTACTTTGCATTTGTCAATGTTAAAGTTTAGTGATCACTTCTCAGCCCATCTACCTAACTTTTCTAGATCCTGTTGCAGTAGCATACTGTCTTTATTGTCATTAACAACCCTGCCAACCTTTGTATCATCTGCAAACTTGGACATTAATCCTGATATACCTTCATCGATATCATTGATAAATACACAAAACAACAATGGGCTCAACATCAAACCCTGAGGGACTCCACTAATAAGATTAATCATCGTAGTGTTCATTTATTACCACTCTCTGCCATCTTCCGCTCAACCATCCCTTTATCCATTGCAGCAACTTGCCATTAATGCCATACCGCAAAAATTTTAACAGCAGTCTACCATATGCAACAGTATCAAACGCTTTCTGAAATCCAAGTATATGATATCAAAATTATTTTTTCATCCAGTTCCTTTGTGATGACATGATAGTATACTATCAAATTGGCCGGACACGACTTCCACTTAATACACACATGCTGTGTCTGAACTATTACTTCAGTCTTTTCTAGGTGATCCTGAATCACTTCTTTAACCAGTGACTCCATTATTTTTCATGGAACAGAAGTTAAACTAACAGCTCTATAATTATTAGTGTCACCATTTGAAACCGCTTTGTGAATTGGGGATACATTTGCTCATCTCCAGTCCATGGGGATCCCCCTAAATCTAAGGATGCTCTCATAATTATGGATAAGGTTTTGCTTACTTCCCTTGCTGTCTCCTTCAGTATAACTGGATTGATTCCATTTCCCCAGATGCTTTTCTTATGTTCAATTTCAACAATTTCTCCTCCACTTTGCTCTCCATGATTATAAAATCATTTAGCTACCTGCTACAGTTTAGTAAACTTCTGTCCTCCACTTCCTTATGGAATTCCTCATGTATGAATGTAGACGCAAAATACTCATTGAATTTGTCAGCTATCTGAGTAAGATCATCAACAGTCGAACCACCAATGTCAAGTGGTCCAATCTGATTCATCCCCTCCCTTCTAGAGTTTACATAAGTAAAGAAGTATTTTTGGTTTTTCTTTGCATCCTTTGCCAAAGATTTCTCGTTATCAGCTTCCTTAACCTCCTTTGTGATTTAATTACAGACTACCTTATATCTGCCATAGGCTGCTGTGTCTCCTGATAATTTATATGCATCACACACATTTTTTCTCTACTACAAGCCTCATTAGTTCATCTGACATCCATTTATGTCTAAATATTAAACTGTATTTCTTAGTTAGCATTAGCATTAGCAAAGGCACATGATGCAAGAAAGCAAGCTTATATAGCATCAGCCAAAAAAAAAAAAACACCCTTATTTCACCCATCCACTTGCTCCAAATGTTTGTCAAGTTCTGTCTCGAATCTATTTAAGCTATCAACTACAACGACAGATGGAAGCTTGTTCCAGCAATCAACCACCCGCTGGCTAAAGGCAAACTTCCACACATCTATCCTACAAACATCTTTCCTCAATTTGAATTTATGCCCTCTCAGGTGATTATTCTGAGCAAGAGGAAGAATTCCATCAGCATTGAGCATGCTCAAACCATTCATGGTTTTATACAACTCGATCAGATCACCTCACAGGTGCCTAGTCCACACACTGTAATTTGCAAAATTTAAGCCTTTCTTCATAAGAGCAACCCTTTGTTCCATTCATTAATCTTGTTGCCCTTCTCTATACTCATTCCAACAGCTCTACATCTTTCTTAAAATGAGGCCTCCAGACCTGTATACAGTACACAAGATGCGGTCTGACCATTGCCTTATACAGAAAACTTCATATCTCCCTGCCCAATTACCCCCAAGATCCTTTTCATTCTCTACCACTATCAGTGTGGTACCACAGAGTTCATACGTTACTCTGGGATTACTGCATCCTATATGTAGTACTTTACATTTGTCAATGTTAAACTTCATTTGCCACCTCTCAGCCCATCTGCTCAACTTTTCTAGATCCTGTCGCAGCAGTGTACTGTCATTAGTATCTTTGTATCGTCTGCAAACTTGGACATTAAGCTTGATATACCATCATCATTATCATTTATAAATACAGAAAACAACAATGGACCACCACTGAACCCTGAGGGACTCCATTAATAACATTAGTCCATGAAGAGCAGTGTCCATTGATTACCACTCTCTGTCTTCTCTCACTCAACTATCCTTTTATCCATAGCAGCAATTTGCCTCCAATGCCACACTGCTCCAATTTGTGCAGCAATCTTCCATGTGCAACAGTATCAAAGGCTTTTCTAAATATTCAAATATATGATATCAAAGTTATTCTTTGCATAGAGTTCCTTTGTGACTACATCATAGTATGCAATGAAATTAGTCAGAAAAGACTTCCCCTTAACAAACCCATGCTGTGTCCGAGCTGTAACTGAAGTCTTGTCTAGATGATCCTGCAATGCTTCTTTAACCAGTGCTTCTATTAATTTCCCTGGAACAGAAATTAAACTAACAGGTCTGTAATTCCCTGTGTGTCCCTTTGATCCTCCTTTGTGGATTGGGATCGCATTTGCACATCTCCAGCAGATGGATACCTCCCATGAGTCCAGGGAAGCTCTCATAATTATGGCTAAGGGTTTGCTTACTTCCTTTTCCACCTCCTTTAATATAACTGGATAGATTCCATCCACCCCAGGTGCCTTTCTTGTGTTTATCTTCAATTTCTCCTCCACTTTACTCTCAGTTAATACAAGATTATCTAGCTTACTGTCAGAGTTGAATACACCTCTGGCATTCCCATCACTGAATATCTCCTCATGTGTGAATTTCAATGCAAAATATTCATTTCGTTTGTTAGCTACCTGAGCAGGATCATCAACAGTTGAACCATCGATATTAAGTGGACCAATCCGATTCATCCCCTTCCTTCTAGAGTTTACCTAAGTAAATAACTCTTTGCTGTTTTTCTTTGCATCCTTTGCCAAAGATTTCTGGTAATCTGCCTTTGTAACTTGGTTACAGACCAGCTTATATCTATCATAGGTTCCTGTGTCACATGTTAATTTATATGTATCCCATGCATATTTGTTTTCTGTCACATGTCTAATTAGTTCATTTGACATCCATTTAGGCCTAAATCTTGAACAATATTTCTTTGTTGGTATGAAAAGCCCAGTAGCTTCCAAGATTAATTCTTTGAATCCTTCCCATTTTGAATTTGCTGTTGGTAACATCATCAGTTGGTTCCACTGTATAGAATTTAAATACTGTCTCAGACCACCGTAGTCACCTTTACGAAAGCAAAAACCCTTCCCTTTACCTTTGATGGTAGTTACCTTTTTGAGTAAATCCCACTTCAGCACACTGTGATCACTGCCACCTAGTGGTTCCTTTATCTGCAGATTCTTGATGCATGAAGAATCATTATTAATGATCAGATCAAGAGTATTACTCCCTCTAGTTGCCTCCCAAACATGTTGCTGTAGAAAACAATCATCCATTCAATAAATCCACAAAAGCCTTGGCAGTGTGTGAGTGACCAACCCACAAATTCCAGTCAATATCCGGGATATTAAAATCTCCCATTATAAGACACTCTAATTTACAGGCCCACTCTATTTCTCCGCACAATTGCTCATCATACTCCTCAGATTCATTAGGCCTATAACACACACACACCTATTCTCGTTTTTCCTTTCCCAGTGCTTATGTCACACCAAACAGACTCAGCATTGCATTGTCCACCAACATCAATTGGATGCACTTCCTTAGATTTTATGTTTCTTAACTAACAGCATAACCCCCTTCTTGTCCTGTCTAACCTTTCTGTACACATTGTACTCCCCAAATTCGAGTTCTGCACTGCTTATGTCTGTGTGACACCATGTCTCTGATATCCCAACAATATCTGCCTTTGATGTCTTGACTTGCACTTCAAGGTCATCGAATTTATTAACTATACTCCTAGCATTGGTGTACATGCAAGTATACATGCACCTGTTTCTACTCTTATTTGCCCTAACACAGCCCATCTATTTACTTGTTCCACTATGACTCCCATCAGTCCTGGAAATTTTCATTGCCTTGCTTTCCAGGCTGCTGCTCAATTGCATTTCAATAGAAGTAGTGCAAGAATCACTTTTACCCCTGCCAGCGGCTACTGTTAATCTATTAGTCCTTGTATCCCCCCAAGCTAGCTGTTTTCTGACCCACCTAACTCTGCCTCGATAGCATCAGCAAAAATTCTAGCACCCTGTAGAAGCAGTCTGTCCTGTTAACAAGCCCAGACCAGGTTGAGAAAAATTCTACCCCTTGAGCCTTGCACAATTTCTCCAGGGCCGAATAGATCGACAAGGCTCTGATCATATACTCCTTCCTATCATGTCTTAACAGAATTGCAGACACTTTCAAATTCAACCCTAACTCATGGCTTTTTTTCAGCATTGTCTTGCTGAGTACTTGTTAAGTAATTCAGTCGGTCTCCTACTCTTAATATCATTAGTGCCAACGTGTACAACAATATCACCTTTTGTACTGGTAAAGGATGATATCTGCCCTACAGCGTCATCAACCATTGCCCCTGGCAGACATACCCTGGTCCTGTTGCGTCTATCCTTTTTGCACAGTATGTTCCCCGTTTCCATTCCTATTTGGTGTGAAAAGCCTAATAGCATCCAAGATTAATTCCTAGAAGGCTGTCCGCCGTTTTCAACATCATTTGATTCAATTGTATAGAATTTAAAAACTATCCCAGACCACTGTGGTCACCTTTATAAAAAAAAAAACAACCTTTACCCTTGATGGTAGTTACATCTTTAAATAAATCCCACATCAGTGTATAGTGATCACTGTCATCTAGTGGTTTCTTTATCTGCAAATTCCTAATGTATGAATTATCACTGTTGATAATCAGATCAAGAGTATTACTCCCTCTTGTTGCCCCTTGAACATGTTACTGTAGAAAGCAATCCTCCAATAAATCCACAAAAGTCTTGGTAGCTTGTGAGTGACCAAATAAAAAGTTACAAGTTACAGTCAATATCTGGAAAGTTACAATCCCCGATTACAAGACATTCTGATTTACTGGCCCACTCTGTTTCTCTGCACAATTGTTTGTTGTACTCACCAGATTCATCAGGCCTATAACACACTCCTACTCTTATTTTCCCTTTCTCAATGTTTATGTCACACCAAACTGTCTCAACATTGCACTGTTCACCCATGACAACTGGATGCACTTCCTTAGATTTTGTGTTTCTTAATGAACAGCATAACCCCCTTCGTCCTCTGTCTATCCTTTCTGTACACATTGTTCTTCCAAATTCCAACTCTGCACTGCTTATATATGTGCAACACTACGTCTCAGCTATCCCATCAATATCTGCCTTTGATGGGATAGCTTTTTGAATTTGTTCAAATTCAAATTTATTTACTATACTTCTAACATTGGTGTACATGCAAGTATACATTCACCTGTTCTTACTCTTAGTTACCCTAACACAGCTCGTGTTTTTACTTCTTCCATGGTGACTCCCAGCAGCTTGCTCTCCAGGCTTCTGCTCATTACAATAGAAGTAGTGCAAGAATCGCTTTTGCCTCTGTATGTGGCTACTGTTAATTTTTTAGTCTGTGAATCCCCTCCTCCCCAAAGCTAGCAGTTTCCCAACCCACCTACCCACAGTGCCTTGATAGCATCAGCAAATATTCTTGCACCCTTTCTCCCATTCCGGTAGAAGCAGTCTCTCCTGTTAACAAGTGCAGACCAGGCTGAGAAAAATTCTATCCCATGAGCCTTGTGCAGTCTCTCCAGGGTCGAATTGATTGACAAGGCTCTCATCATATACTCTCTCCTACCGTGTGTCTGGCCCTAATTGCTGACACTTTAAAATTTAACCCTAACTCACAGCTTTTTTTAAACGTTGACCTGTACTTGTTAATTAAATCTGCAGATCTCTTACTCTTAAGGTCATTAGTGCCAATGTGCACAACAATATCACCTTTTGTGCCCTTAAAAGATGATATCTGCTGTAAAATGTCATCAACTTTTGCCTCTGGCAGAAATACCCTGGTCCTGTTCCACCTATCATTTTTGCACAATATATTACCCGTTTCCCTGACAATAGAGTTATTGACAACAGTAATTTTTGTGGGACCACCACATTCCCTAGTTCCTGTGGAACCAGTACATTCTGCCTTGGAGATTGCCGCTTTGTTGCCTGATGTTCAAGTGCAAGCTCTGGCATTCATGTGGACAGCTGATAGCTTGATGGGCCCCCTCTCTGCTGTGGTGCCTGAGGTTCAAGTGCAAGCTCTTGCATTCAGGTGTGTAGCTGAGAGATTGATTAGTCCCTTAATTTAAATTATTCGAGAGCATCTACCCTATTCTTCAAGCTCTCATATAGGCCACAACGCTGCGTTGCTGCCTGACTTCCTCACACTCCTTACATTGAGCACACACAAAGACATTCACCTTGGCAATATTATATCCCATTGCTGATTGTCCACAAACATCAAACAGGCAGTACATTTCAAAATGCTGTGATTCAGAGTACAAATCCCCCTCAGTTCTCCCCTGAGTCACAGCAATCCCGCTAGCTTCAGCCTTTTACTTTGCTGCTCCGGTCTAGGACACGATTTTGATTCAATTTCAATTACAATTTCAATTCCAATACAATTAAAAATATAACACTAACTTATATCTCAATGCAGTTATAACACTATCAGTATCGAGTTTTATCTCCAACCTAGTTATGTTATATGAATTTCATATCTCTTATCAAGTTTATGTATTAATTTAAATTAATAATGTAAAATTATGTAAAATTATGTTTGTAAAATCTAAGAAGTTGAAATAGATAATATATTTAAGTATTTTTATTTTTATTTTTTTTTTTAATGAAAACCCCAAACACGAGAGGTATTAGAACCTATCGTACTTAGTACAGTGCTTGGGTTGGAGGTTGAGAAGATGTAAGAAGATATTTGTTGAGATTAGACTTGAACTTCTGCAGACTGTAGTTTTCAGGGAATACATATGAAGGAAGGTTGTTCGAGAAAACGGCAGTTGAATGAATAAACTAGGAAGATGAAAAGTTGGTTCTGTGAGTTTGAAGATGGGCAGCAAATGGATGTTGGCTGTTGGTGGTATGTGTTCGGACTGTTTTGATAGTGAGATCGGGAATTATAGAAGGCATGCAGCAGAAATAGAAAGTCTATGAAATAGAGAATGGAGAGACTCTTTTAGAGATGAGTCTTTAATTAACCTAACTGCCCTCTTCTGAATGGAAACTAGAAGTCTGAGAGAGAGGTTTTGTGGGCACTACCCCAGATGTGGGAACAATATTCAATGGTAGGGCAAATTTGCGATTTGTACAGAGTTGAACAGCTGTTTGGAAGAAAAGTAACGCCAAGAGTGAAAGAGAAAACCAAGTTTTTTAGATGCAGAGGTAGAAATATATGTAATGTGCTTGTACCAAGAGAGAGAGAGAGAGAGAGAGAGAGAGAGAGAGAGAGAGAGAGAGAGAGAGAGAGAGAGAGAGAGATTAGAAGTCAGGGTAATCCCCCAAAAGAGATATATCAACTTGCATGCCTAGAAATCAATGTATTACCAAAGATAATAGGAGCAAAAGAATCCATTTTGCGAGATATAAGATAAGACTGAGTTTTAGAAGGATTGAAATCAACGAAGTTTTCTTTCACCCACTGGTGAATTACCTGGAGGTCATCATTTAAGGAATTGGTAGCGGATATTCGAGAAGTTGATGCTAATTGAACAGGGCAAGGTTTCTCAAACTGGAAAGTGGAATATAATGTACTATCATCGGCAAAGCTATGGATAGGATTTCCAGTTAATGGAAGGTCATTAATATACAAGAGGAAAAGAGTGGGGGAAAGAATGGAACCTTGGGAGACACCAGCATTAGTGGAGAAGTGGAGAAGGACAGAGAGCGATCAGAGAGAAAATTAGATAACCAATTACAAAAAACAGTTGGCAAACCATAAGATGGAAAGCTTGTTTAGAAGCCCTTTATGCCAAATCCAATTGAAAGCCTTTGAGATGTCAAGAGCAACTGCTTGGGTTTTACCAAACTTTTCCATTGAATTTGTCCATAAATGAGTAATATAAGCCAGAATGTCACCAGTGGATCTGTACTGACGGAATCCACACTTGCTATCGTTGATCAGATGGAAGGTTTCTAGGTAGTTTAAGAGTTGGCAGTTAATTGATTTCTCCATTACTTTAGAAAGAGTGGAAGTAATTTCAATGGGACGATAATTGGATGGGAGGGATTTGTCATCCTTTTTTAGGAACTGGCTGGATATGTTCAAATTTCCAAGCAGAAGAAAAAACCACCTTTGGAATAAGAAAATGAAAAAAGGAGGCAAAGAACAGGAGTAAGTTCAGGCGCACAGGTTTTGAGAACAAGTGGAGAAATACCATCAAGACCTGGAGCTTTCTGAGTATCAAGTTTCGTCAAAATCCTTCTGACATCCTTTGTATTGAACAACAGGAGGCATTAAATGGAGCGTGGTGGGATGTGTTTTAACAGGATCATTAATACATGAGCCGGAAGAAAAATGGGATGCTAGCAGGTCAGCTTTATCTTTGGCCAAAGTGACAATAGAACCATCTGGTTTTCAAAGAGGTGGGAGCAGAGATGGACAAAAGTTGCAGCCAATAGTTTTGGCAAGAGACCAAAATGCTTGGCTACCATTAGGCAAGAAGCAAGTTTTCTACTCTTAGCCTGTTCAAAATCTGGTTTAGACTGATTAATAACTGCTTTACAATTTTTGCAAGCTTTGGTCTAGGCAGAAAATGAAACTGAAGAATTGCAAACAAGTGGTGTAACTTAAAAAGTGGTGTAACTTTCTACACCACTGGTCATTTCAAGTTCGATTTCACAACCACTTATCTCCAAAGTTCATACAGGAAGAATGGTTGCCACAAAGATCAGTGCTACCCTCTTTAATATAAAAATTAATTCAACACAGGATCTGCCACAAACAGTATCCAGTACCCTGTACCCCAATGTCTTCAGTATCACCTACCATTCACCTAATATATGAATGGTAGAAAGACAGCTGCAGCGTGCCATCAAGAAATTAGCTAAATGGGCCCAGTACAACGGTTTTCGCCTCTCAACCCAAAAGACTGTCGGGATACACTTCTGCAGGAAGCGTTACCTACATCCATACCCAGAACTTTGACTAGGAAAATCAAATCATACCAGTGGCCCCTAGTGTCCACTTTCTTGATGTGATATTTGACCAGAAACCCGCCTTCCTGGAACATATAAAAACATTCAGGATTACCTGTCTTAAAAAGCTAAACATCTTAAGAGTTCTATCATGCACAACATGGGGAGCTGATCGTTACGCATTACTACAGTGGTACCGTGCATTAATACAGTCATGTCTAGGCTATGGTTCTGGCAGTCTTAGTCTAGCAGAGCTATCATTTATAGCTCTGCTAGACTAAGCACTTTATGTTGGCTTGATCTTGTACACCACAATATTCTTCGCCTTGCACTAGGGGCATACCATCCATCATCAGTCCCTAGCTTATATGCTAAAGCACCTGACATATGCAGACATATGTTTTTATTACACTATGCAGCAAAACTCAGAGGGCATCCAAACCATCCCAATTGGAATGTACTTTTCTCTCCAAATGGGAAAACCTATACCAAGCCTATCCATCAATAAATCAACCAACAGGGATATGTCTTTGCTCACTGCAGGCCGACTGGCAAATTGACCTTAGTAAGATACAGCCCACTGTCTCTCATACAGTCCCACCTTGGACATACTATATACCACTGTGTGATTTTTCATTGACAGCCTGAGGAAAACATACCTTATCCCAACAGAACATACTGCAAATACACACCTCACTGAGAATCCAGCATGGCCAGTAGATTCCAATCTGCACAGATGGGTTTAAAACTGACAATCCTGTTGGTGCAGCAGCAGCATTTCACAACATAACTATATATATATATATATATATATTTTTTTTTTTTTTATGTAAACCCCAAACACAAGAGGTATTAGAACCTATAGTACTTAGTACCGTGCTTGGGTTGGAGGTTGAGAAGACGAAAGAAGATATTTGTTGACATTGGACTTGAACTTCTGTAGACTGTAATTTTCACGAAATACGTGTGAAGGAAGGTTGTTCCAGAAAACAGCAGTTGAATGAATAAATGAAGAAGATGAAAAGTTGGTTCTGTGAGTCAGAAGTTGGACAGTAAATGGATGTTGGTTGGTGGCGGCACGTGTTTGGTCTGTTTTGAAAGAGAGAGCGGGAATTATAGAAGCCAATTCAGAAGAACAGTGCCCGGGGAAGTATCTGTAGAAAAGGCATGCAGCAGAAACAGTACGTCTATAAGACAGCGAGTGGAGAGACTGTTAGAGATGAATCATTAATTAACCTAACTGCTCTCTTCTGAATGGAATCAAGAAGCCTGAGAGAGGTTTTGGGGGAACCACCCCAGATGTGGGAACAATATTCCACGGCAGAGTGAGCAGCTGTTTGGAAGAAAAGTAATGCCGAGAGCGAAACAGAAAACCAAATTTTTTAGATGCAGAGGAAGCAATATTTGTAATGTGCTTGTGCCAAGAGAAATTAGAAGTCAGGGTAATCCCCAAAAGAGATATATCATTTTGCCCAGAAATCGGAATGTCACTAAAGATAAGCATAGGAGCAGAAGAATCCTTTTTGTGAGATATAAGACAAGACTGAGTTTTAGAAAGATTGAAATCAACTAAGTTGTCTTTGCTCCACTGGAGAATTACCTGAAGATCGGCATTTAAGGAATTGGTAGCAGATTTTTGAGAAGTTGAAGCTGATTGAACAGTGCAAGGTTTCTCAAAATGGAAAGTGGAATGCAATGTGCTATCATTGGCAAAACTATGGATAGGATTTCCAGTCAATAGAAGAAGGTCATTGATATACAAGAGGAAAAGAGTGGGGAAAAGAACTGACCCTTGGGGGACCCCGGCATTAGTGGAGAAGTTAGAAGACAGAGAGCCATCTACCATCACACTCAGTGAGCGATCAGAGAGAAAACTGGATAACCAATTACTAAAAACAGTTTGGCAAACCATAAGATGGAAGCTTGTTTAGAAAACCTTTATGCCAACCACGATTGTAAGCCTTTGAGATGTCAAGTGCAACTACTGTCAAGTGTGGTTTTGAGAACGAGTGTAGCCTGCGCAGACGTAGCTTATTGCCGCTCCTGGAACAGAGAAGTTTTTTCTGATTTATCTTCTGTTTTATTAGCTTAAATTAGGCATATTAACTTATTTTCTAGAGTAGCTTTATATTCCTAGTTACGAAACTTAGTTTAAAGTTTAGCTTAGATAGAGATTTTGTAGGTATTACTTAGTATCGGTAAGGGTATCAAATCCAAGTGTTACAAGTTGCAGTTGCGTTGAACGAGAGATTTTTTTTTTAACCATATTTAGCCGATTTATTAACCAATTGTTATATCAAATTATTTTCTGTAAGTAGCTAGTCAGGATCCTTAGTTTATTCTGAATTGAGACAGTGAGATTTGGAAGTTAATTGATACTTAAGTATCCGTAGATTTACCGTTCATAACTTGCCGCCATTGTTACGCGATACAAAATATCTCGAACTAGATAGCATAAGCTTAGTATAGTATAGTACATAATACAATATTGTCATTAATCAGTAAATCTATTAAACTTGTTGAACTTCATTGTCAATTAAATTGTACTTTTAACTATATACATATAACAACTTAGATTACGTAACATAAATAATTAGCAAAAATAAATAATTAATACTTAAAACTTGATACGGAAGTTATATAAAGGGATTTCATAGATAACACTTGATACTGAAACATAAATATAGCATTATAACTGTGTTGGGATACAAGTTTAGGGTTTTAATTTTGTACTGAAATTGAAATTTTATTGAAATTAAATCGAAATCATGACTCAGACCAGAGCAGCAAAGCAAAAGGCTCAAGCTAATGGGAGTGCTGTGGCTCAGGGGAGAACTGAGGGGGGCAGTTGCCCTCTGAATCACAGCCTTTTAAAATGCACTATTTGCTTGATGTTTGTGGAACAGTCAGTTACGGGACATGATACTGCCATGGGAGATGTCTTTGTATGTGCGAGATGCAAGGACTGTAAGGAAATCAGGCGACAACTCAGCATTGTTATGGGCCTGTATGAGAGCTTCAAGGACAGGGTGGATGCCCTCGAAGGATTAAAAGTGAGGGGCCCATCAAGCTCTCAGCTGCCCACTCCAACACCAGAGCTTGTACTTGGGCATCACGCAACACAGCGGCAACATCCAAGGCAGAATGCGCTGGTCCAAAAGGAACTAATAGTTGTTGGTGACTCTATTGTCAGGGAAATGGGAAACATGCTGTGTAAAAAGGATAGGGGGACCAGGACCAGGGTATGTCTGCCAGGGGCAAAGGTTGATGACGTTATAGAGCAGATATCATCTTTTAAGGGCACAGAAGGTGATATAGTTGTACACGTTGGCACTAATGATATTAAGAGTAGGAGACCAGCGGAATTACTTAACAAGTACCGGTCACTGTTGAAAAAAGCCATGAATTAGATTTGAATTTGAAAGTGTCTGCAATTCTGCCCAGACACGATAGGAGGCAGTATATGATGAGAGCCCTGTCGATCAATTCGGCCCTGGAAAGATTGTGCAAGGCTGAAGGGGTAAAATTTTTTTCAGCCTGGTCTGTACTTGTTAACAGGAGAGACTGCTTCTACAGGGATGGGATACACTTAAATAGAAAGGGTGCAAGAATGTTTGCTGATGCTATCGAGTCAGTGTTAGGCGGGTCAGAAAACTGCTCGATTGGGGAGGAAACAAGGACTAATAGATGAACAGTAGCCACTGGCAGAGGTGAAAGTGATTCTTGCACTGCTTCTATTGGAATGAGCAGCAGCAGCTTGGAAAATAAGATGCAGGATATTTCAGAAACTTCCGGGAGTCATTGGGGTACAAGTAAACACATAGGTTGTGTTAGGGTAGCTAAGAAAAAGAACAGGTGCATGTAAACTTGCGTGTACACCAATGCTAGGAATTTTGGTAAATAAATTTGATGAATTTGAGGTTTTGCTCAAAGCATCAAAGGCGGATATTGTTGGGATATCAGAGATGTGGTGTCACACAGATATAAGTAATGCAGAACTGGAATTTGGAGAGAACGTCTACAGAAAGGATAGGAATGGAGGAGGGGTTATGCTATTAGTTAAGAAATACATAAAATCCAAGGAAGTGAAGCCAGTTGACATCGCTGGACAGTGCAGTGTCGAGTCAGTTTGGTGTGACATAAGCATTGGGACATCAAAATTGAGAGTAGGAGTGTGCTATAGGCCTAATGACTCTGATGAGTATAATAAGAAACTGTACAGGGAAATAGAGTGGGCCAGTAAATCAGAGAGTCTTAGAATGGGAGATTTTAATTTCCTAGATAGTGACTGGAATTTGGGGGCTGGTCACTCACACACTAGCACGGCTTTTGTGGATTTATTGGATGATTGTTTTCTACATCAGCATGTTCGGGAGGCAAATAGAGGGAGTAATACTCTTGATTTGATTATCAGTAGTGATTCTTCATGCATTAAGAATCTGCAGGTAAATGAACCACTAGGTGGCAGTGATCACAGTGTGCTGAAGTGGGATTTACTCAAAGAGGTAACTACCATTAGGGGTAAAGGGAAGGGTTACTGCTTTCGTAAAGGCGACTACGATGGACTGAGACAGTATTTAAATTCTATACAGTGGGACCAGCTGATGATGTTACCAACAGCAAACTCAAAATGGGAAGCATTCAAAGAACTTATCTTGGAAGCTACTAGGCTTTACATACCAACTAAGAAATATTGTTCAAGGTTTAGGCCTAAGTGGATGTCAGATGAACTGATGAGGCATATGGCAGAGAAGGAACATGCATGGGATACATACAAATTAACACGTGACACAGAAGCCTATCATAGATACAAGTTGATCTGTAACCAAGTTACAAAGGAGGTTAGGCAGGCAAAGGCAGATTACAAGAAATCTTTGGCAAGGGATGCAAAGAAAAACAAAAAGGAGTTCTTTACTTATGTAAACTCTAGAAGGAAGGGGATGAATCAGATTGGTCCACTTGATATCGATGGTTCAACTGTATATGATCATGTTCAGGTAGCTAACAAACTAAATCAATATTTTGCATCTAAATTCACACATGAGGAGTTATTCAGGAAGAGGAATGCCATAGGTTCAGTAAACACTGGCAGTGAGCTAGATGATCTTGTAATAATTGAGAGTAAAGTGGAGGAGAAATTGTTGAAGATAAATACAAGAAAGGCACCTGGGTTGGATGGGATCTATCGAGTTATATTAAAGGAGGCAGCAAAGGAAGTAAGCAATCCGTTAGCCTTAATTATGAAAGCTTCCTTGGACTCAGGGGAGGTACCCACAGACTGGAGATATGCAAATGTAACCCCAATTCACAAAAGAGGACAAAGGTTGACACAATTAATTATAGACCTGTGAGTTTAACTTCTGTTCCAGGAAAATTAATGGAAGCACTAGTTAAAGAAACACTGCAGGATCATTTTAACAAGAATTCAGTTATAGCTCAGATATAGCATGGTTTTGTTAAGGGAAGGTCTTGCCTGACCAATTTGATTGGATACTATGATGTAGTCACAAAAGAATTGGATGCAGGGAATAACTTTGATATTATATATTTGGATCTTAGAAAGGCTTTTGATACTATTGCACATGGAAGACTGCTGCACAAATTGGAGCAGTGTGGCTTTGGTGGCAAATTGTTGCTATGGATAAAGGGATGGTTGAGTGGCAGAAGACAGAGAGTGGTAATTTTTGGACACTGCTCATCGTGGACTAATGTTATTAGTGGAGTCCCTCAGGGTTCAGTGTTGGGTCCATTGTTGTTTTCTGTATTTATAAATAATATTGATGATGGTATATCAAGCTTTAATGTCCAAGTTTGCAGACGATACAAAGGTTGGCAGGATTGTTAAGGACACTACTGACACTATGCTGCTGCAATAGGATCTTTAAAGGTTGAGCAGATGGGCTTCGAGGTGGTAAATGAAGTTTAACATTGACAAATGTAAAGTACTACATATGGGAAACAGCAACCCCAGAGCAACGTATGAACTCTGTGGTACTACACTGACAGTGGTATTGAATGAAAGGGACCTGGGGGTAATTGTGCAGGCAGATATGAAGTTGTCTGAACAGCGCAGATGGGCTGCAAGGATAGCTCATGGTGTCTTATCAATGATATACAGCAATTTTTCTAGCAGGGATAGGGAGGTGATTATTCTCTTGTATAAGGCAATGGTCAGGCCTCACCTTGAGTACTGTATACAGGTCTGGAGGCCTCATTTCAAGAAGGATGTAGAGCTGTTGGAACGAGTACAAGGGCAACAAGGTTAGTGAATGGAACGAAGGGTTGCTTTTACGAAGGAAGGCCTATGTTTTGCAAATCAGTGTCTGGAGACTAGGCACCGGCAAGGTGATCTAATAGAGGTGTACAAAGCCTTGAATGGTTTGAGCATGATCAATGCTGATGGGATACTGCCTCTTGCTCAGAATAATCACCTGAGAGGGCATAACTTTAAATTGAGGAAAGACAGATGTAGGATAGATGTGTGGAAATTTGCCTTTAGCCAGCGGGTAGTTGGTTGGTGGAACAGACTTCCATCCCTTGTTGCGGAAGTTGATAGCCTAAATAAATTTAAGGCTCGCTGGAGAGGTATTTTGAACGAACGGATGGATAAATTGGAAGGGGTTTCTTCTTTTTTTTTTTTTTTTTTTTTGGCTGATGCTGCATAAGCTTGCTTTCTTGCATCATATGCCTCTGCTAATGCTAAATGCTAATGTTACTCGTGTTTCACTGTACCTTTCCATTGAATTAGTCCATAAATGGGTAACATAAGCCAGAATATCACCAGCGAATCGACACTGACGGAATCCATACTGGCGATTGTTAATCAGACGGAAGGTTTCTAGTTAGTTTAAGAGTTGGCGGTTAATTGATTTCTCAATTATTTTAGAGACAGTAGAAGTAATTGTAATGGGACGATAATTGGATGGGAGGGATTTGTCACCATTTTTAGGAACTAGTTGGATATGAGCAAATTTCCCAGCTGAAGGAAAAACACCTTTGGAATAAGAAAGTGAAAAAAGGCGGCAAAGAATAGGAGTAAGTTCAGGAGCACAGGTTTTGAGAACAAGTGGAGAAATACCATCGGGATCTGGAGCTTTCTTACCATCAAGATTCGTCAAAATCCTTCTGATATTCCTTTGACGGAAGACCACAGGAACCATTGAATGGAGTGTGTTGGGAATGGTGGGAGGTATTACCAAGATCATTAATACGTGAGTTGGAAGAAAAATGGGATGTTAGCAGGTCAGCTTTATCCTTTGCTGAAGTGACAACAGAACCATCTGGTTTGGACAGAGGTGGGAGCAGAGATGGGCAAAATTTGCGGCCATTAGCTTTAGCAAGAGACCAGAATGCTCGGCTACCATTAGGGCAAGAAACAAGTTTTCTACTCTCAGCCTGTTCAAACTCCAATTTGGACTGATTAATAACTGCTTTACAATTGTTGCAAGCTTTGCTGTTGACAGAAAATTCAACTGAAGAATTAGAAACAAACCAATTACGATATGCAACATTCTTCTCTTGAACAGCCTTAGCACATTTTTTGGAAAACCACGGTTTAGATAAAGGGCGAGATTTTAAAGTGGAGTGTGGGATAAAGGATTCCATTCCTGCAAGAATAATTTCACTGACACAATCTGAGCAAACGTTGACATCAGAAGTTTTGAAACAGTAATCCAACCAAGGAAAAGAAGAAAATAAATCTCGAATGGCATCCCATTTTGCATTCTTTTAATGCCAAACAACATGAGGTTGGGAATAGCTATGAGATAAAGGCTCCATTGGAGAAGAGACAATCACCAAGTTGTGATCTGAAGCACCAAAAGGACCTCTCGCTCTGAACGTGTACTTAGAAGGGTTGTTTCTGAGAAAAAGATCAAGTGTGTTGGCTGTATGATTAGGATTGTACGGTGTTCTTGTAGGTAAATGAACAATCTCTGCAAGGTCATTAGTAATTGCAAAAGCCTCAGCATCTGAACAGCTGGGTCGGTGTGTCTAGAAAATGGAAGCCAGCTGGAGTCGTGAACATTAAAATTACCAAGAAAAATTACCTCACTGTTAGGAATGTTGGGCTGGAGAAAGTCAAGTTGCAAAGAGAGGAGGTCAAAGAGCTCCAAGTGATTAGTAGAGTTGGGAGAACGGTAGAAACAACAGATGAATTTAACACAATGATGTAGAGAGATTTTAAGCCAGAGAAGATCAAAGAGAGGAGATTCCAAATTGCCAAGTCTCTGACAGGGAATATCAGAACAGGATATGCACAAGTTTGCCACCTTTGAGGCGAAAGGAATCATACAGCAAATAATTTGGGCATTTGAGATGAGCAGTAGTTGAATCAACTGATAACTGAGATTCTGTCATGGTTTTGGCAGACTGCATGTGGAATGGACATCGTTGAGATTAGAATTGAGACCACGTATATTTGTGAAATGAACTAGGAAGTGTTTGGGAGGATTAGATCTTTTTGCAGATCAGCTTGCTCTATTAGTTTGATAATTCATTGTGTATTTAATAGTAACAAAAGTGGGTAGGACATGCTGTATGAAGTAATGAAAATTTTTGGATATGCCGTACACATGGTAAGAATATTCGCAGATCCTTGACATAACGTGGCCTTGACAATGCTCACCGCATACACACTACCCGGACTCCCTCCAGTCACTATCTGGCAGACTAGAGGTAGCAAGATTATACACTACCTGATCCGGAAACCTCCTAGAGAGTTACCAATAGGTTCTGTCCAGTGTACTAACTAGGGGCCAGCCTGCGAACACTGTTTTAGAGCTGTACCCTCAAAATGTAAGGAATATTGGATCTTGCTACGATGTTCATCATAACCTCGAAAGTCATCAATCATACTGCATGATGGAAGAGATAGGGAAGTGTTGACCGGAACTTAGTTCTAGAGACTAAACATGGGTTCCACCACTTCAAGCCTCCAATAAGCAAAGTGGTGGTATTTCACCGATTGATGAGAGTCATCTACCACCTAGTACTGTCTGGTAACATAGAGGGGCGGCATTCCTCCATGTGGTGTGGGTGCCACACCTCGACCCCTGCTTACGTTGGTTCACACCTGGGTGGTCACCCACCATGTACTTGTGCATGGAGGTTATACCCAGGATTACTAACAGTCCTACCATCATGAAGGTGCAAGCAGAGGATTTGGCTGTCACAGACCGTCCGGACTTCTCCGAAATTGGGTGCTCTTGACTTGAGTGTCACCCGAATATCAGTTCCATTAGCGTTTTAGACTCCCAAATAGCAAGTACAGCTTGTCTGGCCTATCTGAGAGAATGTCTGTGACAACCTCAAGGACCAATATCCAAGAAACTCCCTACTGAATGTAGCAACTATACTGTAGAACTTTGTGCTATCACATAGCCTTAAATTATGCACTTTCAAAAATCATATTGAACAGTGTTATATATACAGACTCCATTAGTGCTATTCAAACTGTACAACAGAAGCTGAAGAATGATAACCCCATACTTAGAGAGATCTGGAATACTCTGACTAAGTCAAACCAGAAGAACCAACAAGTTCTCTTATGTTGGATCCCTTGTCACCCTGAAATTTCTGGAAATGAACAGGCTGGCCTAGCTGCCAAAACTTCTACCAATCCTGTAGCTCAAGCCTTTACTACGCCTGCATCTGACTACAAGTACATTATAACAAAACAATGTCTTGAACAATGGCAACACATCTGGCAGGGTCAGACCAATAACAAATTACTTAGCATTGAAAAAGTTCTCAAACCATGGAAGTCCAATATTCATGATAACTGACATGAAGAAGTTGTATTAGTCCAATTACGGATAGACTATACACACACACACAAACACACACACACACACACACACACACACACTTAACAAGGCCTCCGTAGCCGAGTGGTTCGGGAGTGGTTCGGGAGTGCAGTAGTATATGCTCTTTGAGTAGACTGGGGTTTAAGCTCCTGACTGCTAAATACGATCAATCTGCCAACCTGCACTAGACCAGCATGGCCGATTATGGTCCATTTCCCTCAACATGAATTGTTTAAGGAGCCTTCCATCCTGCAGTGGATTGATAATGGCTGCTGCTTCCCTATCTACTTACGGCAGCTGACCCACCACATTGCACAAACTGCAACACCCAACTTACAGTCCAGCATATACTCATTGATTGCCCGATTTATAACAGTGAGCAACAAGCTCTTTGCCTCATTTTCAGCAACGAATACTCTGAGTATTGTAAAATCTTCACTTTCCTTAAAGAGATAAACTGTGTAACACACTCTAAACTTAAACTGCAATACAAATTGAAAAAAAAAAAAAAAAACCACAGAGCATTAAACTTTACCATAGTTAGGTGCGTTATGTTTGTGTTGTCTTGCACTGTAAAGCCCACACACAAGCAGACCTTCTGATCTCACTACAGAAAACTCTCTCTTTTTTTTTTTTTTTTTTTGTTCAACTTGTTTGTGAGCACATAAGCTGGATCCGAGGCCAATGCTGTAATGTATGTTTACAGATGAGTCAAAATTCAGTCTGCATTTTCATTCTTGATATATCCTTGCCATTTGGAGTTCAGAGAGGTACGTACACAAAACCAACTTATAAACTTAGAGGAGGTTGGATGGTTTGAGCATTCATAATGAGATAAGCATGTATGTAATTGTACCTCATTGAGAAAGGAACTATACCTGTGCTGCAAAGTATCAGATGAAAATTCTTGAGACACATGTCAAAATCATTAGATATACGCCTTTTTATTATGCTCTTATGAATGATAATGTTCTCCTCCATAATGAATAAACTGGCAGAGGATTTCCTTCAGATTTAGGGTATTTTAGCAAGAGAGACTTCAGAACTGCAGGACTTTTTTTACATTCATCAATAACATGAATATCTCTGCTTGACTGCAATGAGTGTTTACATCCCTTATGTCTTAAGCAAGAACACCAATAGGCTACCAATTTTCTCTTTTTATAGTTGTGTAACAACTTGAAAGTTTTATTTTGGTTACAATTGGTACTTACTTTTTTTTAAATTTTATTTTATTTTTAAATTTTTTAATTTACAAAAATCAAATTTCTGTGTTTAGGATATCCAGGGTCACCTGGTTTGCCTGGAGAAGATGGTCAACTTGGATTTTCAGGTAGGTTAATAATTTTGTTCATTTTCTGCTACAAGGTCTTTTTCTGTTGATTTTATTATGGTCTTGTAAAGTATGTGTGTGGGGGTGAAATAGGTTTTAACAATGCTATTTTTGATAATCAGATAGTATTGAGCATTGCAAACAAGTACCCATTGTGTCAAGTAAATAATGACTTCTACAAAAGCGTCCTTTTACTTCTGTTAATAATGTTAGATCACTGTCATTATAAACTTTACATTTGTGATTGTTTCCCAGTCTGTAATTAGAATGCTGTCACCTTTTTAACCCCTTGACATAACTGATATGGAATTGTATAACATATTTTTAGATTACTGGTACTAATAATTTGGCCTTAATAGTCCTTGTGTTTCTAAACACAATAAGAACAACAACTGATACCAATAAGATCATTTGTTTTTCCCCTAAAATCATCAACTTACTCCTCTTTTGACTTTGGCACTGGGAGCAAAGTAATTCTGGGGACTGAACAATTTCTGGTGCATTATATGCAATATCAACTTTCAGCAAGCAGATGGAGTTTTGACTGTATTTAATGTTTATTTGAATTGTTTGGCTAAGGGTATCTTTCTTAAAAGACAAAAAGAGAAAATTTAGATAAGGAGAAATAATTTCTGTATTAATCCTATGTGTATAATTCTGTACTAATACTCGATCATGACTATTACCAAAATAAAAAAAAAAAAATAAAAATAAAATTCCATGTCAACAAGATCACCCAGCCTTTCTCCTTATACATTCACTGTCCGTCTATCCTTTCGTAAACAAATTATTCCCATTTTTAATTCAGAAATGCTTGGAAAATGCTGTAGGATCACCAAAGATGGTAAAACTTCTTCAGTCTGGAGATCTGGTAGAAACGATAAAACCAAAACATTCAAAAATATTAATGAAACTGACCACCTGTGAGAATAACACCACATGCCACTCTGAATACCTCCAAAGGAGTTATAGCAGAGTGGGATCTCATTAACATCTCAGAGGAAGAAATTGTGCAAGAGTTGGCTGATCAAAGGATCATACAAGTAAAGAGAATTTAAACATATATAATATCTTATGTAAGGTGGCTCCCAAATGCTGGTTCATCTCCACCGTGATACACTGTGATATTACAAAACCTCTGCAGAAAGGCTAGAAATGTGTGTAATGCTATGTTTGTGCCGTGTATGTGTTTGTTGGGTTTAGTTGTTTCTGGCCTTATCAGAAAGCAACAAGCACCAGGGTGGTGCATCCTGATACCCATCTATGCCGCAAAGAGGCAGGCCACAACTGAGTGCAAACCACAGCAAACCTCGAGTGTTGCGTACTGAATGTCCAAATCATTCAAAATATGAACAAATAAAATTAAATTTAGACAGTAAATTAATATAAATTATAAAAAAGGAATTAAAAGTTAAAGGAATAAAAAATTTTTGGAAAAAAATAAACAAAAAATAATCAGATAAATTAAAGATAAAAATAAGTAAATAAAATAAAAATAAAATTCAGAAAAAAAAAATTCCGCACGAGTGTAAGGGTGATTATCCCGCCTCAGGACCAGTCTGAGGCCAGCAGTAGAGAGAAGTCAAGAAGACACAGTGATATCATTCAGTGTCGTAAAGGTTGATAACCAACTGTTCAAGTCGGAGATGGTGGTGAGTGAAGATGGTACTTGAGCTTAAAAAATGGTGGTAGTGACGATTGTGGTGGTATCACGAGATGGTGACAATATAGACGTTGGTCTGGACTGGAGGTAGAGCTGGAATAGGAGTAGTTCCTGAAATTGGGGCACTATTGATGAGTTGTCCATGTCTGGCAAAGGCTTTATGTACAAAATCTTGCAGAAGATGAAATTTTTCTTTGGAGTCCAAGAGGGATGACTCATTGCCTGGGAAGAATGGTTGACACAGAGCAGACACAGGCTGACGAAAATCCAAGTAATACAGACAGGTGAAAAGAACATGCTGCCAGTCTTCTGGGCTGCCACAGTTACAGAGGAGAGAATCAGACAGATTAAACATAGCAAATTTAGCACAAAAGGAACATTGGCCAGTTAGAAGAAAAAGAGTGCAGAGACTTAGACTGAACCATTTTAGAATAGACTTTTGTAAGGCAAAGGACACAGATGGAATAAACTTTCTTGTAACCATACCATTAGAAGAAGAAGACCACCAGTCTTGCCAGAGTTGAACCAGATGGTTCCAGCAATGAGTTTTTTCGGTTTTAGGATCACAGTGGATATTAACAGTGAAGTATAAAAAATCGGCCATAATGGCATGTCTAAGGTGTAATAGCAAAAACCTTGATAAGCGATTTGGAGGTCCAAAGGTAACTTGGAGCACAGCTATTGAGAGAGTGCAACAGGTTTGACTCATCATTAAGAGCATATGTCTTTGGAGAGAGGAGAGCTTCTCTTGGATTACAATCTTCTTAGTATACCAAAACCAGGCACCAGTGCCATAGGTACAAATTGGAACAAACGCCACTTTGTACAAAAGACGAAGGGTACGATGGTTAATACCCCAGGATTGATGCGAAAGGTGGTCAAGCATAGATGTATATTTGGCTATTTTATCATGAAGGTATAAGATATGTTTCTGGAAGTTTAACTTACGATCTAGAATAATACCCAAAAATTTATGAGTCAACCATGGAGAGAGAATGACCAAAAAGTTTAACAGTCAGAGGCCTGAAAATGTTAAGGTTGGCCCTAAGATAAAGAAGCCTACTCTTGTTAGGAGAAATGGTAAGTTTATTAATAATGGACCAAGAGCACAGATCATTCATAATGTTACTGGCAATACTTTCCCAAGAAACACAAGAATTACCAAGGACAAGAAGGGTTAGCTCATCGGCATATGCTATTTTAGAAGCATAGATAGTTGAATGAAGAAGCCACTCGTCTGGAACCAAATCCCAGATGAGTGGACCAAGCACTGAACCTTGTGAGCATTTTCAAGAGACAGAACGACTACGTTGCTGAGTTCCAGAAATGACTTGTACAGAACAGTGAAGAAAGTAGTTGCAGGTTAAGTTATAGTGTTGTGAGGAGCATTGAGCAGCCCTGGGGTGAGCAAAGAAGCTGTCCCACCAAAGTGAGTCAAAGGCTCCAGAGAAATCTATGAAAATAGCCATAGCATACTTAAAATTGTAGTTGTTTACTCTGGAGAGAAGGTCAACCAAGGTCTCCTCAGTTCCATGGCCTGGACGAAAACCACACTGGTCAGAGGACTTTAATGAGCGTTCAGTAAATAGACAAACTAGATGGGCAGCAATAAGTCGCTCAAGAGTTTTACATAAGTTGGACAATAACACAATAGGACGACAGGCCTTAGCAGAAATAGAGTGTCAGGTTTGGGAATTAATTTTTAATTTGGAAAGATGGGGAATTAATGCCTATGCAGAACATAATACTGATTTTCAGTACCCCAAATTTCCCGACAACAATTAAAGCAGGGGATCTAAATTGTCATATATACTAAATCCCATAAGGCGTTATAAGTGTCAGAAATATGGACACTCCCAGGTAGCATGTTGTGACACTATGATATACCGAAATTGTGGTTCAACAGAAGTTGTGGTTTCACACCCAAGCTGATTGTACTTAAACTGCCTTCACCTATCCCAATTGCAAAGGTAATCATCCGGCGTATTCAAAAAATTGTGAAATGTGAAAAGTTGGGAAAAAAATGCAAAAATACAAAACAGAAAACAAAGTAACATACGAGAAAGCTAAAAAGCACATCTCCCATACTATTCCCAGTATGGAGTGGTCAATCTTAAATGATCTATATAGGGATGACGAATGCCTTCTAGAGGATGGTAAGTGCCCTCCTCTTCAGACTCAAGTCTCTGCATGTAACTAGCAAATAGGACAGAATATTTCCTAAATTTTGCTCCGAGGTAACTAAGATGCAGTGTGAAGTTGAGGTGTCTATCTAGGATAACACCAAGATATTTGACCTCTGTTTGGAGTTTAGTGGTTGTTCAGTTTATCTTGATCTGGGGAGGCCTCCTGGGATCAAGGGAGCCCTTTGTGTATTGAATGTCTTTTCCGGTGAGATGTTTAGTAAGTACCCATTTGCCCATCCTTGCAGAACATAAATGGCATGATTTGCGTGGAGACCCACGCAAATCATGCTATTAGCCGGAGATCATTGGCATACACATGAGTCCTTATATTAGGGATTTCCATATTGAGGAACTCATCCAGTACAAGAATCGACAGAAGGGCCCCCAGGACAGATCCCTGGGACAGCCTCTGTGGACCAGCCTGGAGACAGAGGCAAAGGGAGTAGTCACTGTAATCCTTTTGTCATCCATGTATGATCTAAGCCAGCAGAACATGTTGCCCAGAATCTGGGCGCGACAAAGGCTGGCTAGGATTCCAGGCCACCGGAGAGAATCAAAAGCACCAGCAAAGTATATTGATATGAAGAGAAAATACTTCATGTCACAATTTTTTGCTGCCTCAATTATGTTTTCCAAAGTGTCTGCTGCTGCTGAGTGTCCTCTTCTGAAGCTGAGCTGATTCGGTGACATGTTCACTTCCTGGAAGTGAGTCTGTAATTTCTGGTATAAAAGCCACTCGAAAAGTTTGATCAAGGTAGAAAGCAAAGCTATGGGTCTGTATGATGTCGGCTTATTCTGGGGTTTGGTTGGATTCTTGAGTATAAGTCTTATTTGTGCTGTTTTCCACTTATTAGAGTAGTAGCCTTCTGCAAGACAGCGATTAAAGAAATTTAGAATGACATCTGGTATCTTCTCTACTGCCTTTTTGAGCATCTCTGGTTCAATCCAATCATCTCCAGGGGATTTCCTGTTTTTGATGTTTGCTGTTGCTGCTATGATGTTCAACTCCATGATTGTAAAGGGGGGCTCAACTGCCGTGGTACAAGAGGAGTTTCTTTCACAGAATTTTCTCTGCTCCTCAGTCTGGGACTCAGTTTGAAGGTGGAAGATGTGGTCTTATATGTTGTCAATTTATGATTTCTAGATTCTGGTATATCTTCCCGGTGCAGTTTCAATGGCTGTAACCACTTCCCCTCTAGGGAGCTTGTTAGTGACAATTTTATAAACAATTCCTCATGAGTCAGCATTTCCATTTGCACTGACCAGGGTTTTCCATGTTTCTTTTTTCTTCTGTTTAATCTTGTCCGTGTAATTATTAATTATTTCTTGCTTTGCGATACCTCTGCCTTTGCTTGTCCACCTCTGCCTGCAGCCAGGTTTTGCATGCTCTTCGTGCTCTGTTTGCTCTGTGTCTTGCTACAAGAGGTCTTAAACAATGGTTTAACCAGCCAGGTGCGCATCCAGAACGATTTATCCGAGAAATTTACCATCCAAACTGGAATCTGCAAAGGGGACGTGGCCTCCCTATTGCTTTTTAACATCGTGGTCAATGCCATTATGAGGCAAGCATTCAGCAACAGACGGGGTATACAATATGTCAAGGATCACTATGTGACGGACTTGATGTTTGCCGACTATAGTGCTATCTTTGCTGGAAACGACGCTGAAGCCACGGTCATCCTCTACGACATTGCCCAGCCATGCAGGTTGAAGATCAATGCTGATAAGACAAAGGCCCTGACAACAGATGGGTCGCAAGCCATCATTTATCTCGAAGGCATCCAGATTGAGCAAGTGGACTTTAAATACCTTGGGTCGCTGGTCCAGGAGAAGAAAGCTGCATCCACCGTGGAGATCCACAGCAGAATTGGACAGGCGGCCACTGCGTTCGCCTCGCTCAAATGGTGTCTGTGGAAGAGGACCAACATTTCCTCAAAGACTAAAATCCGACTCTTCCGGACTTTGATCCTGCCCATTCTCCTTTACAGATCGGAAACATGGATTTGCCTCAAGCTAGATTTAAACAAACTTGAGGTATTCCAAATGCGATGCCTGCGGCAGATCCTGGGCATCTCACTTCGCGACCGCATCACTAATGATACCATCCACGCCAGATGCCAACAGCAACCAACCATCGCCGACCAAATCCAGAAGCAAAGGCTTAGATGGTTTGGCCACGTATGTAGAATGGGTGTGAATACAATACCATCCACACTCCTTTGGAGACAACGCCCCACCCAATGGAGCATTCAACGGACCGCGCCTAGGAAAACCTGGGCCAAGCAAGTGGAAGATGACCTGAAGAGACCAAAGAGATGTAAAATCCCCCCAGTGATGAGGCAGTGTAAGCACACACTGCCCAGTTTGTGCAAAATCAGTTATTTTTGTAACCGTGAGGTCTGGGTTACAAACCACGACAACCACCCAAGGGGTGTCCCCTTCCACTTGGATGAGGGCTGATGACCCTCCTATGTGCGAGCAATGCGACACCGTTTTATCCGTCCAACACATTTTATGCGATTGTACCAATTTTAGAAATGCTCGTTTTAGCGCTTTTACCCATCTGACTGAGCCATATACACTCAGTCAGATTTTAAATGACAACGACAACGTGTCAGCAGTTTTTAAATTTTTAAAATCGATCAATATATATACACTCATATGAAATATACAATTTGCTTTTATGTATTGATATGTCTGTATATATATATATATATATATATATATATATACACATGCAACTTTAGACGAAGTAACCTTTTTTAAAACTAACAAGTCTAATCTTTTTTTGAATTTTATTCTTTCCATGGCGCATTATAACCTTGCTGTTTTTGTGCCACAAAAATCCAAATCAATCAATCAATCAATCTTCCACTTGGACAATCTTGAACTTTAGGGATAACCTCTCACTCCTTTATTATGTGTATATGGCTCCCAGAGTAAGAGCATGGCCATTTTTCTCTGTAGATTTCTTAACTAGCTGAGCAGCAACTGCCCTAGAATGTTGCACAATTTTTATCCCAAAGTATCTGCATTCCTTATATCTGTGTGACACCACATCTCTGATATCCCAACAGTATCTGCCTTTGATGTTTTGAGCAATATCTCAAATTCATCAAATTTATTTACCAAACTTTTCTCTGAGCAGTGCAGATGGGCTGCAAGAGTAGCTCATGGTGTCTTGTCAATGATATACAGGAATTTTTCTAGCAGGGATAAGGAGGTGATTATTCCCTTGTATATGGCAATGGTCAGGCCACACCTTGAGTACTGTATACACGTCTGGAGGCCTCATTTCAAGAAGGATGTAGAGCTGCTGGAACGAGTACAGAGAAGGGTAACAAGATTAGTGAATGGAACAAAGGGTTGCTCTTACGAAGAAAGGCTTAAGTTTTGAAAATTACGGTGTCTGGAGACTAGGCACTGGCGAGGTTGTTTGTTTGTTTGTTATTTGGTTTTTAGGAGCATTAGCAACTAAGGCCATATTGCTCCGGGAAATGTGGTGGTCAGTCCCTGACCTTTCCGCATCCTCCGTATTTGGTGGTGATAGGCTCGAACCCCGGTCTAATCAAGAAGCATGTGCTACGCACTGCTGCTCCTTCCCACTTGGCTACGGAGGCGCACTGGCGAGGTGATCTGATAGAGGTGTATAAAGCCTTGAATCGTTTGAGCATGCTCAATGCCGATGAGATTCTTCGTCTTGCTCAGAATAATCACCTGAGAGGGCATAAATTCAAATTGAGGAAAGACAAATATAGGATAGATGTGCGGAAATTTGCCTTTAGCCAGTGAGTAGTTAGTTGGTGGAACAGACTTCCATCCCTTGTTCTGGAAGTTGATAGCCTAAAAAAATTTAAAGCTCAGCTGGACAGATATTTTGAACGAACAGAGGGGTGAAATGGGAGTGGGGTTTTTTTTTTTGGCTTAAGGTTCATAAGCTTGCTTTCTTGCCTCATAGGCCTCTACTAATGCTAATTGTCTCAGATCACTCCCGATAATTTTTCCTTATCTGTTGTGCACTCCTTGCCATAATTTTTCCTTAGCTGTTGTGCACTCCTTACCATAATTTTTCCTTAGCTGTTGTGCACTCCTTACTTTATTGTATTTGGGCAGGCATTATCCCTTATAGAGTGGTCATGTAGCAGCCTCAGGGTATTGCATCTGATGCAGACTGTCCATGCTTAATGGACAGTCTAGTGACGCAGACTGTCCATGCTTCATGGACAGTCTGCGTCACTAGACTTAGGACAGACAGACTGCTTCACTAGACTTATGTTTCCGGTGCTGCTGCTGGTTTAAAAACCACCAGGTGGGGTCTGGTTAGCAGGGTTTTCTTCTGCCCCATTTTGGGGCATCCTGTGCTGGTATCCACACTTGTGGTATTTGTTTTTCCTCAGTGCCTGCGGGTGTGTGGGAAGCGCTGTGTCATTTTGTTCGTCCCACTGACTTGGAGGACCTCTAGCTTGGCTTGGACAATCTCTTTTTCAAGTTGCGTCTGGACTGATATCATTTCCATCTTTATCCAAATGGAGACTATCTCCTCCCTAAGGGCCATTGAAACCCTGTTTGTGCATATTTATGTCAGAATAGCAAAATTAAAATCAAAGTCACAGAATTATTGGGACATGATCAGTGCACTATTTAGAAACACACAGGGATCACCCTCCCCAGTCAATAGTGCACTTCAACAGCAGTGACAGAGAAATATGTGCTTTGCCACCCTCTCCAATGCAAGAACAATGCTGCCATGGTGAACTGACACATTGTTACCAGTGTTGAATCGAAAATGAGTTGAAATGCACTAACAACACCCAATAAAAAGAGAAAAAAATCTCACCACTGTGATCCATTGATGAATATCACTCATCGAGTACACAATTTGGATAACTGGCTTAACTTAAAACACATTCCGAACACATTTTTGAGGAATGGCATATAGCACGTCCAAATGGTAAGGCGGCCATATTGGCGATCCCAGCAACAGCATATTGATGATGTAACCGAACACATTACCAGCCATAAATATATGGCCAATAATGAGTTCGAATGGAAATTTACCGATAATAATCGGCAGCCAAAATTTCCATTCGAAAATCCAACCAGCACAAATCAGTACACCAAAACCAGTGGTGGAATGAAGATTGCTTCAAAGCGAAAAGAGAAAAAAAACTGTGCTTGGAACCAATTTCGCAAATTCCCAACTACCGCCAACCTAATTGTTTTCAAAAAACTCGAAGCAAGTCAAATTAGAAAAAAAGCAAAATGTGACTCCTTTTGTTAGTAGTTGAGGCAAAATTTGATATTGCCTCAATATTGCGACGATATTGCACATCTATTAACAAAAATACTGACACTGAGATTATCTGGGGAAAAAAATACAAGCTCTCAATGGGAAGTTTCTACTGTTGCAGTCTCTAATAATACAATGGAATGGGCAGGACTTATCCTCTCCCACTGATATTGCAAATGCTTTAGCAAGATCTTTCTATAATATTTCCGCCTCTTTCTTCCTTTTATGTGACCTCCTTTCAAGCTTTCAAACTAATGAAGAACGTATTAAATTTAATTTTTAAACTAGTTTCTCACTAGTTTCTCATTTAACCAGCCCTCTAGTGAGTAGGACCAGACAGCATTCACTACAGTATGCTGAAGCATCAATGTGAACCCGATCTATGCATATTATTGCTCTTTTACAACCAGATCTTTTCAGAAAATACATACCCTCTCTCTCTCTCTCTCTTTTGGCATCATTCCTATATTTGCACTATAACAAACCCAGCAAGGCACCTCCATAGCCAGGTGGGCAGGAGCAGCAGTGCGTAGTACATGCTTCTTGATCAGACCGGGGTTCGAGCCCATGACCACCAAATACAGAGGATGCGGAAAGGTCAGGAAATGACCACCGCATATCCCCGGAGCAATATGGCCTTAGTTGCTAATGCTCCTAAAAACCAAATAACAACAACAACAAAAAAACCCAGCAAAGATCTTTCTCAAATTCAGAACTATAGACTGATATCATTGACAAGCTGTTTGGGTAAAATATTTGAAAGGATGTTGCATAAGAGGCTCACCCAGATTCTACTCTCTGAAAATCTTCTTTCTGATCATCAATATGGCTTCTGTAAAAACAGGTCCATTCTCGATTTACTTGTAAAAATCGAATCCAGCATTCATAACGGCTTCATCAGGCGACAACATTTAGTTATGGTCAATGTGGATAAAACATTTGACACCACATGGTGTTATTAAAGATATGCATCAGTTGGGGTTGAGTGGCTACCACCCCTTAATAATTCAGAAATTTTTAAAATTGCTCACATTTTAAGTCCAATAGGGAGCTGCGGTCGCGGAAGTGTATGGACGCTTCTGCACGAAGTTCCACTTGATGTAATCGGCGGACGGTGATTGACGACGATATTGCGCAAACTTCGATTTATTCAAGTATTACAACATGGATTTTTCAAGTTTGAAGAGTATCACAGATGAAAGTAAATAAATTAAGTCAGATAAGAATAGATTTTGTGATTGTATTTGCCTATTTTTGCTCTTTTGAGAGTGTTTTTGCTCAGCGTGATCGCTACAGCACCAGCGGTAACGAACCCACTGGTATGGCCACTGATTTGAGTACATCTCAAAAGTCCAAAACGTTTGAATATATTATACTTCAAACTGCTTGTGATAAGGTTATTTTGTATGGAAAATATAATGCTAGTGACAGAATTAAATTATACTTAGTTTATAAGAGAGTTTTCTTTGTCTACTGGCGTTTCCCGATAAAACTGAAAAATCATGATTTTTGACTTATAGTGAGCCTACACTGGAAATAAGTACTCCAAATCACTACTTAAACATCAGCAATTGACATATTGCCACGAAAATTAATTTAATTCAGAAATTATGGCTGAAAAATCAAATAATGACAAAATTCTGAACAATGACTAAAAAGACTTCTGAAAATCAAGCTAGATTGCTCAGGGAGAAAGCCCCTATTAATGAGGAAAATGGTAATGAACTGGATAGCTGGCCTCCACAGTATTAAGAAGGGCAGGAAAGGGAAAAATCAAGAAACTATAGAAATTCCAGAGATGCAACAAAAGACAGAAGAAGAACTAAAACTAGACAACTTAACAAATTTGACTGACCCTATCAAACAGGCAAAGGAAACCAGGGTTTATCAAGAAGAATATATGCACAAGCAACCAACAGGATTACTTCTGCAATTAGGCTGCAGATAATGAACTTGAGCTGCGCCTGATTGAATTAAACACAGAGAACCAAGTGTTAAAATCAAAATTAGAGATTACAACTGAGAGAAGAACAACTATAAAACAGTGAACACATTAACCTATGCCCAATGTGCAGTTAATGGCAAACAGGACATAACTAGAGCAAAACAAATAGCTACTAAGCAAAATACTAAAAAAATACTACTATACCTAATATAAACAAGCAAAGCAACATTATTATTCTGAAAGCAAAAAAATGGCTCTACTCATAAAACCAGTGAAGCAGTTATGTTGAGGCAGTGAGTGGTAACAAAGTTAAGGCCTCATCTGAGAGAAATAAAGATAAACAACATGTGGAAAATCAGGAATAATGGCGTCTTGATCGAGGAAGCAAGCAAAGAAGATCTAAGAAAAATAGAAAACCATCCTGAGGTGGAAAAACTGGGCTTGCTCCCTAAAAAACCCAAAAGGGGAAAACCCAAATATTATAATCTGATGTACCTATGTCAATAATATAAAAAGAATTTATGATGGACATCTGCTTCAAAAACTTTAACAATGAAATGATAATAGATGAAATTCTGCTGAGTTCTTGCTGAAAAGAGCACAAAAGGAATGGACAGCTCAACATAATTGCAGAAATTACACCAAAAATTTGGAAGGTATTGCAGGGACAACAGAAAATCTATGCTGGCTGGACCACTCATAGATTTAGGGAATACACTCCCATCCAAAGATACTTTAACTGCCATAAATATGTCACATTGCCAGAGACTGCAGTCAGAAAGAATCTGTTTTGGGTCACTGTGCAGTAGCTGGCCATGATTACAAAAATTGCAGAAATAAGTCTCAGCAGCCAAAATGTGCTACATGCAAGGCAGCACGGCTGATGACTATACACATAGTATCAGGGATGATAAATGCCCCAGTTATAAAAAAATGGCAAAACTTATACAATCTAGGACCAACTATGAGCCAGATTGAAAACATAAATGTGACTAGGGCTCTAAATCTTGTCCAACTGAATGCTCAAAAAGCAAGAGCTGTTGTAGATCAGATCAAACTCAAATTAGAAGAAAATAATATAGATATCTTGGTACTCCAGGAGCCCTACACACATATGAGTAGGGTTCAGGGATACCCAAGGGGCTATAAAATAATAGAATACACCTCAGGTATCCCTTCTACAGCAACAGTAGTTAAAAATACTGACCTTGTAGTCACAAAGGTGGGTCACCTCTGCTCTCCAGTGGGAGTGTGTGCCCATATTACCAGTGCTGTAGAACAGTTTTACATTATTTCACTATATTCCAGACCAGGTGAATTTATAAATCCAACTATTGAATACCTACAAGTAGTCATAAACTTACTACCTACTGCAAATATCATAGTATGTGCTGATGTCAACTGCCGGTCAGCCTTACGGAAGACAGAGCAGGCACACACAGTGGCCAGATACTTTCAGACTATATAGCCACCTTACCCTTTCAATTGCTAAACCAACCAAATAACCTCATAACTTTTAGCAGTACCATGTGGGAGAGTGACATTGATGTTATTCTTGCCACCGATTCAATAGCTTATAAAATCACAGACTGGTGTGTCAGCCAGTCTGGACCACATCAGATCATAGAGCCATTTCCTTCAAACTAAACAGGCAATTACAAACAACCCAACGCTCCCTGTTGGATATCAACAAAAGATATAACCTTAAAAAGGCAAACGGGCAGATTTTTGCTGAACATACAGCAGCTGAGCTGCAAAAACAGGAAAATGAGTGGTCTAGATCAGGCAACTGTAGCCCGGACGAGCAAGCACTGACTATGACAAACATTTTAACAAAAATAGCAACCCTGTCTATCCCATGGAAAAAACCGAGGAAGTAGGTAGTTCCATGGTGGTGCTCCGAACTGACTATACTCAGAAGTAGGGTACATGAGGCAAGGAGACATTTTCAAAGAGCCAGAACATCTTGCCCACAAAATGACGTGGATGCACTGAGAGATTCTTAAAAAAACTCTCAGGAATCAGTATACAGCCCTCATAAGAGAAAAGAAAAAGGAATGCTGGAGGCACTTGGTGGGAACTACTGGAAACAATAACCCTTGGGGAGTTGTCTACAGAATAGTGACCAACAAGCTGCCAAGAGGAGATTTCTTAGAAACTATTGTCAAACCAGATGGAACCTCAACCCTGTGTTGTGTGGATTCTGTAAATAACATCCTAGACAGAATCATTCCCCCACCCAGCTAGACATTATAAAAGAAAACACTGAATATGATAATGCCAATATTGAACCTCTGTTTACTTTACAAGACTTAGAAATAGCACTATCTAAAACCAAAACCAAAACCAATCTCAACCTCTTAAAGGTTGAGATTATCAAAAAATTAGTGGAAATAGCACCAGACAAATTAATAGCACTATATAATAACTGTATGACAGAAGATATATTCTCAAAAATATGGAAAAAAGCAGTGTTAAGATTAATTCTCAAAAACCCTGAAAAACTCACTACTGATCTCGAATCATACAGACCAATATCCCTACTCCCTGTACTAGGGAAAATATATGAAAGACTAATATATAGCAGATTAGCTCAATATTACACAAAACAGGTTTACATTCCAACAATCAGTATGGTTTTAAGCAGGGCAATTCTACGGAGGATGCCATGCACCAACCAACTGACAACAGTTAAAAACACAGAGGAGAAATATGTGCTAGCAATTTCTATTGACTTTGCCGTGGCATTTGACTCACTCTGGTGGCCTAGTGTCCTTAGAAGACTCCGCCAGGCAAATGCCCCACAAAACCTCTTTAAGGTAGTAAACAGCTACCTTACAGACAGAAGTGTCTCAGTACGTACAAGGTTCCAGGAATTGACACACCCTGTGAATAAAGGCTGCCCGCAGGGTTCAGTCCTTGGCCCTTTCTTCTGGAACATTGTTCTGGACGAATTTCTGGCCATGGATCTGGGCCCTGTGGAAAGCCTGGCTTTTGCAGATGACATGGTTTTCCTTGTAAAAGGCAACACATGAGTGGTTGTAGAGCAAAGATCAAATGCCGCCCTCTTGCAGCTGCAGGAGTGGGCACAAATGCACATGCTCAAAATATCGCCTGAAAAAACCAAACAAATACTTCTAAAAGGTAATTTGGACATGAGAAGACGTCCACAAATCAAAATTAACACAATCACTATAAAAATGGTAACAGAACTAAAATATCTTGGAGTGGTCTTTGATTCAAAATTAACTTTTTACCCCCATTTGATCTACTTGACGAAGAAAGTGAGAAATTATGCAGGTATGATTGCCAGTATCAGTTGAGCAGACTGGGGGCTCAAAAGAAAGACCTTGGTAATCATCAGAAAGGCCGTGCAATGTTCCTACTTGTTATCACCTTGGAGCCTGTGCATGGTTCACCTGCTCTTCCATAATAAGAAATAGGAATAAATTAGAATTGATACAAAGGACAATTCTACTCACTATTACCATAGCATGTCGCACAGTAGCACACCTGCACTACAGTTGCTGGCCGGAGCTCTCCCACTTTACCTGGAAGTAGCCAATTATAGATTTAAAAAGGGCACACCCACAGAATTTCTGGGGATAGCCCTTGATACAACCAACACCTTCAATGCTGAAAGAAAAAGAATAGCCGCAAAGCTCCATGAGCTATGGCAAACAAAGTGGGAGCAAGAAACCAGAGGTCTGATTACCAAACAGTTTCTGCCACAGGTGTCAATGGTTAGTCCAAAGCCACCTAAGTGGTACACCCCTGGACTTTTTACAACATTTATATTGACAGGTCACAGCTCCCTAAAGGCAAAACTAACCTCCTTAAGGCTGACTGATGACCCAAACTGCACCTGTGGCAAGAGTGAAGACTGGACACACATTCTATATGAATGTATAATATATGACATCCCCAGAACAGAGTTGGTAGCATAGATTGGCCCCCTTCCCAGGGGATAAGAACATCTGTTCATCATAGAAGAGAAAAATTATAAAGCTTTTACATCTTTCACACAGAAAGTATTCAAAATCCGCAGAACAATCCAAAGAATGGCAATTCAGCCCTCCAGCAATTAAACAATAATCAATAGTTAAAATTGCCCAAGTTTCCCACCACGCCCAGACAATGACATAAAAACTGTCAGGATAACAGTATTCTGCACCCTGACGGAAACCTGACATGACGAAACTCCCCAGGACTACACTGCCATGTGTAGGAACCTGGGGCCCCCTACACCAAATAAGTAACCATGTAGGGGAGGGAAATGTACAGGCAGCCAGGAAAGCAGATTAGCTGAAAAATATCAGTAAGCTGGTAGCAAGGGGATGCAATGTAGAATGAATGAATGAGAATGAAAGACAGAATGAGTAGGTTGGGCACTGAGTGAACTAGGAATTACGGTAAAAGGAAATAATGGCAGTTTTGATGAAAGAAAGAGTGACCTAGCATGAGGGAAAGAGAGAGTGAATGGGAATGAGTGGAGGAGCAAATGCGGTTGGCCGAGATTGGGAATAACTTACATTTTTTTATATATACTAACAAACATTTACTAACCACACAAACACTGCATTCTCCCCTGGTCTGCAAAATACTTGCATCTAGGTCTGCACCACAACTGAAGAATAACAGTAAGTTGAGGTGCCCGGAGAGCGCAGTGCAGAAAGCAAGAGTTGAACAAATAAAATGAAAGCTAGAAGAATGAATGAAAGTGTGTTTGAGAAAAAGAACACAAACCATAAATGCTACAGTTAAGTATACACTAACCCTAGTTTTAATTAGTATTTAAATTTACATTACACATCATTGCATCCCCCTTGGTGTGTAAGAAAAAATGAATGAGTGTGAGGGGGGGAAAATATATATACATATATATATATAAAACTTGGAAAAAAAAAATTATAAAATATAAGAAAAAAAGTATAAAAATAATGAGAGTAGAGTGAGAATGCAGATTATGAATAAAGTAAATGTGTGTCTGTCCCACCCCTTCGCCTGGTGGGTTTCCGCTGTCAGCTAACATATCCCACCCCCAGAGCGGGATGGACAGCTTGACCTTCTTACCAGATTCGACACTATATGGACATGACAACCATCACTGACGAAGACATACTGCAGCTTTGCTGCCGACGCGCCATTTGGCAATCTGAACTGGGTACCCTAACCCGGTTCCCTTTAAAACCCCATACCCAGGCAGGGAGGGGAGGAGACAGAGACCTGTCTCCTCCCCCCCTGCCCCCATACTTCGCCTGCTGGGGCTCGTCTCCACTGACCTCTTTGGGGATGCCTACTCTATCGTCCCTATTTTTCTGTCTGTTTTCCCCCAGTCTTCAGTCTCCCCCTCTCTCACTAAACCAACCAAGTACACCCCTTAACAATGCCGCCAAATTCTAATCAACATCAAAATTCTACCACTTTCATGTAAATCTCTTTCGGCCAAATTCTAGTGTACCCCCTTTTTTTTTATCTACTGGGTGCCTGGCCTGCCTCCTTCTGGCAAAGTGTGGGCAACGGTGGGTCCCAATAGGGACAACTAACACTACTTTCATCTAGCGTATAGCCTCACGTCTAAATTTGATAACATCAAAATTTTGCCCGACCTATTAGGCCTTTTAACACATCTCTTTAGCATTCAACCCCAACCAGCGATTTCCTAACAGCAATCCCATTAAGCATTAATGTCAAACACATGATTTTTTTTTTTTTTTTTTTTTTAAGTCCTAGCCACTGAAATCCCAGGACAGTAGGTGGCAAGACCTGCCAGAGCAACTTGTGATACTGGTCACACCCAGCTAGCCTCCACATGGCAAGGTATGGGCAATGTTGGACCCCACTAGGGACCTGGCGGCCAATAAGCCAGACAAACAATGGGCACAACACATCACACTGCACAGACATGGCCCACACACTTTCAAATCTCTGGCTTGACATTATCAAGCCAGAGATTTGAAGCTGTATCAAGGACAGTGTACTGTCCTTGATACAGCGAACACACGCAGAGATGGGAGAAATCCCAGGTGCCATCTGACACAAACATACTTTATCATCATCATCATCAGCCATTTTCAATCCACTGCAGGATGAAGGCCTCTCCAGCAACTTTCCAGTTCCTTCTGTTTTGAGCACTGGCCATCCATTTACTACCCAAAAACTCATGAATTTCATCTATCCATCTCCGCCTTTGTCTTCCAGGTTTTCTTCTAGCTCCTCTTGGGTACCATTCTGTTATTTTCTTAGTCCATCTGTCATCATGTCTTCGAGCTATGTGTCCTGCCCAAGACCATTTTAGTTCTTTAGTTTTGATAAGAATGTCCTTTACTTGAGTTTGCTGCCTAATCCATGTGTTTCTCTTCTTATCTAACAGTCTGATTCCCAACATTCTTCGCTGTGTAGTTCTCAGCTTCTCTTCCATTCTATTGGTGAGTGCCCAAGTTTCACTTCCATAAGTCATGGTGGGGAGTATACATTGATTCATTATTTTACGTTTCAGACAAACTGGGATATTGCTCTTCAGTATGTGACTATATTTCCTGAATGCTATCCATCCAAAATTTATTCTTCTCTTGACTTCCAGCCATTTATCATTATTACAGCTAATAACTTGTCCCAGATAAGTATGACTCCACCTTTTCAATTACTGCTCCTTCAATCATTATTTCCCTTTCCGTGGCATACTTGTTCATCATTACTTTTGTTTTAGCCATATTCATCTTTAGTCCAAAATCCTTACTAACTGTGCATAACTGATTAAGATTTTCCTCTAATTCTTTGGGATCGTGGCTTACGACCACAATGTCATCTGCAAATCGTAAATGGTTTAGGTACTCTCCGTTCACATTGACTCCTTTCTGCGACCAGTCTAATCTTCTGAAAGCTTCCTCAAGGGCAGCAGTAAACAGCTTCGGAGATATTGTGTCTCCTTGTCGAACTCCTTTCTCGATTTTAAATTTGCTACTGTCTTTGTCTAGTCTAATAAAGGATGTAGCACTCTCATATATTTTCTTCAAAATCATAATATATGGAGTATCTATGCCTTGTCTTTCCAGTGCCCGGAACATTGCCTTATGCTGTATGGAGTCAAATGCCTTTTCATAATCCACAAACGCCAGTTTGTGGATTATGAAAAAACACCATAATGGTGTTTTATATTCATTTGCTTTCTCCATTAGCTGTGATATTACGTGAAGGTGATCCATTGTTGAGAATCCTGTCCTAAAGCCAGCTTGCTCTTTCGGTTGATTCTCATCAAGTATTCTTTCTAATCTGTTAGTAATGACCCTTGTGAACAACTTGTAGATATGGGATAACAAGCTAATTGGTCTATAATTTCCAATTTCTGATTTATCTCCTTTCTTATGCAGCAAAACTATGATTGCATTATTCCACTGCTTAGGCATCACACCTTTTCTAATGCACTTTGTGAAGAGCCTTGCCAGTTTTTGTGTTATGTCTCTTCCTCCCAATTTTAACAACTCTACAGTAACTTCATCTTCCCCTGGGGCTTTCCGATTCTTCATTTTCTTCAATGCATGTTCTACCTCATCAGGAAGAATATCGGGTATGTTGTATGTGTTGCTACTTTGCAATCCATCTTCCCCACTGCTGGTATCATTCCCTCGCTCCTTGTATAATTCTCTATAGTAGTCTTCTGCTATTTGAATTATGCCTTCTCTGCTGTTTATAAGTACACCATCGCTATTCTTCAGTTTCAGTATCATTTGTCTTTCTGTATTACTGCTCATGGCTGCTGATTTAAATCCTTTGTTTTCCCTTAATGCTTGTTCTACTTTTCTTGTGTTAAATCTTCTTATGTCCTCTGTGAGTCTCTTTCTAATGGCTTTGCATAACTCAGTATACTCAATTTTCTCCCTGTCAGTGTTTTTCTTGCTCTTCATTTGTCGTCTTTGGTTCATCATGACAAGTGTTTCTTGACTAATTTTTTCTTCTTTGGATTTCTGTTTCCCTATAGGTTTCTTGGGCTTTATCACTTTCAGAAAGTTGTAGTATTCCTCGTCGATATCGAGGAATATTACGATGACATACTTTATACCTTATTTCAAGTCCAATATCAAAACATGCTGTCAGCATCTCACATTCAAGAAGAGGGTGCCCCCACACAGTTCCATATTGAGTCCAATCCTATTTGCGATTAGGGTCAACAATATATTGGAAGATCTTTAAAAAATGATTGCAGTATACATGTATGCTGATGACCTCACGAAATACTGCCAATCGCAAAGTATGAATACTATGAATTCTGCTGCAGAATTCAATCCTGGACCTTATGCAATGGATACCATCTCACTGAACATAATCCACTACATTCATTTCTGCAAACTTCGGTCACTTCATCCTAATCCAGAGCTACAGATAGATAACATGCCAGTTCCTGTTGCTCACACTGTCCAATTTCTTGGCCTGATACTAGATAGGAAACTGAACTTTCAAGCACACTATCTGTTTGAAGAAGTTGAATATCCTCCAGTGTGCGTGTGTCATCCTTGTCATGAGGCACTGATCAACATACCCTTATCCATCTTTATAGAGTTCTCATCAGGTCTTGCTTGGACTATGGTTCTCCAGTGTTATGACTCTGCAAGAAAAAATACTTTAGAGTGATTAAACACCATCCAGCTCAGTGCTCTGAGAATTGCTCTAGGGGCTTTCAGAACCTCCCTGGTTCAGAGCCTTTACATCAAAGCCCATGAAACTCTCTTACATCTTTACAGAAAAACATTACTTCTAATGTATGCTGCAAAAACGAATGGGAGTCATTTTACAATAGTAAATCAAATGAAAACCGACCTGCTCCACTTAGATTTAAGGAACTGACTCAATCATGGAATATAGAAATCGGTAATATGTTTGAGGACATTACATCATCAGATCCACCCTGGACAAATATCTGTGCAATATATGATGACTATTTTCAACGGTGGGGAAAGAACACCTTGTCTTCCCTGATATTATTATTATTATTAGTCATACGATGCAAGGAAGCCTGAGGCTTATGCTGCACCAGCCAAAAAAATTTCTCGAGTTACCCTAAGAGAGAGAGAGAGAGAGAGAGAGAGGAATGACATAAAAAACAGATGTGAGCCCCTGGCCCAGTTAGATGCAGCTTTCTCTCTTTCTCATTCACAGGCCTGTGAATGAGAAAGATGGATCAAAAACTGATGGATCTATACAGATGGATCAAAAACTGAGACCCAAGTAGGTGCTGCAGTAATATTCCCATCACTTCTGTCTCATTACTAGTAGAATGCAGTATCTTCACTGCTGAGCTTTATGCTATATATACTTAGCTCTGGATCACATTAATGAACATCTAATTCTGTCTGCTTTAATATACACTGACTCACTCAGTGCTGTCTCTGCTATAAAATAGTAATACCAACTCCTCTCACCCTGTAATAAAAGAAATCCATTGTAAATTACTTGCATGTAATGAGTCAAAACTGTGACATTCTGCTGGATCCCGGGGCATTCTGAGACAGTAGGAAAAAAGCAGAAAGCTTTTTTCCTGAGAAAGCAGATCTTGCGGCCAAACAACCCAATACTTCTATTTTACAGACCTGTCAAGTTCCGTATACCGATTTCATCGGTAAAGTATGTTACAATAGCTGGTCAATAATCTGGAGAGGTTATCCAGGAAACAAACTTTACTGAATAATACCAGATCCGAATCTGCCACTCTCCAGCTTTTGGAAAAGCAGACAAGAAGTAATTCTAAGTAGGCTAAGAACTGGGCATACTTGCCTCACACACCTCTATCTATTAACGAATGACAGTGCTCCCCACTGCACATCATGTCATGTGCAACTGACTATTCATCATTTATAAGTGGACTGTCCTCAACTTCTCAGTATCCGCTGAAACATCTTTAAATCATGTGCTAATGCACAGTCATCACTAATATTATTGAAAATTCTTGGAGCTGATCCAAATAAGAAAGAACTGTTTACCTTCTTAAATAACATAGGAATATACCATAAAATATAATAGGTATTACGATAAAGTTAGTATTTCCTATTAACCCTTAGAAAGACACAATATGGCCGTAGCAGCCTATGTTTCATTAAATCCCAACACAACAATAACAACAAAATTCAATTTTTCCATGCATATAACTTATCTTAGAACTCTCTCTGCTTGAAAAAACATAATATACTCAGAGCTATCTCAGCTGTGGCACGGGGAGCAGATAGATGCACTCTTCTACATTTGTATCAATCTCTCATCAGGTCACATCTAGACTATGGCACAATAGTCTACGACTCAACCAGGAAAACTGTACTTACAAGAATGAATACCATACAGCACAATCCTTTGTACAACAATGTACAAACATTCTACAACAATAAACCCACTGAAAATAAACCAACTGGTATTAGACTACAAGAGTTGATGCACTGCTGGAATGTACATCTTGAAAACATGCTTAAAGAAACCAGAATACCTGATCCACCCTGGTCCACAAACTCAACTTACTGTTTGTTTGTTGTTTGGGTTTTTAGGAGCATTAGCAACTATGGTCATATTGCTCTGGGATATGCGGTGGTCATTCCCTGACCTTTCCGCATCCTCCGTATTTGATGGTGATGGGCTCGAACCCCGATCTAATCAAGAAGCGTGTGTTACACACTGCTGCTGCTGCTCCTTCCCACCTGGCTACGGAGGCAACTTACTGTGACACCTATTTCCAACAATGGGGAAAAAAGTCCCTGGAAAATTGTAACATCAAACAACTTCTAGGGCATGCTTCTAGCAATGCACAGAGCTGCATAATATATACCCATGGCTCAAAATCAGATGCTGCCATAGGTGCTGGAGCAGTCTTTCCCTCGTTCACAGTGTCTGTATCTCTTCCAACTGAATGTAGCAGTTATACTGTAGAACTGAATGCAATCCAGCTAGCTATAGACAATATCAATACCCACCTCAAGAACAGTAGTTTAATGTATACAGACCCAATGAGTGCACTGTCTGCAATAAGTAATGAATTCTCAACCCCACCTCCATAATAAAAGAAATCAGGTCTTGTCTAAATCTTTAGCAGAATAAGAATCATACTATAAGCTTCTGTTGGATTCCAGGACATACTGGCACTGCAGGTAATGAAACAGCAGGCCAGGCAGGCAAGCACCCAAACAGCAGCACACCAACATCTTATTGAGTACCCTACATAGATCTCATAAAGCATATCGTTCTTTCCCCATTTATAGTCTGCATTGAAACAATTAGAAATATTATTCGGCCAGTTACTTTGTATCTGTAGAGACCAGTGGTTAAACTTTTGGAAGACACAGGCAAACAATGAATTATTTGAAATTTAACTTGAACCACAACTATGGAACTCCAGTTTCAGGTAAAACAGACATGAAGAACTGGCAAGATTGCGCAAAGGGCACACACACTTGACCCACCTGTTCCTGCCCATGGGCAATGACCCGCCTATATGCACGCATTGTTTATCACAACTGATAGTTTGACATATCCTCTTAGACTGTTCATTTTATTCTCACATCAGAAATACTACCTTCTGCTCTCTGAACAAATGCAAGAACCCTTATCGCTAACCCACTTGTTGAGAAACATTGCTAATCTAGATGAGCACTTCACCTATTTCAAACAAATCAAACTGTATGAATATTTCTAATCTCAAATAAAGCAAATTTCCACCATATATCCAAACACTGGAATAGGCACATTTTGGCTTGTTGCCCTTGTGCCGATAAACTTCTATACCAACCAGCTAACCTATCTGATCCCAGAAAACTGGCAGCAACAGCCTCCCTGGAAATGGTTACACTCTGGCCATTTTGCGAGTTGCAGATGAGGGATATTTCCATTGTTTTGAAACCAGTTTGGTTTCTGGGTCAAAGTAGTATATCTACGATTCATCCGTAGTCACCAGTAGATACTGACTTGAAAAAACAAGTCAGTATTGCTGTCACACAGGGCAATCAATTCAGCAGAGTAGGCTTGCATTTCTAAAGACATGAGCAAGCAAGGAATCCATCATGCTGAGACCTTATTCTTATTCAAATAATTGTGAATTATGCTCTGCTCTGATGCATAGCTTATCCTAGTCTCAGAAATTGCCTATTTAATTGTTATTTGGCAATAATTGAAGATCAGATGTTCGACTTTCTTCACAAATTCAGCAGTGTGAAATGTGGATAGTCGCCCCCCCCCCCTTCTTTCCTCATCACGAACACTCTTGGTTGCACTTGAACTGTTTCCTCCAGTATTTTGCAATGTGATATGATGGACAGATATCCCCATACACTGTAGACATCTCTTCATAGATAGTCCTTGACTGATTGCCTTGCAAAAACAGGAATTTGATAAAATGGATCAAACTTTATCCATGATGACATTGTGTAAAACGTTCAACTCTGTAACATAAGAATTAAAGCAATGAAACTTCCTACATATATTACTAGATAAACAAGCAATACACTTAATAAGTCATTCTTGCCTTTGCGAAGCCAGGAAAGGATCCTAAAATCCCTACTAATTATCATCCTGTTGCTTTGACTAGCTGTCGCAAAATCCTAGAGAGAATGATTAATTTTCATTTAATATGGTATTTAGAATCAAATGACCTTCTCTCTAGCATCCAGTGCAGTATCTGAAGAAACCAGTCCACTCTGGACCATCTTATTAGACTGGAAACATCCATCCGGGATGCTTTCCTAAAATGTGAACATCTTGTGTCTGTATTTTTGATATGGGGAAAGCGTATGACACAACTTAGAGATTTGGCATCGTAAAAAATTTGTATACCGTCGGCCTTAGAGGGCATCTTCTTGTGTTCGTTAAAAACTTTTTAGCCAATCTTTTCAAGGTCATTTCGAATCCTCACTCTCTTGTCCAATTAGACAAGAGGGAGGGGAGTACTGCAAGGATCAGTAGTAAATATCTCACTTTTTTCCTTAAAAATAAATACCATCACTAAACAGCTTCCTCCAACTGTAAACAGTGCTCTCGATGTTGATGACTTTAGCATATTCTCTCAGTCGTGCAACAAGGGTTATTGAAAGACAACTGCAACAAGCTATTGATCAACTTAATACCTTGGCACTTGCAAATAGATTCTGGTTCTCACCACAGAAGACCGTTTGCATACATTTTGGACATAAGCAGAATCTTCATTCTGAACTTGAGTTGAGGATCAGTATAATGCTATTCCAGTAGTGCAAGACACAAAATTCTCAGGACTTGTATTTAAATATCTCACTTTTTTCCTTAAAAATAAATACCATCACTAAACAGCTTCCTCCAACTGTAAACAGTGCTCTCGATGTTGATGACTTTAGCATATTCTCTCAGTCGTGCAACAAAGGCGCCTCCGTAGCCAGGTGGGAAGGAGCAGCAGTGTGTAGCACACGCTTCTTGATTAGACCGGGGTTCGAGCCCGTCACCACCAAATACGGAGGATGCGGAAAGGTCAGGGAATGACCACCGCATATCCCGGAGCAATATGGCCTTAGTTGCTAATGCTCCTAAAAACCAAATAACAAACAAACAAACAAACAATCGTGCAACAAGGGTTATTGAAAGACAGCTGCAACAAGCTATTGATCGCCTTAATACCTTGGCACTTGCAAATAGATTCTGGTTCTCACCACAGAAGACCGTTTGCATACATTTTGGACATAAGCAGAATCTTCATTCTGAACTTGAGTTGAGGATCAGTATAATGTTATTCCAATAGTGCAAGACACAAAATTCTCAGGACTTGTATTTGATAAAAAGTTGACCTTTTTGGACCACATCCGTCAACTCCATATAAAGTGCACAAGAGGCCTGAATTCTCCATACTCTCTCCTCTACATCTTGGGGTGTGGACCGATGCACCCTATTACACATTTACTGTGCACTTGTACAATCGAGGCTAGACTATGGGTCCAAAGTATACACATCAACCAGAAGCATTGTACTTTGATGGCTGGATCCTCTCCATCATCAGGCTATCCATATTGCTACTGGAGCATATTGAACATCTCCTGTCCAGGGCCTATATGCTGAAGCAAATGAACCAACTTTATCACTTCAACATAAGCAGTTATCTCTAAAGGTATGCCTTAAAACTGAAATCTCTGCTAGACCACTTTATGTGGTGCTCTGTTTTTGAGCCACAATGGGAAAGTTTATAGAACCCTGTCACACTGCCAACTGTCCTTTTGGTATTCATCTCTAAGAGCTACTCAGAGAACATTAAATCAAGGTAAACAAGGTAGCCCAATCAGTAAAGCAGCCCAATCCACCCTGGCATGCTCAAGTTCTGGCATGTGTACAGAACATGTGTCAGATGACTGTCCTGCATAGGACACAGTCATCTGACACATTCATATTTGCTGAGGGCTGTGACACAGTTTTATCCCTGAGACATATTTTAATCCAGTGCCTCAACTGAAAGTGCTTCTATCACTCACCCATATTATTGGAAACAATGCAAATTTAAATGAACTATTTACCTTTCTTAAGCAAATATGAATATATGATTTACTCAGATGACAAATTGGACCAAATTTTTATATAAAAACATAACATAGGAATAGGCACATTTTGGCCCAAGTTGCCCTTGTGGCCAAAAACATTAATACTAATACTAGAGAATTCTCAGATTTTAATGATATGCATTTTACTGCTTTTAACTATCTGAATGAGCCTTATTATACACTCAGTTATATTTTATCAACAATAACAAAGTGTCAGCTGTTTTCCCTTTTTTTTTTAAACTTACTGGTTTATATACATATATATATATAAAATAAGCCATACATTTTTAGAATATATACTGCCATTTAAACATATATTTTGACCAGGTAACCTCCTTTAAAGATACTGGAATCTATTTTTACCTTGTCTTAGCATTAGCAGGAGCATATGATGCAAGAAAGCAAGCTTATGCAGCATCAGTGAGGTGCCTCCGTAGCCAGGTGGGAAGGAGCAGCAGTGCGTGGCACAAGCTTCTTGATTAGACCGGGGTTTGAGTCCGTCACCACCAAATACGGAGGATGTGGAAAGGTCAGGGAATGACCACCGCACATCCTGGAGCAATATGGCCTTAGTTGCTAATGCACCTAAAAACCAAATAACAAACAAACAACTATCATTCCTCAATTTGAAACTGGGCCTCCCTCAGGTTCTTAGTCTGAGCAAGAGGAAGAATCCCATCAGCATTCAGCTTGCTCAACCCATTCAAGGCCTTATACACCTCAATCAGATCACTTCGCAGGTGCCTACTCTCCAGGTGCTGCAATTTGCAGAACTTAAGCCTTTCTTGGTAAGAGCAACCCCCTTGGTAAGAGCACCCCTCACCAATCTTGTTGCCCCTCTTTGACTCTCATTCACTCTACATCCTTCCTAAAATGAAGTCTCCAGTCCAGTACACAGTACTCCAGGTATGGTCTGACCATTGCCTTGTATAACGGGATAATCACCTCCCTGTCCCTGCCAGCAAAATTCCTATATATCATTGAAAAGACTCAATGACCTGCCCTGGCAGCCCACAGGGCAGGTCTGCACTGCTCAGCGAACTTCATATTTCACTGCACAATTACCCCAAGGTCTTTTTCACTTTCCACTTCCCTGAGTGTGATGCCACACAGTTGGTACATTTCTCTTGTTATTGCTACCCATATGCAGTACTTTGCATTTGTCGATGTTAAACTTCAATTGCCACTTCTCAGCCCATTTTCTCAAATGGTTCATAATTGCCATTGCTGTCAATGCACCAGAAAAATCCTATACCAGACCAAACATCTTATTTGGCACATGATGATGAGAACAGTTTTCTGTATACAGATGTCTCTTGCCTTTAGTGTATTGTATCTAAGAAGTCCATACATTAAATACATTTCTGCATTTGAATATCTTGATTTGAATAAGCCTCCATTATCACAGCAAATCCACAATATCAAAATGTTAATGACAAGCTCTTTTATTGTAATGCTCTTGTCAGGAGAACTAACTGAAATCACTCAAAGAACACTACAGGATCTTGTTTACCTAGCTATAGCAAGGCCCTCTGTGATATATTGAGCATTGTTTGTAGACAGTTGAATGGGGCCAACTGTGCTAACTCAGTTTGTGGAGAGTATTGCTGGAATATAAAAATGGCTGCAACAAGGTGAAATCAGACATATATGTACTTGAACTTTTTGTTATTGTTTTGAAGTCCTAAATCCATCCCTAAAGTGGATCCCACACATTATGGATACCATATACTGGGTGGTTATAAAATATGTTTTCCTATTCAGGAAACCCTAGCGTCAAAACGGTTAGAGTTAGTGCTGTGAAAATCGGTAGGTATGTCATTTAGGGTATGGGGAAGCGATTTGTAGAAGAAAAAAAATTTGTTAAAATTTCCGGCATTGCACATATGTATATGAAAAACGGCACTGCACATATGTAAAAGTGTCATTTACTTCAAGACACGCTGTTTACACAAATGATATCCTGTTAGATAAAAGCAGAAAGGCCAATGCCACCGTCAATAACCATTATGGCTCTTACAATAAAGAACATGCTCTTTTAGTAAAATTGTTCTACTAGAATAATGGTAATGCTAATGCAGCACTACATGAATATTGGAAACTTAAAGGTTTGCATAAAGGACCAATGGGGCTTCGAAAACTAATAATGAAATTTGAAGCGAACGGGGAGTTAGGTGTAATTCCAGGCAGGGGACGATCACATATTGGAATAGACGTAGTGGATGAAGTGGCAGTTGCAATGGTACTTGACAGAGGTGTGTCAAGAGAATTGAACCTTCCTTGGTCTACTGTGCGTAAAGTGCTTTGAATAATTTTACACTGGTTCTCATACAAGATTCACATAGTGCAAGAACTAAAGTATTGTGATCAGCAACAATGAATAGACTTTGCTCTACGTTTTCTGGATCGTATGGATCTTGACGATACATGGACTGAAATGATCTTGTGGTCTGATGAGGCACTCTTCACAGGGTAGTAAATGCACAAAACTGTCGAATATGGGGAACTTCTTGTCCATTTGCTGTGCATGAAAGACCACTACAAAGTCCATATGTTACAGTGTGGTGTAGATTCACAGCAGAGTTTATAATCGGACCATTTTTCTTTGAAGAGTCTACACCGCATGGCCCCATAAAGTGTGCGGTAACTAGTGCATGGTACTGTGCTCTTCTAAGAAATCACATTATTCCCTCTCTGCAAGAAAGGCAATGCTTGGAGACCGTAATGTTCATGCAAGATGGTGCCCCTCCCTATGTTGTTTGACAAGTGAAGGAATTAGTGACTTTCTAGAGACTTTCCACAGTTCTGGCCAGCCCAATCACCAGATCTCAATTCCTGTGATTTCTGGCTATGGGTATACCTGAAAGACGGAGTTTACCATGGCAGCATACAGATGCTTGTCGATTTGAAAGCAAGCATTAAACAGCATATAGCCAACATCCCCAATGAGATGCTATGCGAAACTATGTCGCACACAGTCCTCCGTTTTCAGAATGTCATCTCAAGTGAAGGAAAGCATATAGAACCATATATGTAGATTTATAAATTCTGATATTAAAATCTAATCCTAAGTTAAGTATTCCATCTCATGTTTGTAGTGCTAATTGCTCCTCTGGTGGTAGGTGCCTCCATAGCCAGGTGGGAAGGAGCAGCAGTGCGCACGCTTCTTGATTAGACCGGGATTCAAGCCCATCACCACCAAATACGGAGGATGCGGAAAGGTCAGGGAATGACCACCGCATATCCCGGAGCAATATAGTTGCTAATGCTCCTAAAAACCAAATAACAAACAAACAAACAAACATAACATCCTCTGGTGGTGGAAATTCGAACTAATTTTTTTTCTTCTACAAATCGCTTCCCAATACCCTAAGTGACATACCCACCAGTTTTCACTGCGCCATCTCTAACCGTTTTAACATTAGGGTCTCCTGAATAGGGAAGCTTATTTTATAACCACCCGGTATAATGGTTAAGTGCATTCCAGGCTTTATGAGATATAATTCTCATCCTGTCCTGTTGTGGGTTCAGCAGATGAAAAAGCCAGTAAAACAAGTATAAAAGTATATACAAGTATATACTTATATAAATACAAGTATTATGAACTAATTCTGTAGGTTGCAGAAATCTTTCTTTCTTTTATATGACCTGGTTTTGGTATGTCATAGCCTTTGTTGCTAATGCACCACCAAAAACCAAATAACAAACAAACAAACAAACATAACATCCTCTGGTGGTGGAAATTCGAACTAATTTTTTTTCTTCTACAAATCGCTTCCCAATACCCTAAGTGACATACCCACCAGTTTTCACTGCGCCATCTCTAACCGTTTTAACATTAGGGTCTCCTGAATAGGGAAGCTTATTTTATAACCACCCGGTATAATGGTTAAGTGCATTCCAGGCTTTATGAGATATAATTCTCATCCTGTCCTGTTGTGGGTTCAGCAGATGAAAAAGCCAGTAAAACAAGTATAAAAGTATATACAAGTATATACTTATATAAATACAAGTATTATGAACTAATTCTGTAGGTTGCAGAAATCTTTCTTTCTTTTATATGACCTGGTTTTGGTATGTCATAGCCTTTGTTGCTAATGCACCACCAAAACCCAGACCAACCCACTCCCCTACATCTTTGTTATTTTACATTGTATATTTTGATGCATTCTTCATTTAATCCATATTTTATGCTTTATTTTATATTTATAGACAGTATTAGTTATGATAGACAAGCAAATAACTGCTAACATGGTTTATTTCTAGATTCTGGAAATGATCTGGCTCAAAGTCCTTGGTTTTAGAGTATGATCTGCATTTAAATACAGGCAATCCCCGTATAACACGGTACTTCTACAACACGGTTTCGCTCTAACACGATTGATAAAGTGCAGAAATCCTCACACAACACAGTACTTATATGACATGGTTTCACTCTAAAACAGTAAAGAGAACTGCGGAAAACCTCTCATAACACGGTATTTTTTCAGAATGAGCTTTTGTGTGAGCTTTTATGTGGGGAAAACCCTGCTATTGTATATAATTTTTCAACATTTCCATACTCTTTTGGGAATCCCCGCCTTTGGCTTGCTAATCGTTATGCAAAAAAAAAAAGGGGAATCCCCGTATTTTATTTTGTTGGGAAATTTTCGTGTTAGGTTCTGTGCTATTGAACTTGTGGAAAAATTCTAGATTTCAAGATTTCAAATGCGCCAGGCCATCCAAATGTTGAAGTAATATTCCTACTACCTTTAAAACTCATTACATGAGAAAATCATTACAATGGATTTTGAAAAAAATTTATTAGAATCTATTGAAGTGATGGAAACATGGAAAAATTTTTCAGTTGTGGGCTGTATTGGAATCATAGCTTTATCGCTTAAAGTAAAACCAACCGTCAACATTAACTGAGTGTTGGAAAAATGTATGGCCGGAGTCAGGTTCATTCAGGAAACATGGTTGAACCGGCAGACAATGGAATCAGTGCGATAGTAGAACTTGCTAAGTCAATAGGAGTGGATGGTTTTGATGATATGACTATTGAATACATTCAAGAATTTCTTGTAGAAAAAGAGGCTGGAAAGCGGATTTGGTGGAAATGGCATAAGAAGTACTCAAAATCAATTCAGATGATAGCACAGATGAAAATTCTGAAGTTCCAAATTTTACACTAAAAAGCATACGGGAAAGCATACTTAGCTTAGCAATTAGAATCTTATTTTCTGAATGCAGATCCTTCGACTGAGAGGAACACATTTCAAAAGGGAGCTTCAAAAATGCTTAGCTCAATACCATGCAATTTGCAAAGATCTATCAAGCAAAAGCAAAAGCAAACAATCCCAGAATACAGATATTTTAAAGCGAGCAGAAGATACACAGAATCTAGATGCTGAAGAAGAAAGTTCAGAAGGCGAAGATATTCTGTAACAGAGAAAATGTTCTCGTTTGGTTGTGCTTAGCAGCAGTGAAGAGGAAGAAAATTAAATGAACATACATTACCTGACATATATGTATCACAGTTTATAAGGCATTTTTTCAGCTATTACTATTTTTAATAAAAATTAAGTTTCCGATAGTTAAAAAATTGTGTTTTTTTTTTTTTTTTGTTAGCTTTTGTAACATAACCCCCTTTTTTGTACTGGTTCTTAGTCCCGTATAACACTGTTTCACACTACACAAGATTTTATAGGAACCTAACTACCG